>NW_027397063.1:14096150-14220786 GCF_003265705.2 Callorhinus ursinus | reverse complement strand
AATAAATAAATAAAATTAAAAACAATTTAAATGACATTCCTCAGAATCCTCACGCTAGTATGCTTCCAGATAGGGTGGGCTATGCAGACATACACATCAACACAACTATTTTAAGTTTAACCTAAATATAACCACTTCAACCAACAGACTTTTAAAACTATTCTAATATTCCAAATTATAGGGGAGAGATATTCCACCAAACAATCATAATTCTTTAGTACTATATACAGTAAGCTTCCACACTTTTAGAGCAGTGGTCAATGTAAGACTCAGTGAAAGGGAGAAGAAAAAAATGATCAGTTTAAAAATTATTATAATTTCTCATATATTTTCCAAAGTAGACTAGAAAGTGCATTGAGTTTGTCGAAAAACAGAATAGCATTTCCTGAGGCTAGAAAGAGGTGAGCTCTTTAATAATTTCTGGGCAATAAGCAAGCTTGTTAACTACCAATAAAGAATTAATATGGAGAAATCAGGGAAAAAACATGAGATCCTCCACAAAGACACTGAAAGAAACTAACCTTGATCACTTGAAGTCACTAAGGATCTAAGGTTCTAAGGAACTCAGATTCCCTCCTGCTTTGCTTCTCAATGATATTATATGTCAGTATTATACTTAGACTACTGGAAAACTGAGGCTTTAGGTTGTATCTACAAAGTTTAAGGTTAATTTTGTATTTATCTTATGGCATGAGTGCACGCACATGCACACACACACAGATTTATTTATCTAAACGGTATAAAGTGAAAAAAAACCACCTTCTGTTCATTTGGGGGCTGTTACTTAACTGTTCATATTAAAATAGAATTTATAGCAAAATTGAGGTAGAAAGACTTTAGGTATGTTAACACAAACAAAAATAAAAACAAAACAACTACATTGATGTTTGGGATAAAGTACAGGTGCAATAAGATGAAACTAAGGTAAAGAATAAGAGTGATTCTGATTGTGGATACTTTAAAAATTTTAGAGGGTAAATTGCTAGAATATTACTGAGTTTGAAGCTATAAGCCTTTGCAAATATAAGGTAACTGCTGGTGACTTAGATATATAAACAGAAATATACTTGAATTAAGTGATCTTAAAACATCGCTTTACGTTTCATAAATTCGATCATTTTGGCAATGACTTGTGAGATATTGCAGGAACAAAGAAGAAAAACATCATGTCTGTGATCTTTAACTTTCTTTTCAGATAATATATGTTGTTGATGTAGCTAGCTGTCCATTCTTTCCCTGCCCCAAGCATCAGTGACAAAGGAAGAGCAATTATGGGAGTTTTTGGTCAAATATTTGTAATAATTTGGTGACTTTTAAAAATCTTTGTCCAGGGGTGCCTGGGTAGCTCAGTTGGTTAAGCGTCTGCCTTCGGCTCAGGTCATGATCCCAGGGTCCTGGGATCGAATCCCGCATCGGGCTCCCTGCTCTGCGGGAAGCCTGCTTCTCCCTCTTCCACTCCCCCTGCTTGTGTTCCCTCTCTTGCTGTGTCTCTCTCAGTCAAATAAATCTTAAAAAAAAAATAAAATCTTTGTCCATTACAATAGTAACATAATTTCTTTAGGCTGCGGTGGGGTGGGGTGGGATGGGGCATGGTTATGGAAGAGCTGCCTCTAGAACAGAGGAAGAAATGGCAGATTGTTTCAATATATGTTTTTTCCTTTAATGGTTTTAGTCAACTGAAAGCCAGATGATTTATGGCCCTTCGTATTCTCATTTGTGGCTTTTCTCAAATTTACCTAAGCTCTGTGTTATACTCTGACAACCTAAATTGCTTTGAGAACAAAAACTATTTAAAATAAAATCATATTATGACTTATTTGACAGAGGCATGTGAATGTGACAGGGGCATCAATAGAAATTCGTAGCTTTACTGAGAAAGGTTTCTCATTCTAAATAACACAAGGCATGGAGAGCAGCTTCATTTGATCAAAACATGGTCAGAACTGCAAATGTACTACACACGCTCATGCTTTCACAAGTATTGAATAAACTCTTCAGTGTGGTTATAACTACCTATCTTTTCCTGTACTAGGCATGGGAATGAAGCTTGGCAAAATGCTGTTAACCATTGTGCTCCATATGTGTAATATTAGGTATGTATTTGGTTGAAGAGGTAGCTGATTGTAATCAAGGCAGCATTACTAAGTAAAAATGTGGAGATTCTCCTGAGGGTGGGGGGGAAGCTCTGATAGGTAAGTAGAAAAGAACATTGCTATTGTTCATTCTCCAGGAAACGGGGCATCCTGGTGACATATGTACTAATCCAAAGTTGCTGTTCCAGCCTATGCATAACCACACATAGAATGAGTGTTCTAAACCCTAACAGATATTCACAATCTGTCCAATGCAGTAATGACTCCCTCCCATTCCCTTTATACAATTAATCTAGAAAAGGAACATTGAAATATGTGGTAACAGTTATTTTAGAATAAAGACTTACCTTAATAAAAAGTAAAATAATTTGACATACACATACACACACACCTCTAACAATAAATGTACATTAATCTAGACACATACCTCAGTTGGAAGAGCGGTGTGTGTATTATAATATGTGTTTTTCCTTTAAAGTCATCTTTTTCCTGGTCTGGTAAATTAACTGCAATTTAGAACACATCTTATGGGAAAACTGTGTTAAATATAAAAATAACCAACTTGCTCACTGATTTCTTTTCTTCAATTTCTTTTCTTTTTGGATACAACCTGTATATATATTGGAGATTACCAACATTCAATTAGCTGACCGCTCTCAGTCAACAACCAGTTGTGTGAAAGTGTCCATATGCCTATGTGTGCTATGAATATTTTCAAGAGGAATTTGGTGTTATTGATGAGTTTGATTTGCTCTTTGAACAAGGGTGCATTTAGAGCCCACCATGAATCTCATACTTTGCTAGGTACTGTGCCTAACAAGTTACATGCATATGATCCTTTCCTTTGGATCTCAGTCTAATAATGGAGTTGGAAATACAACAAAAGGGCCATGATAAGCCTTGCTATGTTAGGCAAATAATACATGCCTGACCACTCTAGAGTGCATGTCAATACCAAGTGGTTTTCAGGAGCAAATCTCTTTAAATCTTGCTGAGTTAAAAAGAGGTGAGTCAAATCTGATTCTCTGCTTCTTTCCCACTCTGTGACTGTGGATAAATATTTTAACCTTGCTTTTCTCCTCTGCAAAATGGAGATAAAAATACTTGTACATTGTCCTTACCTTACAGGCTTGTTATATATATATGCCAAGTATATTTTTATATCACTTTTTTGGGGGTGTTTTTCCTAGTAGTAGCAGCTGTGTCAGCATTATTCATGGTAGAAGTATTACTAATATTACTATGGGCATGATGTATTTTACATACATTTTAAATGGTTTTTTTAACACCTTAATCTACTCTTTAATCCACCTTAATCCACAGATACATCAATGAAAAAAGAATAGGTCAATGGTGAGAGAAAGGGAGAGGAGAAGGGGAGGGTAAGGAATATCAGATACAGAAGACCATACCCACAAGTTCTGAACTAAATGCAGCAGCAGAAGCCTGAAGACGTTACAAAATTTGCCTGTGTCACCCTGTTTCTTCAATTAGCCTCTTTCTTTCCAGCTCATCTAATTGGGATATTGTCAGTAAAAATAATTTTCACTGGGTTTTTATGTGTGCAGTGTGCATTTGAATGAATAATGATTTTCTCCTAGTGGATAGGTAGCAAAGCCAGAAATCACATAGTGCAGGATTTATAAATCACTCATTATGTGATTTATAATCACATAAAAAAAAGCAGGCACCCTGGAAGATGGAAACAATTGAATCTAACCCCGATAACTGAGTGGGTTATGTGCACCCAAACCTTGCTCTTTAAAACAAAATAATAAAAACGTGCTTTAGAGGAGATAAATGACTCCCCAGAGAGGGGCAAAAGACATATTGCTTTGTGAGCTCCAAAACATTAGTTATAAGAAAGAAACATTCTCATCCCTATAATTCCCCGAGGAGGAAAGGCCCTGGGGAGTAGAGAAGATAGGTGCAGCATGAATTCAGGGCACATTTTCATTTCAGTGAGCATCTGCTGACAGATAGTAAATCCAGTGATAACTGTCATGCAGCGTGGGTGCCTTTCTTTCTGGTAAGCATGGTGAGAGTACCTTATCCCTCCTGGCATAACTGTTTTCCAACTGAGCAAAATGGGGATTTAAAAACTATAAGAGAAGCTAAAAGGCAAAGAAAAATGTGACTATTGAAAAAAAAAGCTATTTCTAACAAACCCATTTTCTTTTGATGCAATGAACCCTTCCCATTTTATAATTTCACAAGGTATAGAATATTTTATAAATATTCTGAAATTTCTTATTATAAATCCAGATGGACACTATATATGCACTATTTCTCCAAAAGGGAGGATGGAAGAACTTAAGAAGCAATAGTAATAATCGTGATGTTTCTTTGGATTCTGAAAGCTTTATGGACAAGAACTGCTTAGAGACAAATGTAATTACTTGTTTCATCCTGCAAGTGTAAAACAAGGTCATAGATATTTTAGATTTACAGTTAAATCCAGGCTATTTCTGAAGAAAAAAAATAATAGTATCTTTCTCTCCTAAGTATAACTATTACATTTGTTCCTTAAAGTGAACAGAATTTTCTATTCCATAAAACATTTATTTATATTTAATATAATGAATAATATTGAATTAATGAATTATATTGTGTACAATGAATTAACATTAAGAACACTGATCACAGTGATCAATTATTAACTGAAACATTTATACTTAGTGCATTTCCAAAGCAACCTAACCATACAGTAAAAGCAATAAAACTTGATACTGGATTATAGGATTTCCTATAACTGGGAACTGCCCAAAATTTACTTACTGGGAGTCCTCTTGGATCTCATAAAAACAGCATCATCTTAACATGTACAAAATTATTACATGATTATTCTCTGTCAAGGACCGTTCTGAGTGCAAGCTGGTCCTGACACTTCTGAGGGAGTACCTTTATCTCAATTCCAGCATAGCATAATTTTTCCTTCGGGTAGAAGTAGTTTTAGTTTATTGATTTTAGCAATTAAAATATATGTCTTCAAAAAACCTGAAATAATTTAGGGTTGACAAGGTCAAGAAGAATTTTGTCAGTGAAGATTGCATGTATACTGTAGAGATTTGTTGTCAGAGTTAATTTTTCTCACTGAATTGTCACAAGAAATCATTTAAATATTTGATTGTGTCAGTACCATGCTGCACAACATCATACAGTATTCACAACCGACGCTACTTTTGGACATTTCCCAGAGCATGAATACAAGTGCTTGTCATTGATAAATAACACTTGTTAGCTAATCATACCTGTGAGGTCATGTATCTGAATAATTTACTTTGTAATTTTCTTACCTTAGTCAAATTAAAACATAGGAATGCATATACTATTCCAGCCAGTTAACTCAATGATAGGTGGTAAGTTAAAATTAATTATCTGCCATGTAATGTTATTCTAAAGTTGAATGAGTTTCCCATTTGATCCAAAGATTTGCAAGTATTGCATAAATATGGGTGACTGACTAATTTATTCCATACAAGTTCATATATATTAAGTGGAAAGTAATGTCTTCAAAACTTATACATATTTGATTGCATATATTTTGCAAGGTAGGGTCAAATACAGATTCACATGATTCACTAGATTCACATGATGCAAAGATGACCCAGGGTTCATCAGGGAAACATACTAGTAAAGAAATAAAGCAGATGATGTCTTCCAAATTCTCATCTTTCTACAACCTAGGTCAAAATTCTATGTGCTGCATGGTCAAGGTTACAGCAGAGACACCTGTCTGTAGAAATCCTTGTTAGAGAAGCTGGTATAGTTGCAGAATAATAAAGACTTTGCAATAACAAGAACATCCATATATGTCAAAGTGCTATAGGGCAAGTGATAGTTGCACATATCCGATAGTACCCATACTTTTCTTTACATGACATACAATTTAAATTTATAAGTGAATTGTTGGACCGGGTGTGTTATTCTGAACATGTTCTTTAGTAGCCCAGTGGCCTTATCTTAGAATTAGGCCCTTAGTTTTTGGCCCATGGATTTGTATTATCTTTAATAAAACTTGGGGTAGTATGCTTTATGGCCAGAAACACCATTTGAAGTTCAGACCATTAAGCAAAGTACCTAAGGCCATGGATATTGAAAGAGCTTGCCTCCATATTATGATGACTGCTGTATTCCATTGGGTATGTCTACCTTGAAGGCAAGACTCTTTTATCAGTAAATCATACTGTATTTTCATGCATCAAGACTTGAGGGCAAGGGCCCATTGATCTGGTAGTCTAGCTAAAGTGGTAGGCAAAGTTATCTCTATGTCCTGTGGATGAGCAGATACCTGTTAGTAATGGAGGCTAAAGCTTTGAGGGTCAGTAAGGGTCCTTAATTGGAGATTTAATTATAGAATGAGAAAATGAGATTGATAACATTATTTTTCCTTTTGTGAACTTTCTCTATTAGGGACTAAGAAGACATTTGCCAGCAGAAAGAGTTGTAGACATTTGGCAGCAGAAAGAGTTGTGGCAAAAGTTTTTTGACAAATTTTCAATCTACTGTAAAGTTGATCCAGATATTTACAATTTCATGGGGATTGAAGGAGATATGAGGTTCCAGGGCAGGACTTGAGTTGTTTGGATTGTTTTCAAGGCTTCTAACTGTGGATACTTTCCTTCAAATTTAGCTATCTAGTGTCTTGGTATAGAATCTAGAATAAAATTGGCAGATGTGGGATGTATTGTCTCTATTACCCAGGGAGATCAATTCAATTTTGTGTCTTTTTCTTGGTTGTTGGTGGTTGCAGAGGCAACAACACATTTTTTTATATATATATATTTTTTGTGTTACTCTCCATATGATCACTTGTGTGGTGGGAACTTGAGCTTTGTCTTCATTCAGAGTCACAATTAGTCATTTGTGCCAGGATGTCAGGCAATACAAAAAAAACAGGTTTTCATTAGAGGTCATTCTCAAACAGCTACCATTGCAAAAGAGTATCTCTATGTCCACCAAGAGTTCATCTTGTAGTTGGGTTTGTCCATCTCATTAATGGCCTGTTATTGGCATGCCTTTCCATGTAAAGAAAAAGTGATTTGGGTTTTGTTTATAGTGGATATCGAAAATAAACCATCAACAATATCCAAGGACATATACAAACGCCAATAGTAGAAGCAGAAGAAGTAACCACTATGATGTCAAGTAAAATGGGAACAATAGCAGTCACGTTCTTATTTAAGGTTCCTAAATTTCACGCAGACTTTAAGCAATAGTGGCTTCCACTGGCCAGTCAGGGATGTTACATTGGAGGTAACTGGGTGGCACTGTAATATCTCAGTCTATACTAACTCTCCTGTGAAAAGACCAGGAACTTTTTCTCCTCTTCATCTGGGACATCATTGCAACTGTACAATCCTGGCAAGTTTCCCAGGTAGAGATCATGCTTGGTTATGTTCTACTGATTTTTGTAGAAGCAAAAAATGAGGATATCATTGATTCCAACCAACTGCCTTGTCTGTACATTTGATCACCAAAACATCCCTATCACCTGTACAGGGTGGCAAAAGAGTAGTAATTATATGCAGGCATAAAAGTAAAAGTAATAGCTATCTATGCTCTGTTACCCTGGGAATTTTAGGAATATTTGGACTCTTTGTTTGGGATAGGAAGGGGGAACTACATCTTACCTATCCCTTATCCTGGCTCATCCCATCCCTAGAATTTTCTAAAATCAAGCCTAAGTCTTGGTATCAGCTTATCTACACAATGCTGCTTTCAATTGCTAAGCTCCCATCTCAACAAGCTGTCTGTCCCTTAATTTTTATCAGTCTCCTAGTCTTTGGCCAAAAAGCATGTAGAATTTGCAGTTTTATTCTTGTTTCCTCTTGGCTACCAAAGGTTTTACTAAGCTGAGTTTCCTTTTTGACAAAGCCACCTTGACTTCAGATATCCTGCTTGCTTTGGAGTTTTAATGTCTGACAGACTTCCCTGCCATTGTTCCATCTGAGGCTCAGAACAGACATCTCTGAGGCCTTGCTAGTCCTGGGCTAGTGGAATCTAGGGACACCTTGTCTCTTTTTGACCTCTGAACAGACATCTCAGCAGTTCCATCTGAAGTCTATGGGCTAGTGGACACTGTCACCACTGTGCCCAGTCCTGAGTTACAGGCTACCAAGTCGCAATACCTCCTGGTTACCTGTCATTTTTCCTAGGCGATAAGATGGCCATGTAAAATTCTCTCACTTCCAAAAAAAAACAAAAACAAAAACAAAAACAAAAAACCCAACCCCCAAAACAGAAAAACAAAAACAAAAACATGGCACAAGGAAGTAGAGTGTGACCTATATTGAGTACCAAATATCTTGTCTTCCAAAACATACCATTCGTGCCTCATGGTGCAGCAATAACATACATTTTATTAGGCAAAGTTCACAGACAGTGGTGAAATATAGTGCATACTGTCCTCTGAACTCATTATTCCATAGCCCCTGACACAGTAGTGTATACTTTTCCCAGAATTTCTAATTGGGAGGAGCATGCCCAGGCCAGGAGACTGGACATATGACACAGTACCCCAAGAAAGAAGATAGGCCCTGTTCCTACTCTGTGTTACATATCTATAGGGTATGCCAAAAAGTGTTAAGTAACTACTTTTTCCTAAGAAATAAAAGATATATCAAGAAATTTCCAGGCCCAGGAATATATGGATTGTGTATAGCAAGACCATGTCTACACACTGAGGGCTGTGAGAATAGTTTTGCGTGGCAGGAACCCTGAGATCACCCAAAGCTTTTGTCTCTCTGTAGAACTCTTAGCCCAGGTGGGTCATCTCCCTGCTCAACTATCGACATGGGAAGGAAATTATCCTCCAGAGATATTCAAATCATTTCGCAGCATGTATCTAATTTTCCTTGCATTTCTTATTATGACTAAGAACAAAACCATGGTTAAAAAATACATTTTGCTTGAGTTTTGATTCACTTCTAGTATATCAAAAGGGACTTTTACACTGTACTTGACTTCAGTATTAGTTTGTTTATATATGAATAGGGCTCTTTCCATCTTCCTTTTATTCTTTTACTAAGTCCAGGTCATCTGTTATGCATCAGGCCATTTTGCAAGGTGTTGGGGACGTAAAATAAATAAAACTGAATTCTAGACTTTTAAAATTTTAGAATTATGTGGGGCTCAGTCCATAATGATACAAGAACCACAAATTATATGGGGAATAAAACATAAATTACACAAGTAACGTCAACCCCTTATTATAGTAGAAATGTCCATAGAATATTGTTTATAATAAAATATAGACTCCTTGAGGGAGGAAGAGGTGTCAACAAAGTCTTAAAATAAAAGCCAACACTTTAAAAAGAAGTAATACAAAAGAAAGTAGGCACTAATTTAGTCTGTTTGGGCTGCTATAACAAAATACCATAGACCGGTGGTTTACAAAGAGCAGAAATTTATTTTTCACAGTTCTGGGGGCTGAAAGTCCAAGATCAGGGTATTGGTATGGTAGGGTTCTGGCTAAGGCCTTCTTCTGGGTCATAGGCGTATCTTTGTATCCTCACAAGGTGGGAAGGGCTAGAAAGCCCTATAGGGCCTCTTTTATAAAAGCAGTACACACAATCATAAGGGCTCTGCTTGTATAAATTAGCTCCACCTTCCAAAGGTCCCACCTTGAGGACTGGATATCAACATATGAATTTGGAAGGACACAAACTTTCAGACCACAACAGGTGCTTTACAGATGGATATGTTTGGAGTTGGAATTTCAGGTTAAGGAGCAGTATGAATTAAAACATGAAGTTATGAGTAAACAGATAGTTGCAGAATTTAGTAGACTTCTATTTTAGCCTGGAGCGTAGCGTGTGCAGAGAAGAGAGGGGTGATGATAAGATTAATGGAAACAGAGGTGCTCCATCATGCCTTCATAATTTCTTCCTAAATTTGTGCACCTTTGAGTTCTAGGTCATGGTCAGCCACTCCCAGATTTGATGTGGGGGAGAGATTTCAATAGGATTATATTTAGAGCAAGCATATGGGAGAAACATGGAGGGTGGATTAAGAAGGGATGAAATTAACATCCTGGAGACTGGTTAGGGAATGACTATAAAAAACAAGAAGTTACTTCCATTTCTATCACAAATTTCCTAGCACCTTCTCATATTTTAAACATTTGTAACTTGATTTCTGTTCCCAATCTAATTCAGTTTGAAAGACTGGAACCCTAGAGCCAAAGTCTGGCAGTGAGGGGAAGACACAAGTAACAGTGAAACAAAGAAACAAATACATAAATCAATGGGAAGGAGAGTGCCAAAAAAAATATGGAAAGTGGTCTGGAATTTTTTTTTTTTAATTTTGTTTATTTATTTGAGAGAGAGAGAATGAGAGATAGAGAGCACGAGAGGGAAGAGGGTCAGAGGGAGAAGCAGACTCCCCACTGAGCGGGGAGCCCGATGCGAGACTCGATCCCGGGACTCCAGGATCACGACCTGAGCCGAAGGCAGTCGCTTAACCAACTGAGCCACCCAGGCGCCCGTGGTCTGGAATTTTAAAAAATCAAAGCAAAATTCAGTCGATGTGAATAAATTAAACTCGGAAAGAATTATGATTAGATATTCCTAACATAAAGAAATAGTGCTACCTAAAATATACGCACTCACCATATTTACAACCTGCTTACAGCAAACATTCAAATGAAACAATATCATCGCCACAGTTCCATTGCAAAGACTTATCAAATAACAGATTTGCCACTATTTACCTTCAAAGATTCAAAAGTCCTTCCGAAGCCCTAGGGCCTTGAATCTCCTCTGAAGTTATAGATCATCTTCACAGATGTGACTGTGATGTGTTGGCCGTTTTCGTGAGGAAAACTTCCTGTAAATAGTGTGTGTCCTGATTTAGGTGGAGACACTAATTTTGGTTTAGAAAGTCAAGGTATTTCTTAGTTAAGATTTTCCTCTGAAATCTCTTCATGGTCAGCAGAACCTCAGAGATCCAGGTGCAGCAACCTGCAGACTAATGTTTTGGCTCCCCCTGGAGGATATTGAGATGTCAGAACCTAATAAGCTATTGAGTCAGCTAGTTTTTCACAAGCCACGTGAGGTTGAAAAGATGAAATGAAATAACAACAAAAGTCAGAGACTTCTGATGATAGAGTCACTGGTACTGGACTTGTCATATTTAAAGCTGGACAGACTGTATGAGACTACTTTCTTTAGTCAAAGAAAAACAAGCAACAAAAGACTGATCATTGAGTAAGGGGAAAATCAGGAGGGGGGCCTCATTGCCATCCCTGGCTCCTTGCCTGATGAAAATCTCACCAGCACAACAAACTGGAGTCTTAGCAGAGCATGGTAAGACCACTGAACTGGAGAAGCAGCCAGGAATCTGCAGGGCAGGGCTCTGTAAAGTCCCTTCTAAGGTTTGAGGATGGGGAGGCAGAAATCTACATGAAGAGAAATCTACATGAAGGCTTCCTGCAAATCTTTGATGAATGCTTGGCTGAGATTGTGTAGGGAGACAAGACAGGAGGCTTCAGTAAGACATCTGAGGTCAATTTTTTGCTTTATTTTTTTTTTAAAGGAAAACTTCATGGTAATATTGATTACTTAGATGAAATGGAAGAATTCCTTGAAAAACATGACATAGCAAAACTAATTCAAGAAGCAATAAGGGATCTGAAGACGCTACCAAGGCGTCAATTAAAGAAACTGAATTCAGAATCAAAATCCTCCACAAAAAAATATTTCAAGCCCAGTGGGTTTCAGAGGGTTTCAGACATTTAATATTTGGAGTGAAATGTAGGGACTTTAATTCCATTTAGTTCCTTTTACCTTCACCACCTGTAAATTGTATTATCTCGAGTATGATATGGTGCTATAATTTTCGCTTAAATCATCAAATATGATTTATAAAACTCATGAGACGGTTAGTACACTATGTTCAGTAGTGTATCCCAGAAAGACAGAACTACAGAATGTGACCACATTTGGAAATTGGGTAACTAATGCTAAATTAAGATGAAATCATACTGATTAAAGTGTGCCCTATAAGAAAAAAAAGCAGAGGCACAGATACAGAAAGAGTACCATGTGTCTAACTAGGCAGAGATTGGTATGTTTCAACTACAAGCCAAAAATACCAAGAATTGTTAGTAACCACCAGAAGCTAGGAAGATGCAAGGAAGGGAGGATATAGCTTTACTGATACCATAATTTAGGACTTCTATCCTTCAGAACTGTGAAAAATACATTTCTGTTGTTTTAAGCCACCCATTCCGTGGTATTTGTTATGGCAGTCCTAGCAAACTAATATAGATTTTTGTAGAGAGAAGTAGGGACGGCTGAAACAACTACCTAAAAATGTAGATATGGCTTTGGAATCAGGTAATGGATAGAGCTAGTAAGAGTTTTCAGATGTTTAATAGAAAAAGCCTAGATTGCCTTGAAGGGACTGTTGACAGAAATATAGTCAGAGATGGTTAAGGCTTAAAAAGACACAAGGAGAGCTACAGAGAACTTTCATCTTAAAGAATACATACACCATCATGAACAGAATATTGGTAGATACATGAATGTTAAGGGTGCTTCTGGTGATGCCTTAGAAGAAAAACAATGAACATATTAATGGCATTGCCAAAATCAGTACTATAAAGTGGCAGGAAACTTGGCTAAATTGTGTTCTAATGTTGGGGGGAAGTGATAAACTTGGATATTTTTTTAGATTCAGTTTCTAAGCAAAGTGTGGAAGGTACAGTATGAAACTTGCTGCTTATAATAAAATGTGAGAGGGAAGAAATATGTTGAAGAAGGGCCTGCTAAGTAAAATGGAGTAAGAACATGATGATTTGGAAAATTCTCTACCTATCTAGGTAACATGTTTGGAGACAGACCAAGGAACAACCATTTACTAAAGAGATTAGTCATGTGGCTTATGTATTCAATTATCCATATTAACTCTTCAAGTGGGACTCCCATAAGAATATTAGATCCTAGTTATTTTCCCATAAGTCCCTACTGCTCTGCTCATTTTTTCCCCAATATTTCTTCCTTCTGCTGTTCAGATTAGGTAAAGTCTATTGATCTGTCCTCAAGTTTGATGATATATCCTGTCTTTTTTTTTTTTTTAAATTTTTTAACGATTTTATTTATTTATTTGAGAGAGAGAGAATGAGAGATAGAGAGCACAAGAGGGAAGAGGGTCAGAGGGAGAAGCAGACTCCCTGCGGAGCAGGGAGCCCGATGTGGGACCCGATCCTGGGACTCCAGGATCATGACCTGAGCTGAAGGCAGTCGCTTAACCAACTGAGCCACCCAGGTGCCCGATGATATATCCTGTCTTATCTCCCTGTACTCTTGAACACTTCCAGGAAGATTTCTTCTCTGTTATTGTATTTCACTTTTATAATTTCCTTTTTTTATACTATGTATGTCTTTGCTAATATTTTCCACTTTTCATTTGTTTCAAGGGAATGTGCAATTGATTGTTGATGCAGTTTTAGTAGAGCTGCTTTAATATTGTTAGATAACTCCAACATTCGATTCATTTTGATGTTGGTATCAGGCAAATGTCTTTTCTCCTTTAAGTTGTGATTTTCCTGATTCTAGGCACAATGAGTATTTTTT
The DNA here is from genome assembly GCF_003265705.2 of Callorhinus ursinus. NCBI lineage: Eukaryota > Metazoa > Chordata > Mammalia > Carnivora > Otariidae > Callorhinus > Callorhinus ursinus. The sequence continues at coordinate 14,207,114 of NW_027397063.1, read as the reverse complement.
TATTATATTCTGTATATACTGACCATTGTATTAGGAGACTAGAGTCCTATTTCATTTTTTATTTAGCAGGAATTCACTCTGTTTAGGTTTACCATACAAATTCTGGCCTGTATTTGTGGACTGTGGGTCCAATGACCATTAGATTTTTAGAATCTTTGCATGGCTAGTTTCATCTGCTTGGTTTATCTGATTTCACTAGGTCTTCCAGAGTCACAATTGGTGGCACTTGAGTGGACAGAAGGTGTTTAATCAGACTGGGCCACAGTGGGGTAGGTGAGTTTCTGGTGTGTGGTAATGAAAAATGCTTCTGGACCTCGACTGCTTTTTATGGAGAGATCCCTTTGTTGTTGCCTAGTGGCGACTGGCTATCTCTAGGTGACAGAGGCCACTAAGGCCCATAAGGACTAACATTCTTCCTGGGTGACGCCTCTTTTTCGCAGTGGGATCTCCTCTGCTTGTAGAAGACAGAGAGTTCTTCCCTGGCTGGATTCTTGTTTTGGTCAATTCCCACTTGCTGGTGACACCCAACTGCCTGGTGTTTCTGTGTGTGATGGGCACTGAGGTCATGTGGGGAAAGACAGCACTTGCCTGGTTGTTCATTGTCAGTGGTGTTTCTATCAATATCTCTTTCAGTACTTCCTGGCTCACCTGATATTGATGGTACTCCCATTTGATCTAAGTGAGTGATGACCCAGCCAAGTCCACTTGCTAAGTTGGAGGATGGAAAACAGCAAGCTTGAGTCACATTCTTCTGTTGGATGGGGCTTTACAAGACACACCAGTCCTCTAGTCCTGAAATCTCTAACCAGTCTGTCTTCCTTTTTCCATGTTTTAGAATTCTCCTTTCATTACCTTTTGCATTACTCACAGGGCTTATGGTTGTACTAAGCAGGGAGATACAAGGAAAAATGAGTGTATGTCATTTGTCCAGACCATAATTTTATATTTATGTTTATATTTTTATGAATTTTAAAAGGAAATAATGCCAACACTTCACAAATTCTTTCAGAAAGTAGAGAAAGAGGAAACATTTCTCAACTGATTTTTACAAAGTTGAACCATAATAACAAACCTAACACAAAGATTTTTTTAAAAACCTGAAAATTAAAACAAAATTCCTATAAACATAGATGCAGAAATCTTCAACAAAATACTAGCAAATCAAATCCAGTAACATATGAAATTTTTAATAAATTATCACCAAGAATTCTATATCCCAAGAATTCAAGGGAATTTCAACATTCTAAAAATCAATCACTGTATTTGAATACATTACCAGAATTAAAAAAAAAAAAAACATAGCTTTATTTGAATAAATGCAGATAGAAAATAAATCACAAAGGGATATTGAAGAAAGGGTTATAATGGGGCACCTGGGTGGCTCAGATGGTTAAGCGTCTGCCTTCAGCTCAGGTCATGATCCCGGGGTCCTGGGATCGAGCCCCGCATCGGGCTCCCTGCTCCTTGGGAGCCTGCTTCTCCCTTTGCCTCTCTCTCTCTCTCTCTCTGTCTCTCATGAATAAATAAATAAAAATCTTAAAAAAAAGGAAAGGGTTATAATGGAACTATTTTACTGATAATCTTATTTGTAATTTGTTCTCCATTGGCTATCGTTGGCTATTGAAAATAATATCTTCTTTATGGAGATGGTTAAAAAAATCTAGACAATAAAATCAATGAAATCTGGAATTCAATTTTCCTGATTCTGTTACCTATGAGGTCTGAAATACTAACATATTACTTAAGGTTTCTTAACTTTACTTTTTTTTTCTTGTAAAACCTCCTTAATTAGTGTTCCACTCAGGTTTTTGTAAGAATTAATGCAAAATTCATGCAAAGGTCTTAGTAAATAAAAACCACTTGCTCAATAGTTTAGTGTTATTGCTTACTATTTTTGTTATTAATGTCAAATTTGCATAGGTGACTATGTTTATAGAATGATTATATGCATGAATAATTGAATAAATAGATAATATAATTTAATTCCAATCCTACTCTTCCTTTCTAATTACTCTGCATGTATATAAAAGCTTCAGGATGTATTTAATCCAATAGAGATTTTACTCAGATAAAAACTATCTATTGAATGTCTTCTGTGTGCCAGGCATTGTGTTAGATGCTGGGGATATAGATGCATCTCCTGACTTCATTCTTAAAACTTAAATGTCCAGTGCTGAAAAGTAATAGTTAAATAAAAAACATTAATAAAGTATGATAAATACTCTTGTAGAGTACAGACATCTAATCTAGACTGAAGGTTTTCTAAATTATTTTTTTTAAGATTTTATCTATTTATTTGAGAGAGAGAGAGTGAGTGTGAGTGTGAATGTGTGTGTGTGCATGCATGCACAGAGGGAGAGGGAGAAGCAGACTTCCTGCTGAGCAGGGTGCCAGATGCAAGACTGGATCCCAGGACCCTGGGGTCATGACCTGAGCCGAAGGCAGATGCCTAACCGACTGAGCCACCCAGGTCCCCCTCCCCCATCAAAATTATTCTTTGAAAGTGATTGGAAAGGTGAGATCTAAAGTAGGATATTAGCAAACTGATAGGCAGGGAGACTGCCCCAAGTACGGACATCCTCCTGGGTCTCAATGCATGGTGAAACACCTTGAGGCAAGAAAGGCAATAACAAAATGCAAATAATTGAACGATGCCTACTCACTGATGGAGCATCTATGGCAAGAGAAGAACAATGAGAGATTTCTAAGTGTATCAAAGACCAAAAAAGAAATTGGGGAGTTGCTGATAATCTTACTGATCCAAATCATCAGAAACATGACAGAAACATGACAGAAATATGGGTCTAGAACATGAACAGGGAATTCATACATTACCATGAAATTTGTTCATTATTGAAGAAATGAAAAACAAATAACCAATATAATACTTTATATAATCTGATATTATATATTATACTGATATAATACATAATATGATTGGGTAAACAATTACTATATACCATGTTTTAAAAATGATGGAACACTATGTTATTATTAGAAAAAAATAAGATAAAATCATATGTGCCCATATGAAAAAGATCAAGATATATTAAAAAACCCCTCAAAGTATATATTTAAATATATAAATATTATATACACATGCATATATACTATATATGTGTGTATATGTGTATTTATATAAACATATGTCTATTTCTCTGTGTATACAATTATAGAAAGTTATGCAAGAAAATTTTTAAGAGTGCTCACTTCTAGAGGAGTGGGTCTGATACTTTTCTGGTAGAGAGAGAACTTTACTTTTCAATTTTAAATATATTTTTTTAACTATGTTTACACTTTACTTTTTTTTGAGATAGAGTTGTGGGGGAGTAGCAGAGGGAGAGAGAATTTTTTTTTTTTTTTTTTTTTTTTTTTGCCAGAGAGACAACAAGAGAGGGAACACAAGCAGGGGGAGTGGGAGAGGGAGAAGCAGGCTCCCGGCTGAGCAGGGAGCCCGATGCGGGGCTGGATCTCATGACTCTGAAATCATGACCCGGGCCGAAATCAAAAGTCTGATGCTTAACTGACTGAGCCACCTCAGCACCCTTACGTTTTTCTTGTTTTTTTAAGAGAAATAATTTTAATGGTGAAAAAAGAAGTGAAGAAATTAGGAAATCCAAGTATACTCCTGAGTAGTTCTGTTAGAAAGAAATTGAATATAACCCTCAAAATAAAATTTGACTCGACGTTGTTATAATGGCTTCTTGGAAATATATTGAAGAATTTGATTATATTCAACCTGTTCCCTGATATTAATATTCAGAGAATATTTCATATTTTGAGGAAAATGATATACAGGATCCTGAATATAATTATGCCTTTGATAGTTTATTGGGCTCAAAAATTGTTTACTTATTCCTCAGTGATCATGGAAAATCATATAACTTTTATGGGTTTTGGATTACTCATACATAAAATGGAAACAATAGCCCAAAGCACTTCAAAGTGTTGAGAGTTGATTATATCAAATTTTTGAAAATGCTTCAAAAAGACTGACAACACATTTCAACTCATCTGAGAAATAAGTAATTACTCTCTATCTGAAACGCTTTGCAATAGTTTTTTTTTTTAAGAGTTATGTTTGGGGGCGCCTGGGTGGCTCAGTTGGTTAAGTGACTGCCTTCAGCTCAGGTCATGATCCTGGAGTCCCGGGATCGAGTCCCACGTCGGGCTCCCTGCTCAGCGGGGAGTCTGCTTCTCCCTCTGACCCTCTTCCCTCTCATGCTCTCTATCTCTCATTCTCTCTCTCTCAAATAAATAAATAAAATCTTTTAAAAAAAAGAGTTATGTTTGGGAAATTAATATTACCTAGGGTAAATATGATTCTAGATGTATTTTTTAGCTTTACTGTATCCTTATAAATAAAAAAATTAAAAATCCTTCAAAGAACTTTAATATTATGCAAAGATACACTATTTTTTATAACTAAACCAAATTATGTACTATAAAATTAGCTTATGTAAAAATAATTGTAAAAATTTACACTTTAATATTTTTGTTCAATTTCATTAGGAAACATTAGTTTTATGTACAAGGGACCCATAGCTTTATACTGCAGGGGCTCAGCTTTTTCAACTTCTGCAAGATTAAAATCCCTCTTGCAAAATGACTGTACCCTTTTTTCTCCATATTCCACTTTTTAGTTGCCAGATAGAGTGCTCTAGATGCCATAGATCTGTATTGCCTCATTGAGCAGAACCAGTTTTGAATGGCACTTAGACACAAGCTGATCTAGATAAAAGTGACAAATTATTGCTGGATGAGCACATGTAAACACTGAGGAGGGAATCAACATTTTTAGAGGGAAGGTCAAAAAACAAGTATGAAAGGATGGCTGTCCTTGTCATTCTTAAAAAGAGTAATCAAAGTAATGTTACATAAAAATTGCATCATTTGTGTAAATGGATTTAAGAAGAGTTAACACCTTATAGTTAAACTCACAAGTAATAGAAACTAAAAGAGAAATTCAGGTAAGATTAGAGTGACACATTTCATGCCTTTTCTTCTTTTGTTTCATAGAGAGGGAATACATAAAAAAAGAGTAAAAATAATGGTAATCTCTTACTGAGAATCCCTTAAGACATTTGCAGTTATTTTGAAATAGCAGCCATCCTGATTGAATGTTACAAAAGTCTATATAAACCTTAACAAGGTTGTTATGACTTTGTTTTGAGCCCTGGACTTGCTGACCTGAAACAGAACAAAGATGTAGAAATGACATTCACACCTCTTAATTGGTATCATTAAGAGAATTTTTTTTTCATGCCAGAGGACAAAGTGAGAGACCTCCTTGAGATTACTATGCTCTTGGGAAAACTGAATCTGTCTTCTAATGAGAACACAATGCTTGTGACTCTTAGAAAGGACCAGTTAACATTTAGCATTTTGTATATACTTTAAAAACAGATATTCTGTTCTGAAAGTATTCTAAGTGATTTTGGTGTCCCAGAAGGTGGGGCGGGGGGAGATCTGTGAGAGAAGTTAAAACAGTGTATGCTAATTGAAAAGATGATAGAAAATTTGAGGGGCTTTCGCATGAGTTTGTGTGTGTGTGTGTGTGTGTGTGTGTGGGTATGTGTGAATATGCATCAGTGCATGGGAGTTGAAGAAATGTTTAATGAAAACCCTGTGATTTATTGTAATGCATGTCACACTAGAAACTGCTGTCTACTGAAAACTTGGCATGAAAATAGTAGGATGCTAAATGTCAGAAATTCAAAGTTGTTTTTTCTTTTAAGTAAGTGTAAGACTTGAAGAATGTGCTTAAGCAAAAAAGTGGCTTTATTGTATTTGCAAATATCTTAACAAGGTATTTAAAGGGATTATGTGATTTTGACTGAACATTACCACAGAGACTATTACTGCCCAACCTATTTATGAGCCTTCATTGTCCCTGTGCGTGTGGATGTGCATGTTTAAGACATAGAGCGAGACTCCCTCCTGGCCCCCAAGCAATTATACTGCATCAGAAGCATCTGTACACATTATCCAAAAGTGTTTGTGACCATTATGTTCATTGTGTTCAATGTGTAAGTGACCACCTTCTCTTGTCTCTGGTTTCACTCTTCCATAGTGTTTGTTCAACATAGTTAAGGATGTGTTCCAATTTGGGGAGTCAGTGGAATCCTGGGGATATAACTCCCTCTGGTTCATATTGATTTTCTTCTTTTAAATTTTCAGTAAATAAGAGTTAATTTGCAACAACATAGATGGACCTAAAGGGTATTATGCTAAGTGAAATAAGTCAGACTGAGAAAGATAAATACCATATGATTTCACTCATATGTGGAATCTAAAAACCAAAACGAATAAACAAACAAAAAGCAGAATCAGACCTGTTGTACACCTGAAACAAATGTAACATTGTGGGTCAACTATACTGACATTAAAAAAAAATAAAGAGTTCATTAAGTGCTTTCTCTGTAATCAGAACATTATGAATACTCTTAGATTTGAATCTCAAATTTGAAATCAAAATTTTGTTTAATTCTTTTAGTTTTAAGATATTTTTAATATAGGCCACCTAATATGACATGTTATATACTAGAATAGGATCTTACATAAATGGATAAGGCATAGTTCTTTGCTCCGACTATTTACCAGTGTCCTAGAGGAGAACAGCATGTGAACTGATAATTCGGAGATAATGTGTGCTACATTTCAGCCATTTATAGAGGTGTATGGGAGCATGGAGGCAGCACATATTTCTGTGTAGAGAGGAAACTGGAGAAAGTGTCACTGCATATCTTGACTTGAGTTTTGAGAACATGAATTAGGTGAATTATTGGAGGAAGTGATTCCAGGCATAGCCTTTTCAGGGTTTTCTGTGTAAGATGTCTATCTACATAGAGTGATATGAAAACTGATGGGAGATGAAGAATGGAAGGGCTCTTGAGGGTCCTCAAATACCTCAAGAAGGTTTGGACATCTGGACATTATCCTCTAAGGACAGGGGTGAGAAAAGTATTTTAAGTAGGTAAGTGGCATAATTACATTTGGGTTTTATTAATATTTTGTAAGCTGTGTGGATAAGAGAAAGACTGAAAGCAAGAAAGCAATCTCAACAGTCTGATAACAAATGATGAAAACCATGCCAAAACAATGGCTGTGGGGATGGAGAAAATGTGATGAAATTGAAAAAACAAATGTCCATTTTGGAGGTCAAAGCAATACAATGTGGTGACTGAATAATGAGTCTCAGCAATTTGAAGATATGGAAAGAATTCTAGGATAACTCTCAGATTTCTGATTTAGATAAATCTGTATATCTGGATTTGAGTTAAATATATGTGAATATTTTCAGAATCCGAGAGGGTGAATAAATCACACACTTCTTTCCAGCACAAGTTAAAAATCTATTGATAATGACTCAGGATTTGGAAAGATAGAAATGTACATTTCTATTACTAATTAAAACGCAGAGTTAAGTATGGGGACAACTGAATTTTCTGAGATACTTCAGTGACTTACTTAGATTGATTCACTCCCACATCTGGTCGTAGGTCCAGTTGGACAAGAAGGGGCTTCCTCTGTCTCCCCGCAAGCAAGTGCTTTATTGCATAGCAAAATAGCAAAGAAAACTTTTCTTCTCTACAAGCAAGCAAGATTCTCAAAAAAAGAAACTCAGTATTTGTTAAAATATTTGCACACACACATACATGCATATAGACATATGCATACATGTAATATACACACAAACACATATGGTTTATATAAAAATATGGTTTTATATAAAACATGCTATAATATAAACATGTATGTTTCTATGTAGGTACATGTTTATTTGGTTTTATTTTCATTAGGCATTAGGTGGTATATATATTGCCATCTTATTAATTTGATACAAGTGCTCTGACTTCTGAGAAAAGTTCATTATAATAACCCACTTAAAATATAACAGATATATAACATGTATATTTGTCTTCAGAATTTTTTAAGTAATTTTGAATAATTATATTGTATTTTCCAACCTTAGCATAACTTAAGTAGCTTTTAAAGAGTGCATTTCACTGAGTTCTTCTACAGCTATAGATATACATTAGTATACTAAAGAAGTACAACATATTTTTCATATGTCACATTGATAGTAAAATTGAAGCCTTATATGTATAGAAAAATTTGTGTTGGATTCCAGCAAACTCCTATACTGCCTTTTATGTTTTAAATTTGAACTTGTAACTCCCTTAGTTCTGTGATTGGTATTGATACCTGAATTTTTATAAAAGAATCAGGAGTGAAGAATTTATTGTATGCAAATATTACTTTTTTTTTTTTTTTAGCTGTCTTGTACTAGATTAACTTATCTGAACTGGATTAACAGGGCTGGATGGAAAAATGCATGTGCCCTCGGGGCGCCTGGGTGGCTCAGTCGTTAAGCGTCTGCCTTCGGCTCAGGTCACGATCCCAGCGTCCTGGGATCGAGGCCCACATCGGGCTCCCTGCTCAGCGGGAAGCCTGCTTCTCCCTCTCCCACTTCCCCTACTTGTGTTCCCTCTCTCGCTGTGTCTCTCTCTGTCAAATAAACAAAATCTTTAAAAAAAAAAAAAAAAAAGAAAAATGCATGTGCCCTAATATTATACATGGTCCCATAGATGTCTTTTAATTCAAGAGACACAAATTTGCAACAAAAAAAATATTTTGGGGTTATTTCCAAAGAGATTTTAAAAAACAAGAACCACTTGTGTGATTTTAGAAAGTCAGTTTCCCAAGTTCCCAGTTAATAGTAATGGGACAAGCCTGACGGAGGGACAGAGTTATCTTCCTACTGGCTTATCTATTTCAGGAGTTGTGTTTAAATAAAGATGGATTTTAAATTTTTCTATAATTCTATTTGTCTTCATATATATATGAAATACATGAATCTTATGATTCTCATCTCCTTTGTCTCAGCTTTTATCTTTCTTTCATGTTTTCCTAGCACATCCATCTCTCTCCTGCCTTTCCACTCACCTCTTCAGCCTATGGACTCTCCTAAGATGTACTTTGTAGTATTTTTCTATATTTTACCCATCCTTGTATATCTTACCTATTGTGCAATTTAATTTTTGTCTCTCAAAAAGATATGTTTTAAGGTCTGACTCCAGGTGACTGTGAATGTGGCCTTATTCAGAGACAGATTCTTCCCAGATGTAATCATGTTAAAATCAGGTCATACTGCATTAGAGTGAGTTTGAATCCAGTGACTAATGTCCTTATAAGAAGAGGAAAATTTTGACATTCAGGACACAGGGAGAAAAGGCTATGTGAGGTAGAGACAGAGATTGGAATGATGCATCTAGAGGCCAAGGAACGCCAAGTGTTACTAGCAGCCACTGAAGCTAAGAAGAGATATGGAATGATCCCCCACTTCCAGCCTTCAGAGAGCAGGGCCCTGCCTTCCAGAAAGACTTCTAGCCTCCAAAACTGTGAAAATGAATTTCTGTTGTATTAAGCCACCCAGTTTGTGCTACTTTGTTACTGCCACCCTAGGAAACTAATGTATTTATCAAATCAAACATATCAAGTTTTCAGGGATTTTTGCAATTATGTTAAATAAACTATTTAGTGAAATAAGCAAAATTAATATTCCTATACTATTATTATTTCTCCACTTGGTCTTTCATAAAGTGGATATAAAGTCATAGACACACTCAAATATATTGAGATAAATAATTGTTCCTCTTGTTTTTTTAAAAAAGATTTTATTTATTTATTTGAGAGAGAGAGAATGAAGACAGAGAGCACAAGAGGGAAGAGGGTCAGAGGGAGAAGCGGACTCCCTGCTGAGCAGGGAGCCCATCGTAGGACTCAATCCCAGGACTCCAGGATCATGACCTGAGCTGAAGGCAGTCGCTTAACCAACTGAGCCACCCAGGCGCCCAATAATTATTCTTCTTGATCAAGTTTAATATTATTGAAAATAAGAACAATGTCAGATATGTGTTTGTCAAGTGACTATAATTTTGGCTCCCTCATATATATGTATGTATTCAGGCTATTATTCCTCAATATTACCCTACTCAGTCTTTATCTTATTCATTTTGCAGTTCCTAGTTTCCTCTTTTCAGATGCTAAGCAGGACAATGACTGTTGAGGGACTCATTTTCCCTCTGCCTTTTGAATACTTATCTGAATCAGCTAGTTTCACTTTTGCTTCCAGCCCTGTCGTTACATCTTTCTGCATATGACTTCACTTCATGTAAAATTAAAATGAATTCTGATAGATAATAAAAAGTTTCTTCCTAACGATGAGCTCTGTCTTCCTTCAGATTGCACAGAATTATGAGAAAGTATCTTGGGTTTGAATTTTAAATCTTAAGTGCTTCATCTTGCTCACAGTAATAGACCCTTTCCTCTAAGGCTGTTCGGAGGCCGAGAGACAGAGAGACTATTGAGTCAAGGGCAGGTATGACATGAGAGTTCTCATCAGTTGCTCTTGATTTGGAGGTAAATAGTCAGCACAAGTCTTCTGAACAATATCTGGATGGAAGAAGTCAAGGAAGCTCTGCATCTTGGAATGGTCTGAGCAAAGTGAGTACTGACCCGAAATGTTTGCTCAAGCAGCTTTGACCATTTGTTGTTTTCAATCCAGAGTGGAAGTCCCCTCTCTTCCTCTGATTCTGGATTCACAAACTCCTCTCTTTTAACTCCTAAGCTCCCAATGTAACATATACCAGTTTTATCTCATTTTAGAGCTAATATTACCTTTGAGGCTACTTCACCCTTCTCTAGTATATTTTGGGTGATGTAAAAATTTGAAATTATTTCTCTATATTCTTACCAATATAAACAACCTGCAAAATTATAATTTTTACAGTTTTGCAATGAATACTTCTGAACTGCATTAACATAATGCTCCTATAGGAGAAAAGGAAAGAAATGATCCTCCTTGAATTGGTAAATTTCCTGAAAATCTTCTCTATTTGTAGCTTAATATATTTCTAATTTCCCTATTTTATTAATTATAATTCATTTGTTTTCATATTCTAGTAGACTATAGTATTTAATACTTAAGTTTAAATTTCTCCATACCACAGGAATCGTTTTAGCAATAGGAAAAAAAATTGTTTCAGGATAAAATATATTCTTACCATGTTGTCTATATTATCATATTCAAATGCTCTGTTTAATCCTGAGGATGATTCTTCTGAGGGGTAAAAAATGTCTAGATAAACTTTTCTAGGATGCTATTTCTTCTATAATTCCACCATTTTAAATCAAGAAGATGAATATTCTATTCACTGAAGAAAAATTTAGTAAAATCTATTACAATTTTAAGTGGAATACATTCAAATTGATAAGATAAAAATATATTTTATCCCTTAATAATAGCAAAACAATGGCTTTTGTTGCTCATGCTAATGATTCTCCACCTAGGGAAGAAGTAATATGCAGGTATGTAAAATATTTCATGGGGCGCCTGGGTGGTTTGGTTGAGGATCTGCTTTTGGCACAGGTCATGATCTCAGGGTCCTAGGATGGAACCTGGAGCCTGCATCATGGAGTCTGCATAGAGCTCCCTGCTCAGCGGGGAGACTGCTTCACCTTCTCCCTCTGCCTCTCCCACCTGCTAGTGCCTGTACTCTCACTCTCTCTCTCAAATAAATGAGTAAAATCTTGAAAAAAATATTTCAATGTTTTCTGAATTATAATTTAAGAAATATGTCAGCAATGCATATAATAAAGAGTCTAAAGTATTAAGAAAAATAGTCTTAAAACTCAATTTCTAAATCTTTGACAAATAATAGTCAATCTTGAAAGTGGTTGAATGTCCTGTTCTCCATACTCCACAACACACCCCACTTTGGTTCCGGTTTTTCCTTTTCTTTTTTTGGCTATATGTGTTTGTGGGTCGAAAAATAAAAACTCGGTGTAAAATATATAATTCGAGCCATTTTGTTTACTTGGCCCTATTTCTGATTTCTGTAGTTTATATAAAATCTTTCAGTTACTGAATCATAAATTCTAAACTCTTCAAGGTATTGTTAAAATACAGCAATAAAACCAAACAAACCACAAAAATACTCTGAACTATCTTCCTTAGGATGTCAAAAGTAGATAGAGTGTTTTATATCAAAAAAGACATTCCTCATTCTGTTTCTCAATTATTATAATATTAAGCATATTATTATTGGTGAATTTTGAGATCTTTCAAACTTGAGATGTTTGATAGTTTCCAAGTTTGGTTCAAATCGGTTTTTCTGGATAGTAGATTGAGATTTGGTGGCAAAAGGATGTCTATATACATTTATAGCTACATGTATATATACACATATATCTATGTAGATATATGTATATAAATACATAAATAGATATGTTTAGATATCTATGCCTATAGATAGGTAGATATTAGATATATCTCTATATATCTCCCAAACAATCCTTTTTCCATCAAACCACAATATATATATGCTTATATATATATATATATATATATAATATATATTATATGTTACACACATACATTTTAGGATATATATATGGATATATTTGTTTATAAAATAGTTTTACTATATATTTGCAATAAATTCTAGTCAGTGCTCAAAAAATGTGAGTTTTTCTTTAATATTTTATTTATTTATTTATCAGAGAGAGAGAGGGGGAGAGCGCACAAGCAGGGGGAGTGGCAGGCAGAGGGAGAAGCAAGCTTCTCGCTGAGCAAGGAGCCCGATGTGGGACTGGATCCCAGGACCCTGGGATCGTGAAGCGAGCTGAAGGCAGACACTTAACCGTCTGAGCCACCCAGGCATCCCTGGACAACAGATTTTAGGGGAAAAGGAATAAATAGAGTAAGATGTGTTAGATATTTTGGTAAAAGAGTACAGTGGCTCTGGTATGGCTGGGGCATCAGAGATGTAGAGAAGTGGTGAGATACTGAGAGCTGAACCAACATGATGACTTCCAGATGCAGAATTTCCTGATTCCGATGGATGCAGCATATGAATAAAGACATGATACAATATTTTTACCACAATGAAAACTTATGAAAGTGGAGCAGGATGGCAAAATAATTAAAATAATACATTGAATTTTTAAATGTATTTACTGGCGATTGTTTTATTGACTGACAAATTGTTTTTATGATGCTAGTGGGCCGGCATTACAGCTGTGTAGAAAATATTGTAAGTCAAAATTCCTTTTAAATATATAGAACACATCCATACACATAAAGCTGAAATAAAGAAGAACTTTAAATTTATTATCTAAACATTGAACTATAACTAAGCAGAATGATTATTCTGCATGCATTGCCATATATTTTAAACAGTTTCTTAGCTACCTTTGTCTGTATCACCTTCATTTTTAAAGAAAATTCCTTTCTTAAAATACAGAATAATTTTTAGTTTATTTTTCATATCATTGCCTACAATCTGCTTCAAAGTTGCATTTTTTGGTCAATAAATTTAAAATTATGATAATTGATTCTATTCTTTATAACATAATAATCTTAATGGAAAAATTATATTTTATAGGACCTGAGGTACCTGGTAAACTCACCGAAAATTCAGCTGGAAGATATTTTCTATTCTACTTTATGTTAAATATTAATATTTCTATCTAAATATTTTGTTAAGTAGGTCATTTGCCTTTACATATGGTGCCATTTTTCAAGAAACAGTTTTTCAAGACAAAACTTCTCAAATAACTTCTATTATTTGAATATATTGCTAAATGAAGATGTTAAAAAATGTTCTCAATTTCATTTTTTTAAAGATTTTTTTTTATTTATTTAAGAGAGAGCACAAGCAAGGGGGAGCAGCAGAGCGAGACGGAGAAGCAGGCTCTCCGTTGAGCAGGAAGCCTGATGCTGGTCTCAATTCCAGGACCAAGGACCCTGAGATCATGACCCAAGCTGAAGGCAGACACTTAATGGACTGAGCCACCCAAGATCTCCAAAATGTCCTCAATTTCATTTCATTCCAGAACAAAATATAAACTAATGCAGATAAAAATAGGAGCTCTGGCCAGTAATTCTCTCTACAAATCCAGATACTCCCCTTTGTTTGCTTTAATAGATACAAGTTTGAATTTTTTCATTTGCAATAACTATTTTTTGGTAATTGAATTTCCTATCACTTTCAAAAGTGAAAATTTTGAGGTGTTGCACTTATTGTATACTTTGATTAAAGATTCACTAGTTTAGAAAAATAAAACGAAAACTTAGAGGACTCATTTGCAATAATGTTCAAAATATGAATAGGATATGTATGTTGACTTACAAAGTAATTCTTCAAATATTTTCTAAAATTTGCTTCCTAATGAACAGTAAAGAAAGTATATTTGCAATGCTAAAGACTTTTTCAACATTCAACATCAGTTTCATCACAAAAATTTTGTAGCTCAATACTCTATGCATATTTTTTGAAAAATTATAAATTTTGACATCTACAGCTTTATTTTTGACTTGCAAAATATTGATATTTGTTTGAATACAATACAAATGATGTTTTCATCACTATCAATTTGAAGTACATGTCTCCTGCATAGATTTCCTTATGTAGTATTTGTATTATTAATGCAGAAACTAATTATTTTATCTCCAATCTTGAAATTTTAACATTGTTTACAATTTAGCATAGTATTCAATATAATTTCAAACAAATCATCTGTGACAGAATATATTCCAAAGTTTTTATTTTCACTGACATACATAAAATTTTTTTTAAAAAAAATCCATTATTGGAATTTACTTAATTGATTTTCTCTCATAAGCGCCTGATTATGGTAAGGGCCTCATTTAACTGTGAAATTATTCTGGCAAAGAAATTAGCCCATTGATAAATTTCACTTAATTTCTCTATGTACAACAGTATATTCAATTTTTAAAAATGAGAACAATTAATTTAAGAAATTAATTATCTGAGCTAAATAAAAATTCTTGCTTCACATGATAACATGTAAACTTATCTTGTGTGGCTAGAATTTTTCACATTGTCTCTTTAGAGTATAAGCTTTGAAAATACTGATTTTAAAGTAGAAACTGCTATTATCATCCTTTTTTGACTTTCTTGTGCTTATGGTATCAGTATGGTGAATGATAAATATCAATAAAGACATTTTGCAGATTAAATGTTCAACAATGACTTTTCAAGATATAAATTTAGCATTCATTTTCCATTTAACATGCCCTTTAGCTTGTTCACATTAATTGCTGCCTAAAGATTTTTTGAAAAAAAAAAAAACTTGAAAAGCATTCCTAACAATAAAATAGCAAAGGTTTAGAATATATAATAACTGACAAAGTGAAGAGTGTTTACACTATTTTCTTCACATCTGACAGGAACAAAACTCATCCTTGATTTCCAGTACATATTTAATGTTTACCTAATTGATTTTTCTTTTCTGTTTCTTACTGGCTTTCACCAACTGGCAGGCTGAAGACTTACAAGCGTTGGACAGACCATGCATATGGGCTTGGAGAAGTGACTAGTAAGGACACTTATGTGGTGTAATTCTCCTCCTACCACCAAGAAGGCCTTGGATGCTTTTTCCCACTTGTGCCTGAGAGACACTTTTTCTGCTTTAATCACTGAACATTCTGAATGGTATGCTTGAAAAAGAAATGTTCATTAAGATGAGTTCAGAAAACTTTGAGAAAAGCGATAAAAGTATTAGTGCACATCTTTCATTACACATGAACTGAGAACTCTGTTATCACCCATGCATCTCAATCACTAATAGTGAGATCATGGTAGAATCTGTAATAAGTAAACATATAGAACAAAACCCATCTTGCCTTAACCTAATGTAACTATTAGTAAGATTATTTCATTGAAAATAAAAATATCGCTTGGAAGCTAAATTGGAAAACAGAAACAAACTGAGCATGCTCCAGGCTAACGTGTTTTCATGATTACATTAGGTATGAAACAAAGAAACAGGTCAAGGGAGATTTAAAGATTCTTTTTCTCTGTATATATATTAAAAAAAAAAAAAAAAGACACCATGGGTGCTAAGGATAAAGCTAGACCATGATTCTGTCAACGAGCCTCGGTTGATTAACTCACTTGAAAAAGAAATAAGACTGTAACCAAGTAGCCCAACATCCTGTGATACAAAAATGGAGACAATCATGAGATGTCTTCTGGCCCAGAAAATTAAGTACTTTGAATCTATATTTTTAGTGGAGTTATTAAATAGATCTCAATAATTTTTTTTACACAATGGGTGAGAAACAACAATAAGGACTCTGATAGGGAGCAGATGTCCTAAGAAACATCCACAAAGCAGATGCCAGTAATGTGTGAATAGCAAACAGACATTGGGGTGGAAATAACATAGAACATATTATTTGGAAGAATTTACTGCAGTATTTTACATTTAAAAAAATAATGACTATGTGATTGCCCTAGAAAGCTCACAGGTATAACAATTAGAGAAGGGTAGGAAAGAAAGCGGGGCGGGGAGAGAGAGTGACAGGGAGGGAGAGAGAGGAGAGAGACCATCGAGATGAATACAAAAGCAAACTTACATTTTATACATTGCAAAACACAGCATCCAAACAACCAACTTTAGAATTTGATCTGTGATCTGTAAACAAATAAGGTGAAATGTTCTCATGTTACATAGTGTTGATAAATCCAGTTTAGTAAGACAAACATCACCTTCTACTTGTTAACAACATACACTGTATAAAAATGTTTGCTGTGGTCCATGCCTCCACAATACCACCTCCCCCCACAACATTCCAAGTCTACTTGTACAACAACTCAAACTTCTGAATTTGGTTTAATTTTTTTCTAAAAGGCAAACTTTATAACTAGGAAATTATTTTTTATTTGTAAATCTGAAAAATCATCTACTGAAAATAGCTTTTAAAAATGTGCCTATTTGAAAGAGTAACCAACTTTGATTTAAACATTGAAAAGTGAGGGCGCCTGGGTGGCTCAGTTGGTTAAGCGACTGCCTTCGGCTCAGGTCATGATCCTGGAGTCCCAGGATCGAGTCCCACATCGGGCTCCCTGCTCAGCAGGGAGTCTGCTTCTCCCTCTGACCTTTCCACCTCTCATGTGTTCTCTCTCTCTCTCTCATTCTCATTCTCTCAAATAATAAATAAAATCTTTAAAAAAAATAAATAAACATTGAAAAGTGAGAGCTCATGAACAACTGAGCAATAGTACTGTGTGATCAGACATTGCCGAATGTTTAGAAGAGCTGATTCATCATTTAGCTCCATAAATCTCATTCATGGAATATTTGTTTGTCTTGGCACAAATGTATTTGCCTTTTAAATGGTTTAGAAGTTTTCATGTAAAAACACTAGAAAAAAGTTATGATTATTTAACAACCATAATTCCCAATAATTCCCTTTTTCCATTTTAAAACCTCACATATAACTCACATACAAACACTATTGCAATTACTTAAAATTACAACATTATCCAAAATGCCAATATCTTCATTGGGCAAAACTATGAAGAAGCATGATATCCACATTATAAATGAAATGATGACATTTTGTATTAAAAATATCACACAGCAGTTGTATGAAGATTGAATTTCTCACCATAAAGATTAAATCTTCATGTAATGTAGCAAGTGGCAATGAACTGGTAATCCATCTGCACTTGCTTTCTCCAAATATTAGGATTTATTACCAAAGAAAATAGGACCTGCTAATTTTTCAGCCAACCACCTATAAAGTACAATTCATTGAACAGATAACGTGATTTTTTTTCCTTTGCATTGCTCTTTAGCTATCTTCATTATCTCTGTTTGAAAGAAAGCATATTTGGAGAGCAGAACAATTATATGGTTCTATGAGTTGTATAACTTGTTAAAAACAGCAGTTTGCTGACATAAAATAAATTTTGTGTTCAAGGTATAGATACAATCTACTGGAATGTACTTATATTTTCAACAGTTTCAAAAAATTGGATATCTGCTTAAAGAGCCTGTAGGACGTATCTACACCTTAATTATATAACTATAGAATATTTCACAGCTTATTCACCAGTAAGCCATATTATATTCCAATAAACCATCCTGAGAGGCAGTGTCAGTATTATTATAAATAATGTCTTGGATGTGCAAATACTTCAGCTAAATATTAATTTCTATTTAAATAATTATTACTATTAAATTATCAACAAGAATGATCTTTAGGCTTTTAAAAATTATTATTTAAAATATGTTATAAATGAGGGGCACATGGGTGGCTCAGTCGTTAAGTGTCTGTCTCTGGCTCAGGTCATGATCCCAGGGTCCTGGGATCGAGCCCCGCATCAGACTCCCTGCTCCGTGGGAAGCCTGCTTCTCCCTCTCCCACTCCCCCTGCTTGTACTCCCTCTCTCTGTCAAATAAGTAAATAAAATCTTTTTTAAAAAAATATGTCACAAATGAGAACTAATTGTTCCCTGAAGGTAAAGACAATGTCAGATGTCACTTATTACTTTTCATTTTATTGTTAACAGCTTGAGCTTGGTTTTGCTTTGATTAGTGAAGAAGCCCTAAATAATAGTAACAAATAAAATTGAAGTTTCTTCCTCTCATAAGCAAAGTCCACATAGGGCACAGCAGTTCTATGAACCTTGGGGATTCTAGTTCCTATTTTGCTTTGGTGTACGATTCACAGAGTGCAGCTTCCACCTCATGGTCTAAGACAGTGGCCCCAACTAGAGCTGTTATCTCAATATTTCAACCAGCCAACAGGGAGAAAAGCCGGGGCAAAGTTTAGGCCTCTCTCTTTCTCAGACCCTTCACAGAATGTATACGTAGTATTTCTACTGACATCTTCCAGATCAGAATTGAGTCAATGTCCAGAGCTAGCTGCAGGGAAAAGTGGAAAATGCAACCTGTATTTAGGAGCCCACCTGTCCAGCAAAAATCAAAAGTTATTACTCTATTAGGAATATTGGAAACATGAGTCACTTGAGCTGGTGCAGTTCTTGAGGAGCACATTCCCAGGGCCTGAAATAATGGTATTAATAGTGATGGATATACATGTATTCAATACATAACTTGAAGAGGCCACATGTGTTTTAATTAATACACCTAGTATTCTTGGGTTCGAGGTTAATAAAAATATCTAGTTTTCATGTGAATATAATCTTTAATTAAAACTTCAGTCTACTTTTCCTCAAATTGTCTTTTTTGTTTCTTTTCCTTCAAATTGTTTTTTCTTTAATTTTGTTATAAAATTAAACTCTTAACACTTTCAGTCTAGATCGATCATTTCTTAGAAAATGATCTTAGTACAGTGTAGCTCTTAAAGTAATGGATATTGGAAGCCGACTGCCTTACTTCTAGTGCAACTAACGGTATGGGATTGGGCTAGTTATTTAAACTCTCTGTGATTTGGTTTTCTGATCTTTAAAGATTTTTTTTATTTATTCCTTTGAGACAGAAAGAGAAAGAGAGAGAGCATGAGAAGATTTTCTGATCTTTAAAAGGAGGATTAAAAAATCAAGTAAAATAATTAAATTACTTAGAAGAGTACTATGGCGGACAGTTCCTAAGGTGACTCCATGATTCAGCCTCTAGTACTCAGGTTCTTGTGATGCCCTCTCCTCGAGTGTGTATGAAATCTGTGATTTACTTCTAACCAGTAGAATACAATGCAGTTTAACAGGATTTATATGATTATGTGTATAATTGTAATTCCCTTCTTGCAGAGAGATTCTCCTTTGCCTGATTTGAGGAAGCATAAAGGAATTCTGGGAATACACAGATGGCATGGGCCTGAGGATGGCCTTTTGCTGACAACTAGCAAGAAACTGAAGCGTCCCATTTAATAATCCACAAGGAAATAATGCTGCCATGCAGGCCGGTTCCTCAGCTGACTTTCAGTTGAGACCTCCGCCCTGTCCAACACCTGAATGCAGCCTTGCGATGTGAGACCCTGAACTAGAGGATCCAATGTCACACTTCATAATAATGATAGCTTATGTACTTTGTCTATGTTATCTCATTTAAACCTTAAGAGAATGCTGTTAAATTCTCATTATATGTGTTTAGGAATTTACAGAGAAGGAAATTGTATTAGAGTGAGTTTAAGTAGCTTCAGTCAAACACTTATTAATGAATATATACATGATCCAAATCCATGCAAATCTAGCTTTCGAGTCTGATCCTCTGCCCCTCCCCAAAATAATGATCTCAATGATCTCATATGTAACTTTTAAGGATTTTATTTATTTATTTGAGAGAGAGAGAGAGGGTGCAAGAGAAAGCATGAATGGTGGGGAAGGGCAGAGGGAGAAGGAGAAGCAGACTCCCCACTGAGCAAGGAGCCCAACTCAGGGCTCCATCCAGGACCCTGGGATCATGACCTGAGCCAAAGGCAGACCCTTAACCAACTAAGCCATCCAGCCACCCCTCAACATATGTATTTTTGATCACTGATTATGTGTCACTCTCTATTTTAGATATTATTGATATAACAGAATTAAACAGACACTAAGACATTAGGTAGATGAGACAAAACCACCAAAGAGAAGTGACAACTATCCGCCAAAGAAGGAACAGGTAAACCAATGAAAAGTGATGTTCTCTAAGCCTACTGAAATTTTGACCACTTTTTCTTTTTAAAAACGATTTTATTTATTTATTTGACAGAGAGAGCGAGAGCGAAAGACAGCAAGCACAAGCAGGGAGAGCGGTAGATGGAGAGGGAGAAGCAGGCTCTTCTCTGAGCAGGGAGGCCTGAATCTGGGTTCGATCCCAGGACCACAGGATTATGACCTGAGCTGAAGGCAGATGCTTATTTGGGAGAGAGAGAGAGACAGAGATAGTGACAGATATAGCGAGAGAGAGCATGAGCGGGGGAGAAGAGGGAGAAGCAGGCTTCCCACTGAGCAGGGAGCCCAAGACAGGGGGCTCTCGATCCCAGGACCCTTGGATCATAACCTGAGCCTGAGCAGAACGCAGACCCTTAACCGACTGAGCCACCCAGGTGCCCCTTAACCACCTTTCTATACGTTTCTGGTAGGACATGTCAGATGAGAACTGAGAACTGGCCATTATAGTAATGAAGTAGAGGTCATTATTGCCCTTGTTAAGAGCAGAATTGTGGAATGGTGTGGGTAAAAATCTAAATGAAATAGGGTTAGAGAGACTTGATGGAGAGAATTGGAAGCATAATTGACTATGAAATTAAACTGGAGAAGAAACAAGTAAATACTTGCTTGGTATTTGTTGGAATGAAGGTCTAGAAGATTGTTAGAGGCAAAGCATTAGTGAGAAGGAGCTGGAAATACAAGCAATACTGATATGTGAGAGGAATGTGTGAAATTGAGCTAGTGGAGATATTGCAGTTATTGCTAATGGCATGTTCTTGTGTAGGTAGGGTTGGTCATATGAAGAAAGTTTGGGGTACAGTGGGAAATAAAGGATTATTGCAAGAGAGCGAGCGGTTGCTCAAGCTCCAAGTCCAGAGAGTTGCAGAGGTCATGTAGGTGTTAACTGAAATGACTAAGGATGATGTCAAAGTATTGTGGAGAGAGTGAGAATGAGCGAAGAACTGAAACCCTCAGGAAATGAGGAAAGGCTTGAAGGTTTGTAAATGTTAGTGACAATGAGAGGTTGTGTTTTCTATAGGGCAGTGATTCTCAAAGTCTGGTCCCTGGACCTGCAACAATAACATCCTTGAGACCTTATTGGAAATGCAATATTCTTTTTTTTTTAAAGATTTTATTTATTTATTTGAGACAGAGAGAATGAGAGAGAGAGAGAGAGCACTTAAAAGGGGGAGGGTCAGAGGGAGAAGCAGACTCCCTGCAGAGCAGGGAGCCCGATGCGGGACTCGATCCAGGGACTCCAGGATCATGACCTGAGCCGAAGGCAGTCGCTTAACCAACTGAGCCACCCAGGTGCCCGGAAATGCAATATTCTAAGCCCATCCTAGACTACTATCAAAAATTCTGGGTAGACTCAGCTATCTAGTTTAACAGGTATTCCAGGTGATTCTGATGCACACTAAAATTGGAATGCCCCTGGGCGAGTGTAATGACCTGACACCTGAAGGTGGAGATCTTAGGAGCAGGGGAGGAAGACTGATCTGGAAGTAGCCGGGAGAAGCAATATTGGTAATTACAGCTCTTTGGTCAGAAGCCTGGTTGACAACCCGGACTTGTGATTAGCGTCTATGGTGGTAGGCAGGAGGCAGTCTTGTAGGACTGATCCTTAATTGGGGATCTGATGCTAATCTGGATAGTGTCAGAATTGAGTTGATTTATACCCCACCTTTAGGCCTGGTGGATAGAGAGGTGAAACATACCTAATTTAGAATACCTACAGTTACTAGCCTTTATTAATCCCTTACTATTACTATGAAATATGTGGATTGCTTTACATGGATTATCTAGTTTAATCAAAACAACTATTTTACGTATAATAGTTAGTACTATTATAAACTCCATTTTACAGCAAAAAACTGATGTGACATTATGTGAAATGACTTGCCTCAGGTCCCGTGCTTAAAGCAGTACCTTGCTTTCTTACTTTCATATGTTTTAAAATCAAATAAAATATTTATTTTTCAAATCCTTCACCTCAGGTTGTAGTGACCACCATAAATTCTGCTGCTATTCATTTCAAATTACTGTGATATTGTGATTTATACATAATATATATTTGGTAATTCAGATGACCAAAATATATTTCTCATATGTATGTGGTCTTCCCTACTTCCTGGCTTACAGGTCCCCAAACCCGTGGAATTTCCTAAGCCATAAGATCAATGGGAGCATTGTCAAAATATTTGGTCTCCTGTCCTCAGTTCCTGCAATTGCTTCAGAACCATAAGAAATGAAATAGGTGTCCTATTATTTATAACAAGCTCCTCTCCATCACAACTATGTGTAAGTCAATGAGGTGACTTTTGGAAATTCCCTAAGAATGGGAGCTAATTGTCAGGGGAACCAACCATGTGACTAGCGGGTTGGAACATTCAGTCTCACCCCTATTCTCTGGGGAGAGGAGAGAGCTTGGAGGTTGAATCAATTGCCGGTGGTCTATTATTTAATCAATCATGCCTGTGTAGTGGAACCTCCATAAAAACCCAAGAGGACAGGGTTCAGAGAGCTTCTGGATTGGTCAACACACAGAGATATAGAGACAGTGGTACACAAGGAGAGAGCATGGAAGCTCTAAGCCCATATGCAGCTTGCCCTATGCATCTCTTCTATCTGACTATTCCTGAGTTATGTCCTTTTATATAAACTGGTGATCTAGTAGGTAAAATGTTTCTCTGAGTTCTGTGAGCCACTCTTGTCAACTAACTGAAACCCAGGAGGAGGGCATGGGAACCTATGATTTATAGCTATTTGGTCAGAAGCCCAGGTGACAACATGGACTTGTGATTAGTCTGCTGGGAGTGGGAGGTCTTGTAGGACTGAACCGTTCACCTGTGGAATCTGATCTTATTTCTGGGTAGATAGTGTTGGAACTGAGGTAAATTTTAGGACACCCAGCTGGTGTCCAAAGAATTGCCTGTTGGTGAGGAACTACACCCACCCCCCAGCCCGGCTCACACACACATATTGGAATTAGCTGGAATCAGAATCCTTCACTCTGACTGGTTTGCATGTTCCTGGAAAAGTCCAGTGGGCTGTGTTAGAGCTGTCTTCATCATCCCATATGACACTTTTCAAGATACAGTGCAATAGTAGGATTGGAAGGGATCTGCTGGCTTAACTGGTCAAAACTGTCTCATTTACCTGAGGCTCGGGAGTTGGTACTTGAGAGACAAAAACGCTGGTGGCAGAGTTTGATGGAAATATGTAACCCTCATTAAAATGATTTTTCTATTATGCACGCAATTGAAGAATATTTAGATGAGGACAATTGTGCTATGTTTAATTTCTCCTTGTTCAGGCTTGGTGTTAATTGATGGCTAAAAATATAGTTTCCCAGAAATGTGTCACCCCCAAATTCCTTCAGACACACAGGTGCCAGAATGATCTATCTAAAATGCACAACCGATCATGTTACTTCTCTGATTAAAATTTCAAAATCTCCTATTGCTTACAGCTGTGATTTAACTTTTTTAAAAAAACTCAGGAGAATAGCAGAGAATGCTATATAGTCTCCAAAACTGACTTCCTTTTCTTTCTTCTTTATTCCCTTCTTTCCTTTTTCCCTCTCTCCCTCCCCTCAATGCCCTCCCTCTCCCCTTCTCTCTCTCTGTGTGTATGTGTGTGTATGTGTGTGCGCGTGTGTGTAATATATATATATATATATATATATATCAAGCTCAGGTAGACTCTACATCCCAGCCTCTCGCAGTTAGGGATGGACAGGTGGCTGGGTCTTAAACATGGGGTATAAACTGAAAGAAGGGTGTCACTCTCAGTCCAAGATTTTTAGGGAAACAGATTCCTAACACCAACTCATTTCTGCTAGCCTGAAATCATCACCGTGATGACTCCAGAAACAGTGGTGGAAACTGGTTTCTGAGTGACGCAGTGGAGCTGAGAAATGACCCATTTCCAGCTCCCCTGGGAACTGTTCAGGAATACCATTTCTGAACTTTATATGAGTGAAAAACAAGCTTTTATTATGTGAACACATAGGTATTCTAGGATTTACTTTTTATAGACACAAGTCACTCTAATTTCCATAGTCCCTTAATTTAAGAATCCATAATGCTCTATGAACATTTCACATTTTATATTCAAATTATCTGTTTATGAATCAGTTCCAGCCATAAGACCATGATATCTTGATTAAAAAAAGATGGTATATGAGATTCATTTAGAAGTATTCATTGATCAATAGAGCATAATTGGGAGCAATATCTAAGGTTGAATCTATATGGTTAAATTATTTTGCCTGCTTATATCAAATGGATCAGTAAAAACAATCAGACTGCACAGTTTAAAAATCCTTAGATTTGTGAAACAGAAATAATTTATACATCAATGAGAAAATAGCTTGTTTTATTTTTTAATTCAAGTGAAGCTTTGAAAATATCACTAGAATGTAACTGCCTATTTGGAAAGCACCATTGCTTTAAAAGCTATTGAAAATTACATGTTTTCTTTGTAATCTCAAAAGAAGCTTAGAATGATACAGAAGGTTATATATACTTATACTTTTAAGATGCAATTATGTCCTGCACTTCCCTTGGTTTCTTTAGGTGGTTAACGGTATATCTATGTGAAATAAATTAACCAAGGTAGCAATTAGGGTACTGCAAGATATCATTTTTAAATGCGTGAGCAATCACATGGACAAACACTTTACAATCAAAACCTAATTTACTTACAGAAATCAATACCTATGTATTTTTTGGCTCTAAGTGGTTTATGGGACATAACCTCAACAAACTGGAGAAATGCAATCCTGATGGCATATTGTGGCTATCTTTAATAAAAGCAATACATAGCTGGTGAAAGTAAGTTTTTGTTGAATCATGTTCACACATAAATTTCAAGTTTAATGAATTTGGGAGTTACTAGGAAGAAATAGAAATTAACCTTTTTATAATTTGTTGATCTGATTTTCATTAATTGGATATTATTGAAATAATAATTTTAACACCAGGAACTATCTTTTAGGTAAGAGATTAACTGAGGCACTTGCTATTTTAATAGACAGGACCACAGCCCAGGTACCCTGATTCCCATCATAATGTTCACTAATAGTAATTTTCAGTGCCCGTAGTGCTACTGGTAGGAAATAGCTTGCAAATTTATAAAGTTGTTTCCAGTTGTCACAGATATTGGAGAGCAGCACTGTCCTTTAGTGGGCAGTAGATAAGAAAGCTTAAATACTGCAAGGAAAGTCATGCCATACATTCCACTAGCATTTCAAATGATCACTGGGCATGCAAGGAAGCAAAACACCTCTTTATAATTATCTAATTTAGAACCTATTTAAAACAGGTTTTTTTTTCAAAATATGTTTTGAAGTTCTAATATATACAAAATCTTCCACAAATTAAAATACACTTTAATCAAGAAAAAGTTCCAAGTTTTCTCAAGAGTGGCCTACCATTTTGGAAACTCTTATCCCCAATGGCAATGCTGTTTGTGGTGTTTGATCCACCTATTACAGCCTCATTTGTCTATAGAGCTGTAACATTCTTGGTGAGACTGCATATAACTACAAGTGCTTGGCATCTTCACTGTGTCTTGTGATTTATTCCTAAATGAGCCTTTATTTTTATTGTAAATCTTTTCTTATAATTTGTTTTTTTTTACATTACAATTGTAACTTTTGTTGATTTTCTAAATGTACACTTAGATAAGTTAATAGCTATATTTTATTTCAAGACAGTAAAGGGGACGTTATTAATATTTGAGTTAGGGTTTTATATTTGAATATGAACCAATGTGCTATAAATTAAAGCACTTCATTTGAATTCCTTTTAGAAATATGTTTTTTCATCACAGAATGTCTTCAATGGGAATTACAAATAGAAAGTTCTTTCTGAATGTCTTTAGGAGGTATGGTTTTTACACGTTGAGACCAAATAACTCCATGATTATGATCCAGTATGGAGAGGCTAAATGTATATTTCTCTCATTTTCATAAGGCAGTGCCTTCATACTTCTTTACTACTTCTTAATTTCACATATTTCTTTCCTAACATACATAAGTAGTTATCAAGCCAACATATTGTGTGGGTAACATATGAGTTTCATTATAATTTTACAAAAATAATTATTTTCTCTGGAAGATAGATTTGTTAATTGCTATATTAATACGTATGAATTATATATAATATAATTGATATGTATTAAGTTAATATATAATTCATACGTATTAATATATTATATATTTATATACTATTTATTTATATTTACATATTATATATTATATTTATATATTATAATATACTGCTGCATATTGGACAGATACCATAGGGATTCTAACAATTTGGGCATAAAATAGTCCATAAAGTTCAAATTTTGGTACTTTGGGTTCACAATCTTAAATCTTCTTGCACATGACTAGTTTGAGATGAGGAATTTGGAATGGGAAGGATAACAATTTGATCTTTCACTCTGTACCATTCTCTCTTTCTTTGGGTCTTTCTCTTTTATTGTATTGGAGACTGAGAGTATCTTAGTCCATTCAAGCTACTATAACAAAAATACCATGACTGGATGGCTGATAAACAGCAGGAATTTATTCTTCACAGTTCTGGTTGGAAGTCCAAAGTGAAGGAGCCAGCAGATTCAATATCTGGTGAAAGCCTGCTTCCTAGTCCATAAAGGGTCATCTTTTCACTGTGTCATTACATACAGAAGAAATAAGGAAGCTCCCTGGGGTCTCTTTTATAAGGGCACTAATTCTCTCATGACCTAATCACCTCCTAAAGTCCCCACATCCAAATATCATCACATTGGGGATTAGGATTGAGATATATGCCTTTGGTGAGGACTACAAACATTCAGTCCAAAATAGGGAGGGAAGATGGGGGATACAACTATTGTTTTACCTAACTCGTGCTCCTGCAATCATCTCCAGGTATGAGGGAATTACATGAGTTCTTTTTTATTCCTCCATGGAAGGGACTGTAGAAATAGGAGTTCCTGCAAAAAGGGGATGCTGGCAAATTATTCTTGTGTTTGACATCTGCCTCTGCAATGTCTGGTTAGTGTGCCCCACATATCTATCAGTCCAGGGTAAAAAGAAAATGGGCAAGAGGTAGCTGAGTTTGCAGGGGAGTTACTGCATTATTTAGGTCGACAACTCTTAACCCTAATCATGAATTCCTCTGTTTTCTGCTTGCATAATTGGTGAGCGGTGAACTCTTATAAGTAATAGAAAAATGTGTCTGGCAGTTCTTAAAATGTAGAGGCATTCAGCAGCAATCGGTTGGCCTCTGTGGATTTAGCCACAATTCTAAGACAACAGGAAAAGTTTATTTCCACATCCCTTCACAGACACATGTTCTGTAGCTATTTGTTTCTAAACTTTTTCTTGACTTTTGACTAGTTAGGAATTGTTTTGTGTCTATAGTATTGTTGCCCCAATGCAGAGTAAAATCCGATTCATTAGGGCTTATATCCTATATATATTTTTACTCTGTTTAACAAATTCAGGGGCAGTGTGTGTTTGACCTCTTTTTTTAAGTCCTTCTCCCTCTAATTATAAACATTTTTTTACATTCCATTATCTTTTGATGGTCTCACATATGCTAAACCTGTTTGTACAGGCTCATAAGAGTGAATTATAAAATTTTCACGAATTTTGCTAAACAGTTAAACACAACCACTATTAAAAATTAAACTATATAAGCTTACAAATAAAAGCTACTCAGAACTCCTCATTTATAATTATTTCATCACATTTTACTCTTACCTAACTCAAGGTTATTTAAATATATTGGTGTGGTGAAATCTGTATTGAGGTCTGTATGGTGAAAATACAATATAATAGTGTGCTATGATCTCTGCCCAATTCCACTTTTAGTGACATCATGTTGGTAGTTTGAAATTGGCTATTGGTGGGAACATTTATACTGTGGAATTGGCAAACCTACAGATCAGAGCTTACCACCCTCTCTCCCCAGAATAATTACCAGCACACCACTCTCAGAAGCTATTGCTGTCCAGTATAAATAACCAGGATATATAAATTCTATGTATTGTACTAGTCATTAACTAGAAGTTAGTACAGTTAACTATGAGTTAAAATAAGTAATGGCTATAAAGCCATGCAAAATTTCTGAATATCAATTATATAAAACTTTTATCTTCTTTTTTATATGCTTTCTTTATTTAGTCTTTTTCTAATAATGTTTATAGTAGTCCAAATTTTTCATGTTACTTATCAGATGTATCCTGTAAACAATTTTTTTTTGGAGTAATTGAGATACAATGTTGCATAAAGTTAACTTTTCATGAAGGAATTATTGATCTGTTTCAACCTTATGCTACTGTAAGCAACTGATAATGACATAAATTTTGAAATTCTAAAGGTAAAATTACCTGAACATGCTGTATGGTTCATAATTTCAGTTATTTAATCAATCATTCGTGTACTTAACTAGGTCCACATCTCTTTTAGGAGGAAAAACAATCCTCCGTTTATCTGATGGTATATCTTTAACCAAACCTGCCCAAGACTTGGGTTAGCTCTCCTTCTAGACCCCAGTTCTGAACAGGTTCTTTAAAAATTCTCTCCTACCCAGCTTCTTAAGAATCATAAATAGACAAACAGGGGTGCCTGGGTGGCTCAGTTGGTTAAGCGACTGCCTTCGGCTCAGGTCATGATCCTGGAGTCCCTGTATCAAGTCCCACATCGGGCTCCCTGCTCTGCAGGGAGTCTGCTTCTCCCTTTGACCCTCCCCCACTCTCATGTGTTTTCTCTCTCTCTCATTCTCTCTCTCTCAAATAAGTAAAATCTTTAAATAAATAAATAAATAGATAAATAAATAAATAAATAAATAGACAAACAGATATGGTGTTAAAAGAAAATCTTTTGCAGCAAAGGAATCTATCCCTTTATCTAAAAGCTACTATAAAAATTTTCTTCACACAAAAAGCAATTTACTAAAAGGATATTATGCAGTCTCCCAAAATAACCTTACAGTGATCAAAAATCATGTTAATTCTTGGTTTTGTCACAGCAATAGTTTTAATGACATTGCTCTATATATTCCTAATTGTCAACATGTGAGATAATGTGTGGTAATAGTATTTGAGATCTTTCTGATAGGTTAATTATTTGCTTTCCTTAAGATATTTGATTTTTTAAAAATTTTTTATTGTTATGTTAATCACCATATATTACATCATTTGTTTTGGTGTAGTGTTCCATAATTCATTGTTTGTTCATAACACCCAGTGCTCCATGCAGAATGTGCCCTCTTTAATACCCATCACCAGGCTAACCCAACCCCCTACTCTCCTCCCCTCTAGAACCCTCAGTTTGTTTTACAGAGTCCATCATCTCTCCTGGTTCGTCTCCACCTCTGACTTACTCCACTTCATTTTTCCTCTCCTGCTATCTTCTTCTTTTTCTTTTTTCTTAAAATATGTTGTGTTATTTGTTTCAGAAGTACAGATCTGTGATTCAACAGTCTTGTACAATTCACAGCGCTCACCGTAGCACATACCCTCCCCAATGTCTATCACCCAGCCACCCCAACCCTCCCACCCCCAACCACTCCAGTAACACTCAGTTTGTTCCTGAGATTAAGAATTCCTCATATCAGTGAGGTAATATGATACATGTCTATCTCTGATTGACTTATTTCACTAAGCATAACACCCTCCAGTTCCATCCACGTCCTTGCAAAAGGCAAGATCTCATTCCTTTTGATGGCTGCATAATATTCCATTGTGTATATATACCACATCTTCTTTATCCATTCATCTGTCGATGGACATCTTGGCTCTTTCCACAGTTTGGCTATTGTGGACATTGATGCTATAAACATTGGGGTGCACATACCCCTTCGGTTCACTACATTTGTATCTTTGGGGTAAATATCCAGTAGTGCAATTGCTGGATAGAATGGTAGCTCTAATTTCAACTGCTTGAGGAACCTCCATACTGTTTTCCAGAGTTGTTGCACCAGCTTGCATTCCCACCAACAGTGTAGGAGGGTTCCCCTTTCTCCACATCCCCGCCAACATCTGTCGTTCCCTGACTTGTTAATTTTAGCCATTCTGACTGGTGTGAGGTGGTATCTCATTGAGGTTTTGATTTGGATTTCCCTGATGCCGAGCAATGTTGAGCACTTTTTCATGTGCCTGTTGGCCATTTGGATGTCTTCTTTGGAAAAATGTCTGTTCATGTCTTCTGCCCATTTCTTGATTGGATTATTTGTTCTTTGGGTGTTGAGTTTGATAAGTTCTTTATAGATTTTGGATACTAGCCCTTTATCTGATATGTCATTTGCAAATATCTTCTCCCATTCTGTCGGTTGTCGTTTCGTTTTGTGGACTGTTTCTTTTGCTGTGCAAAAGCTTTTTATCTTGATGAAATCCCAATAGTTCATTTTTGCCCTGGCTTCCCGTGCCTTTGGCGATGTTTCTAGGAAGAAGTTGCTGTGGCTGAGGTCGAAGAGGTTGCTACCTGTGTTCTCCTTTAGGATTTTGATGGACTCCTGTCTCACATTTAGGTCTTTCAACCATTTGGAGTCTATTTTTGTGTGTGGTGTAAGGAAATGGTCCAGTTTCATTCTTCTGCATGTGGCTGTCCAATTTTCCCAACACCATTTGTTGAAGAGACTGTCTTTTTTCCATTGGACATTCTTTCCTGCTTTGTCAAAGATTAGTTGACCATAGAGTTGAGGGTCCATTTCTGGGCTCTTGATTCTGTTCCATTGATCTATGTGTCTGTTTTTGTGCCAGTACCATACTGTCTTGATGATGACAGCTTTGTAATAGAGCTGGAAGGCCGGAATTGTGATGCCGCCAGCTTTGCTTTTCTTTTTCAATATTCCTCTGGCTATTCGGGGTCTCTTCTGGTTCCATACAAATTTTAGGATTATTTGTTCCATTTCTTTGAAAAAAGTGGATGGTATTTGGATGGGGATTGCATTGAATGTGTAGATTGCTCTAGGTAGCATTGAAATCTTCACAATGTTGGTTCTCCCAATCCATGAGCATGGAACTTTTTTCCATTTCTTTGTGTCTTCTTCAATTTCTTTCCTGGGTATTTTATAGTATTCTGAGTACAGATCCTTTGCCTCTTTGGTTAAGTTTATTCCTAGGTATCTTATGGTTTTGGGTGCAATTGTGAATGGGATCGACTCCTTGATTTGTCTCTCTTCTGTCTTGTTGTTGGTATATAGGAATGCCACTGATTTCTGTGCATTGATTTTATAGCCTGCTACTTGACTGAATTCCTGAATGAGTTCTAGCAGTTTTGGGGTGGAGTCTTTTGGGTTTTCCACATACAGTATCATATCATCTGCAAAGAGTGAGAGTTTGACTTCCTCTTTGCCGATTTGGATGCCTTTGATTTCTTTTTGTTGTCTGATTGCTGTGGCTAGGACTTCTAATACTATGTTGAAAAGCAGTGGTGAGAGTGGACATCCCTGCCGCGTTCCTGACATTAGCGGAAAAGCCCTCAGCTTTTCCCCATTGAGAATGATATTCACTGTAAGTTTTTCGTAGATGGCTTTTATGATATTGAGGTTTGTACCCTCTATCCCTATACTCTGAAGAGTTTTGATCAAGAAAGGATGCTGTACTTTGTCAAATGCTTTTTATGCATCTATTGAGGGGATCATATGATTCTTGTTCTTTCTTTTGTTAATGTATTGTATCACGTTGATTGATTTGCGGATGTTGAACCAGCCTTTCAACCCAGGGATAAATCCCACTTGGTCGTGGTGAATAATCCTTTTAATGTACTGTTGGATCCTATTGGCTAGTATTTTGGTGAGAATTTTTCCATCCATGTTCATCAAGGATATTGGTCTGTAATTCTCCTTTTTGATGGGGTCTTTGGTTTTGGGATCAAGGTAATGGTGGCCTCATAAAATGAATTTGGAAGTTTTCCTTCCATTTCTACTTTTTGGAACAGTTTCAGGAGAATAGGTATTAATTCTTCTTTAAATGTTTGGTAGAATTCCCCTGGGAAGCCATTTGGCCCTGGGCTTTTGTTTCTTGGGAGATTTTTGATGACTGCTTCAATTTCCTTAGTGGTTATAGGTCTGTTCAGGTTTTCTATTTCTTCCTGGTTCAATTTTGGTAGTTGATACATCTCTAGGAATGCACCCATTTCTTCCAGGTTCTCTAATTTGCTGGCATAGAGTTGCTCATAATATGTTCTTATAATTGTTTGTATTTCTTTGGTGTTGGTTGTGATCTCTCCTCTTTCATTCATGATTTTGTTGATTTGGGTCATTTCTCTTTTCTTTTTGATCAGTCTGGCCAGGGGTTTATCAATCTTGTTAATTCTTTCAAAGAACCAGCTCCTAGTTTCTTTGATCTGTTCTACTGTTCTTTTGGTTTCTAGTTCATTGATTTCTGCTCTGATCTTTATTATTTCTCTTCTCCTGCTGGGTTTAGGCTTTATTTGCTGTTCTTTCTCCAGCTCCTTTAGGTGTAGGGTTAGGTTGTGTATTTGAGACCTTTCTTGTTTCTTGAGAAAGGCTTGTACTGCTATATACTTTCCTCTCAGGACTGCCTTTGCTGTATCCCAAAGATTTTGGACAGTTGTGTTTTCATTTTCATTGGTTTCCATGAATTTTTTAATTCTTCTTTAATTTCCTGGTTGACCCATTCATTCTTTAGTAGGATGCTCTTTAGCCTCCATGTATTTGAGTTCTTTCCGATTTTCCTCTTGTGATTGAGTTCTAGTTTCAAAGCATTGTGGTCTGAAAATATGCAGGGAATGATCCCAATCTTTTGGTACCAGTTGAGACCTGATTTGTGACCTAGGATGTGATCAATTCTGGAGAATGTTCCATGGACACTAGAGAAGAGTGTGTACTCCGTTGCTTTGGGATGGAATGTTCTGAATATGTCTGTGAAGTCCATTTGGTCCAGTGTGTCATTTAAAGTCATTTATTTCCTTGTTGATCTTTTGCTTAGATGATCTGTCCATTTCAGTCAGGGGGGTGTTAAAATCCCCCACTATTATTGTATTATTGTCAATGTGTTTCTTTGCTTTTGTTATTAATTGCCTTATATAATTGGCTGCTCCCATGTTCGGGGCATAGATATTTATAATTGTTAGATCTTCTTGTTGGATAGACCCTTTAAGTAGGATATAGTGTCCTTCCTCATCTCTTATTACAGTCTTTGCTTTAAATATTTTTTTTAAGATTTTATTTATTTATTTGAGAGAGAGAGAAAATGAGAGATAGAAAGCACAAAAGGGAAGAGGGTCAGAGGGAGAAGTAGACTCACTGCCGAGCAGGGAGCCTGATGTGGGACTTGATCCCAGGACTCCAGGATCATGACCTGAGCCGAAGGCAGTCGCTTAACCAACTGAGCCACCCAGGCGCCCCAGTCTTTGTTTTAAAATCTAGTTTGTCTGATATAAGGATTGCCACCCCAGCTTTCTTTTGGTGTCCATTAGCATGGTAAATGGTTTTCCACCCCCTCACTTTCAATCTGGGGGTGTCTTTGGGTCTAAAATGAGTCTCTTGCAGACAGCATATTGATGGGTCTTGTTTTTTAATCCAATCTGATAGCCTGTGTCTTTTGATTGGGGCATTTAGCCCATTTACATTCAGGGTTAACTATTGAAAGGTATGAATTTAGTGCCATTGTATTGCCTGTAAGGTGACTGTTACTGTATGTTGTCTGTGTTCCTTTCTGATCTTTGCTGCTTCTGGCTCTCTCTTTGCTTAGAGGACCCCTTTCAATATTTCTTGGAGGGCTGGTTTCGTGTTTGCAAATTCCTTTAGTTTTTGTTTGTTCTGGAAGCTTTTTATCTCTCCTTCTATTTTCAATGACAGCCTAGCTGGATATAGTATTCTTGGCTGCATATTTTTCTCGTTTAGTGCTCTGAAGATATCTTGCCAGTCCTTTCTGGCCTGCCAGGTCTCTGTGGATAGGTCTGTTGCCAATCTAATATTTTTACCATTGTATGTTACATATCTCTTCTCCCGAGCTACTTTCAGGATTTTCTCTTTGTCTCTGAAACTCGTAAGTTTTACTATTAGATGTCGGGGTGTTGACCTATTATTATTGATTTTGAGAGGGGTTCTCTGTGCCTCCTGGATTTTGATGCCTGTTTCCTTCCTCACATTAGGGAAGTTCTCTGCTATTATTTGCTCCAATATACCTTCTGCCCCTCTCTCTCTTTCTTCTTCTTCTGGGATCCCAATTATTCTAATGTTGTTTCATCTTATAGTATCACTTATCTCTCGAATTCTGCCCTCGTGATCCTGTAGTTGTTTCTCTCTCTTTTTCTCAGCTTCTTTATTTTCCATCATTTGGTCTTCTATATCACTGATTCTCTCTTCTGCCTCATTTATCCTAGCAGTTAGTGCCCCCATTTTTGATTGCACCTCATCAATAGCCTTTTTGATTTCGACTTGGTTAGTTTTTAGTTCTTTTATTTCTCCAGAAAGGTTTCTCTAATAATTCCACACTTTTTTCAAGCCCAGCTAGTATCTTTAAAGTCATGATTCTGAACTCTATGTTCGACATCGTACTAATGTCCGTATTGAGTAGGTCCCTGGCTGACGGTACTACCTCTTGTTCTTTTTGCTGAGGTGATTTTTTTCGTCTTGTCATTTTGTCCAGAGGAGCATAGATGAATGAGAGAACAAAATGCTAACAGGTTTACAACGTCCCCAGCAAATATACTGTATACAAATCAGAAAAGACCTGAAACCAGGGGAAAAGAAAGGGAAAGAAAGAAAAAAGAGGAAAAAAAAGATAGAAAGATAAAAACAAAAACAGAACAATACAGAAAAAGCAAAATATGATCAAATATGATCAGGCTAGTGCATAGATCAGTGCCACACACCAGATTTTGGGCGTATTTTGGTCTGTTAGAAAAAAGGGCCTCTTAAAATTTTAAAGGAAGAAAGACATATATGTATAAAATAAGGGTTGATACAATGAAGGGATAGAAGATGACTGTAAAGATGAAAATTATAAAAAATTTTATAAAAGGACTTGATAAGATAAGAAGTTGTTTGAAAAAAGAAAGAAGATTTAAGAAAAAAAAAGAAAAAAGGGAGAGAATGTGATCAGGCAGGAGACTAGAACAGAGCCATACACTAGTGATTTAGGGTTTATTTTGATCTGTTAGAAGAAACTGTATCTCAAAATTTTAAAGAGAGAACAACTTATATATATATGCCAAAAATAAGGGTAACTACTATGAAGGGATAAAATATGACTCTAAAAATGAAAAATAAAAATTTTTTTTAAAAAAAGATTGATAAGATGTTGGTTGAAAAAGGAAAAAATAAAAATAAAAATAAAAAAAGTTAACAAAAATTAATTTTGATGAACTAATGAATCATGGTAAAAAAAGCCATGAATTCTAAGTGCAGTATTCCCCTAGCGCTGGAGTTCTCTCGTTCTCCTTCATCGGTAAACTTGGTCTTGGCTTGCTGGCTGTTCGTGCTGATCTTCTGGGGGAGGGGCCTGTTGCTGTGGTTTCCAAGTGTCTTTGCCGAGGCTGAATTGCCCTGCCCTTGTTGGTCCAGGCTAAGCAAGCTGCTCGGGTTTGATCTCAGGAGCTTTTGTTCCCTGCAAGCTCTCCGTACAGCTTTGGAGGACCAGGGCAAAAATGGTGGCCTCCCAATCTCTACCCGGAAGAGCTGAGAACTCGGGGCCCCGCTCCTCAGTGCGCCCCCAGAGAAAAGCAGTCACTCCCTTGTCCCCGGTCTCCGGCCGCACTCCGTGCTCACCCGGCCTGTGACCGAGCGTTGCTATCTCTGGCACCCGACCCCGTGTGGAGTCTCCAAACCCAGCAGATCCCTGCGGTGCGCTCCCGCACCGCTCCTCCCTGGGAAGGAAGGGGCGTCTCCCCAGATCTGCCACCTGTTGGGTCCCTGCTGGAGGAGCCATGCCCCGACTGGGCCGCAGATCACAGTTTATGGCCACCCCGAGCTGAGAGCCCACGCCTAGGCTCCGTCTCTGCAGCCGGCTTCCCCGCTCCGATACCTGGGAGCTCTGGCGCACTCAGGCACCCCCGGTCTTTCTGTGACCCCAAGGGTCCTGAGACCACACTGTCCTGGGAGGATTCCACCCCCGCTTAGCCACTGCAGCGACGTCCCTCAGGGGAGCCGACTTTTAAAAGGTCCGATTTTGTGCTCCGCGGCTCTAGCACGTGCCAGAAGCGGCCGACGGAGGCCCCCTCCCCCGCCGTCTATCCTCCCGAATATCGCCTTGGATTCACTTCTCCGCACGTCCTACCTTCCAGTAAGTGGTCGCTTCTCTGTTCAGAGAGTTGTTGCTACTCTCCTCTTCGGTCTCCTGTTGAGTTTGTAGGTGTTCAGAATGGTTTGATCCCTATTCAGCTGAATTCCTGAGACCAGACGAAATCTAGGTCTCCTACTCCTCCGCCATCTTGCTCCGCCCCAAGATATTTAATTTTTATCTTTTTACTAAAACCAGTGAAATGGTCACATCTCCATTTCACTTTGGCTTTTAGGAAGCTAACACTCAAACAGGGTTTATTTAACCAATTCTATAATCATTTTATAGATGTGCTTTCTCTAATCCTTAATATTATGTACTTATTTATCTTTTTTTTCTTGCATTAATGGTGTATTTCTATTAGTAATTTTGCTTTTTTTTTTAACCTCTGCTCTTATCTTCAGCATTCTCAAAATCTTTGTGGAATAAGATAGTTTATAAATAGGTAAAGTATTATATAAAGTTATGCAAAATTTTATTCTCATGTTCTTATGTTTTCTACAACATAAAGTAAAATAAATCAAGAAATCAAATTAAGTAAAAAGAAAATGCAACAAACATTTGATTACTTGTTTTAGTTCATCAGGATTAGGCCTCCCTATATCTTACTAGCTGAGAAAAATCACACAGATGGATAAAGCAAGAGTAGTAGTATAACTAATGACAAGCTTTCTTTTTTTCACCTTGGCAAATGCCATTTGAAGAAAAAAAATGAGTAGATGGGCACAAAACAACCACTATATTGAAAATATATATGATTTTACAATTAGGAATACAGCTCTCTGAAGTATACCACATAGGTTAAAAAAAAAAAAAAAGCATGGGCGAACATCACTTTGTATTCTTGCATTATCTAAACAATAAACTTACTTAGGGAAAATGTATTGACCTTGACAATTGTAAGGATGGGTTTTGAATTCATATTACAGTCTTTAAGAAGTGACTTTTCTTTTATCATCTAAGATGTCCTTTGGGAATACTCACGTATTTTTCCAACTAGACAGTTAATGTCATTAATGTTCTTCTCCTGTTTAGCAGAAGGAAAACTTTATTTATGGCCGTAACTAATGCTGCTCTAGAGTAGAGTAGTTGTACTGTGATATATTGGGGCAGTTTGTCATTTCTATATACAAATATTCCTTTCATATGATAACACCTTCATCAGGATACCAGTTTCAGCCACAGTCGGAAAATGAGAAGCAGCAATTAAAGTTGCTGGGGTGAAGAGAGAATCCAATGTGTGGTATATTAATAGTGCATAAATGCAACACTGAGTAGTGTAACAAATGCGTTTGACAATGTAATTTCTTCCCAAAAGACAGTTTTAAAAGATTAATGATTCACCAACATTCATCTTAGAGTCAAGATAGAAGGATTTGATTTGTTGTTGCCTATTTTCTTTATTCTATTATTTTGTCATGTTTCTCTTGATAAAAATGTCACATTAATTCTCTTTCTACCTTGAATAGCTCATCATCCAAATTCTATTATTTTCTTAAATGATAGCATTGCAGAATAGCTGCTATTTTGCTGAGTGTTGTCATTTTCATAAAGTGAAATTTTTCTTTGGAAGAATACTATTTATAAAGCCACTCAGGGTACCTGCAAGTCTTTATTTAGTGTTAGTTGAAGTTACCCTGATGGTGCCATGTTTACAAAGGAGGTTTCTAACTGACGTGACATTTTCTTCAACAAAGATTCAATAACTTACATTGTGTTGGTAAATGGCTTGATTTATTTTACCACTTACATAGTAAAAGCTTTGATTTAGAAAGTGCCTCTTTGCCATATTGTGGTATAGAGGATAGGGAATTTATTGCAGCTCTCTCATTTTATAAAATACACAATGTTTAATTTTAAACAAGCTTCTGTTATTTTCTTGTAACCATGATTACCTTTTGGCAGTTCAATGAGTCACTAGGAAGTCATAACTTATTTATTATCTTATGGCAAAAGAACTGCTTTAGCCAGAGAATATATTTTTTCAGTAACTTCTTTAAAAATACTTTTATTAAATTAAGGGATATTGCATTATGTTGGCATATCATTCTGAACAAAGACAAAGTAATTAAATATTAGGAATACAAATTAAAATGCAGTTTATTTCATTCAACCATTTCACAGATATTAATTAAAAGCCTCTTATATGTCAGATACCATTCCAGGTATTGGAGAAATACTAGATATTCAAAATAACAGTGATTTAATAGCTAGATTATATTTTTGTGGCTTTGACAAATAAACAAAGAAAATGGCATACAATATGTCAACTTGTGAAAGGACATCCTAAAAAAAATAAACAAGGAGCTAGGGAGTGACAGTTTTGATGGGTCAAGAAGTTGTTCCAGTTTAGACAGGGAAGTCAGAAGACCCTTCTGAAAGTGAAAATGAAACAGAAAACTAAAGAATGTAGGGAAATAAAGCACAGATATCAGACAGCAAAGTGTTCCATGCAGAAAGAATATTAAGAGCAATGACCCTGAGCTGGTGTGGGCTTAGCAGGAAGCTAGTGTGGCTGGAGCATTGAGAAAGTGAGGAATTTTAGGAGATCAGTTCGAAGATGTATTGAATTAGGAGAAACAAAGATCATTCAAACCTTTTAGGTCAGTTAAAGACATTTTTTAAAATAATTTTTATTTATTTATTCATTTGAGAGAGAGAGAGAGCACAGAAGGAGAGTGAGAGGGAGAAACCGACTTCAGCTGGGCAGATAGCCCTACGTGGGGCTCCAGCCCAGGACTCCGAGATCCCGACCTGAGCCGAAGTCAGACCCTCAACCAAATGAGCCACCCAGGGGCCCTAAAGACTGGGTTTTAACCCAAGTGTGGCATAAAGCTGTTGCGATTATTGAACCCAATTGTGATTTCTTTTTCTTACGTAAAAATGCCACTATTTGTACAATGTATCTCAGATTAAATGTATAGTAAGCATATTTCAGTGTGTAAGCTATATGTCTCAGTACATTAAAATGTAAATATATTTAAAAAGCTATCAAAAATGTTAAAAAGCCTTGACAAATGCTAATGAGAAAAATGTTAATGCAGTAAAGTAAGTTAAACATAAAAGGCACACTCAACACATTAAAATGGATAAAAATGAATGAATTAAATTAAATGAATATATTAAATTCACTTTGGAAACATTGAAAAATAGATTTAATTTTATGCCAGTAATACAATCACATTAAAAATAACTTAAAATTATTCTAAGAACTTAAATGAAAAAAAGAAAATGAAAAAGTTAGAAAATAGATTTAAAATGTATTGTAAATATATAAGACAAGGAAAATGAATCTAAGATATTTATCCTATGGAAAATTTAAATTCCAGAGATAACAGAGCCTCTATTTGTCACAGAGAGTTCTCCTATTCTAGTTTTAAACTTAAGAGTAGACATGGAGGAGGAAAAGAAGTCCTATTATAATTTTCAAACATTAAAAATAAGAACTCCCACAAATTTTCAGGCAAAAGAATAAGTCAGGTACAGAAAAAGGAAGAAAATCAGATTGGCCTACAACTTATCTTCATGACTAAATGCTAGTAGACCATGAGATGTCAACAGAAATCTGAAGAAAAACATAAGCACATGTTATTAGCCAAAATGCTAAGAAATATAACCATTAGAAGGACACAGCTTAACCTTGATTTTGGCCAAGTGAGACACAAATAGGACTTCTGACCTCCAGAAGTATAAGACAATCAATTTTCATTGCTTTGAGCCTCCCCATTTGTGCTAATTTTTTTTTACAGCAGTTATAAGAAACTAATACAATTAGCTAATATCTCTGTCTTTGAAAGAGAATGAAATCACAGAATTGCTTCTTAGAAAAAATAATACTGTACCTTTACTTAATTGGTTCCATCTTAACCAATTCAACACAGTTTAATTGTCAACACTTGTTTCTTAATTTTCTTTGAGAAATAACCTCAAAAGACCTAAATGAATTGTTTCTACTCCATCTTGCAGTGAAACTGTAGTGGTCAGCAAGGAGAAGTTGTCCAACACGTGTCACCTTAAATTTATTGTTAAATCCCTTTTCATTTATTCCTGAATCACTATTTTTCTGACTGTTCATTTATTTATTATACATCATCTTATTTCCTACACATACATTTGTAGGTTTTCTTTCTCTCCCTTTCTTGTCAGAAATGTATCACTGCTGCCATTTCAGAATTCAAGTTCCATGTGCATGCAACATTGATCCTGGTCACAAGTGATGAGTAATATCAGTTAGTGAAACCACACATCAAAACAAAAGGAAACCAATGAACAAGAATTCTTCTGTGCAAAACCTATAAGTAGCTTTAACTTGACTTAAGAGCATTCCAGGAATGGAAAATCATTTAAATTTTTAAAATAAGACTAGGTAATTTTTCTTTTCTCCATAAGGTTTAGTGCATCTTAGTGGTTGAAGTTTAGAAAGAGGAAGGGAACCCAGTTGGAGCCAACCAACGCACTTGGCATTTCAGTCATTAATGTCAAGCCACTGGTGACAGAGTATGCAGTCTTTCTATTGTTGTTATTACTATTACCATTAGCTGGGAGACAATGGATACAGTAGATTTCAGAGCATAGTCCTCACAGTCACCAAACCTGTCTTAACCTGAAAATCTATTTTTTTTATGAAAAACCTCTAAAAACCCATTTATATTTACTTATTTTAACTTTCTATCCTGACATTGATTTGACATTTTCTCCTCATTTTTGGATTTTTATAAAACTTAATAAAAAAGAAATTATCCAAGTAGATTTCCTTTACTTTTCTTCTTTCTATAACACATGTGAATTTATAGACAAGTAATATTTCTTTCAATTCTTGAGTTATAAAAGCACTTTAATTTCATTTCTGAGGGATCTCAAAATAATAAAATAGTCAATGTCAGAAATATCTGATAAATAAAATGTAAAATTATATATAATGTATTTTTACTATTTTAATCATTTTTTAATTCAAACATTTTTATAGATCTTTATTGCATGTCATTCAAATTCTTCACCTCGCTGTTTGTTTCTTCTTCCTACACCTCCTATCTTTCTTTGTCATTTTATTTTTTTCCCCTTAAGAGCCTGCTATGCACAGATTTTATTTCTAAGCCTATAAATTGCCTCAGACTAATTCTACCACCTCAGAGGGTTTCCCTTAAGTAATAACATGTTTTGGTATTCATTGGTTGATCCACTTATTTATTTTGAAGTTTTTATTGAGTAAAACTTCAAAAATTGTAAATATTATATAGCATATTATATGAAGTGAAAAATAAGCCAGACACACATAGTCTCTCTTTTTAAAAAATTAACATTTGTTCTATAGAGATACAGATGTAATGACTTAATTACAGTTGTAATAAAACAATGAGATTATATAATAGAGGACTTAACACGTTTTGGGATTTGGGCCCTTCTGCATTCAATCAGGAATGAGAAGCCCCTTTATGTATTCCAGACAGGAAAGGTTTGAATGGAGAGAATTATAGGTTTACTCAGAGTCATTGTTGGGACAAAGATGAGGACAGCCATCATCCAGGTTCTCAGTCTGCAATACCAAAGTGGTTGTTCGGGTTGTTCTCAGAAATGTTTGCAAAACTTAAGAAACTTTCAGAGCCTCTGGCTTCCATAGTATGCCTTGAGTACTATTTGGCTCACATAAGCCTTTTTGATTTCAAGCATCCACGGATCACAAAAACAAATCAACTTTGAATTTTCATCCCTACTATTGCCTTCATTCTGTTTAAGTGCTAGAACAAGAGTATAACTCATTCAGTCCTTTTCTACCTGTGTCTCATCCCAGTTCCTCAAAGTCACCACCTCAGGATCACAATGCTATGACACATCCTGGATTAACATGTCCTGCTTCTCACTAACAATGGGATCCTGTGGCCAAGTGACAGGTGAGTATTGTGAACTGAAAATCTGCTCCCTGTCCTTCTGCTACAACTGACCTAATTTAGGAACCTCTGAAAAACATGGAGTGTCAATTCCCTCTGGAAAACATTGTCCCATCAAGTAACTGCTTGAAGTAGAAAGTGTCAATGTTACTTGGGGAGAGAAAGGTGTATGAGAGTATTTATTATCTCATCATTCCGTTGTCTTTCAAAATCATCTATTTTTCTTGTCTCCCACTTGTCTCAACTGCTACCAGCCTGTTTCCTGCTCTTAATTGCATCATGATGTAATAATTTAATTTGCATTACATTTCCTTTCAAGCATCTTCTAAATATCATTTATATTCTATTATATTTTTTTGAGAATAAATCCCATATTCTGGAGCAGCAGTTTTATCAACTAATTTGTCATAATGTAAAATCGCATTACAGACCATGTGCTCAAATAATGATGATACAGTTGCAGGAAACAATAATTAAGTGTAGATTTGTTCATTATCCATGACATCCCAAATTCAGATCTATTAAAGTTATGAATATAGCGTAAACATAAATATATATTTCCGGTTGTGATGAATGAAGGAATACCTCTTTCTAATACATATAGGTCACAACGCATATAGGTTATTGCTTACTCTTTAATAAAATGAACAGGTCAAAAACAGCTTCTCTATTTTTTATGATTTCAATACAAAATCGTTGTACTCCATGACCTAGAAATATCTTAATAAATAAATATATATGTCTATTGAATAAATTCAATTTTACTCTACAAGGGAAAGATACATCACTTCAAGAAATCTTCATATATTAAGAGCAAATAGCATATGTGTATGAAAATGTTAAATGAAATTATATACATTTTGCTAAATTCTTCTAATCACATACTTGGAATATCACATGAATATGAATGCATCTGCTAACCTTCTAACTGTGTTGGATTCTATAATTAATGATTTATATGAAAACATATTTTTCATAACAAAAAACATGTATATTTCATATATGTATGGAGCACTTTAAACCTAAAATGAAATTTAATATCATTCCCTGAAATTGTTTCTGATACCTAATATATCTAGATACAAATTGAACAAAATTAACCAATAAAGTTAAACTAATTTAGGGCTAGAATATCATGTAAACCCGTAAAAATCCAGATTTCTTAGAAAAAATTAGCCAGTATTATAAAATCCTCTTTTCTCAGTCTATTATTCTAGTTCATACTTAATTCAGCACATACTAATCAGAGGTGAGGGAGAGAGAGTTGCATTCTCTTGGAATACCATATAATTCAATCCAATTCCAAGGATGTACATCCTCACAAATAGCATCATTTCATCAGAAGAGACCATTTAGCTTTGCTGTGGTCTGATTTGGCACTTTTGTAGAGGGTACTTTCTCACAAAGAATCTGATCTACTTATTAGAAGATTAGCAAGGGAGTGTATGATATCTCAAAGGTCATCAGATATCATTAGAGGCTCCAACAAATCATAATTAACTTGGTGTTTAAAAAAGAGAACAACAGGGTCACCAATAACACATCTGGGCAGGTGACCAGGATACTACCATGAGAGTCATGATGTCTAAACATAAATTGAGTAGGCTGGACTTACAAAGTATATTGATCAGAAACAAGGCAACTATTGACATGGCAAGGAAAAAGAAATTTCTAATAAAGTGAGCAGAAGTCTTGGAAAGACTGGAACATTAGCCTTCAGTTTAATTACTATAGCATATATACTCTCAAGTAGACTTGAGCCTATTCAAGAATCAAACCCTACTAAAAGTCATGAAGCAGTTTGAGGGTGGCATAAAATAAGGAGGCAGTGTCCCCTGCGGCCAGCATAAAATTGGCAAAATGGTGAGAGACAACAAAAATAGGATGAAACTCTTATTCTTTGGGCCAATTTCTTTGAGATTTTGGGGTCCAAATTTTTAAAAATTGCCACCAAACCAAAGGATGTTTTATTTCTACTTCAATTTTTAATAGAAGCAAGCTATATTTTAAGAAGCTACTATACAAAACTCTACATGAAGAATTTGAAATCCCTTTACCTACTTTTTCACAGGACGACTCTGAGTAGTCTCACATATAACT
This sequence comes from Callorhinus ursinus, assembly GCF_003265705.2. NCBI lineage: Eukaryota > Metazoa > Chordata > Mammalia > Carnivora > Otariidae > Callorhinus > Callorhinus ursinus. The sequence goes on along the minus strand of NW_027397063.1, from coordinate 14,162,404 downwards.
CAACAAGCTTTGTTTGCAAGTCTTCAAGCCAGGCAGGATGAAGGCAATTATTACTACATGAAAATCATAGAAAATAAAAATTTGGCCCATCTTTTTTCCCCTTGTTTTTGCATTTTTGTGTCTTGGGGAGAAGGAGAAGGGCATAGTATTTCCTTTCTCTGTCTTTCCTCTGCACCCCATTCATCTAATCTTTGTATTTGACTGTTTATTTACTACTCTACTCCTTCCTGATTTTTCTCCTTGACTAACTTCATGTTATATTATTATCATGGAGGATAGGCTCCCATTAATGCACACAATTTCCCCTTTATTTTGGCAAAATGACCATACCAGAGAGCAGCATTGAAAAACAAAAAGACTTACTATTTTGAGAATAATTGTTGTAAGTATTTTGCATATTAGAAAAAAAAGCCTTGGACTCAGGGGCTGATATCAAAAATCCAAGGATCATTTGTAGTTTTTCATTGGAGAAAAAAAACCTTCTCTAACCAAGAACATCTCTCTCTTCTTTAAACCTATTTTTTAATGAAGATCTCAACATATACAAAAGTACAGCAAATCTACATGAAGCCCTATGTACCTACAATTCAGCTTCAACAATCCTCCACTCAAGGTTAATATTGTTTCATCCCTACCATCACCCTCTCCTCTTTATTTCATAATTTTGAAATCCCAGATCTCAAATCATGTGTTCCATAAATATTTGGGAAGAATATTTTATTTTAATATCAAGGCAACATATGCTATTTAACCACACATTACCTATATATTTCCACTGTTTTGTGAAATAATTAATTGTAATTGCATGCAAATACACAAATAGATAACCTCCTTAATGAATAAAAGGTAATGTCATATAAAATAATCAAATATATGCACAGGATAAATGAAAGACCTGCTTGAATAAGGACAGTGATTTCTGTGTAAAGCTGATGGAAGTCTCTTAATCTGCCTGTACTTTTGTCTACTTTTTAATGCTCGCAGCAGGAAATATCACTTAATACATATTTGTATTAAGTGAGGCATCATTCAATGAAGCAGGATTTAACATATGGCAAATTATCCCACATTTTTACTTAACACTGAATCTGTGATTCAAATGGTAGAAAAAATAGAGTTTACAGCCAAGTTTGCATAAAATGTAGAAAATTCAAACACATCATTAAAAAGTCAATGTTATTGTGAAGTATTTTTTCTCTAATCTAGAAAAGTATAATACCATTGTGTTTCCTACTTATGACAAATTGTTCACATAAATTTTTACTAGGGGATTCAAAAATGTTTTACTCCCTGGAACAATAGTTTGAAATCAGAAAAAAAAAAAAAATCAACGACCCTTATATGCAAATATAAAACAATTATGAAGAAACCAAATGAATGATATGTCTTGAAATATGTGAATAAAAACAGAATGAAGGCAAAGCTTATAAAAGTTCAATAGTTTCACTCAGACATGATGTAAATGCTCCTGTTTTATCATGTAAAAATTAGAGATTATCAGAAAGCAATAAAGATCTCCATTTTCCTTGTGAAATATTAGAGCAGGTAAAGAAATCCATCAAATTACAAGGAAAGAAAGAGAAGAAAGAAATAGAAACTACATAAAAGCCAGAGAACAATAAAAAAATGGCAATAAGTAAATACCTATCAATAATTAATTTAAAAGTAAGTGGCTTAGTTTTTCCATTCAAAAAACAGAATGGCTAAATGGGTTAAAAAACAAGACTCATCTATATGTTGCCTACAAGAGACGACAGAAATGAGGAATGAGGACACACTTAGACTGAAAGTGAAGGGATAAAGAAAGATATTACATGTGAATGAGAATGAAAAGAAAGTTGGGGTAGCTATACTCGTATCAGACAAAAGAAAATTTAAAAGAAAGACTGTTATAAAAGATAAAGAAAAACACTACATAATGATAAAGGAATCAACCCAGCAAGAAGATATAACATTTATAAATACATATGCATCTAGCATAGGATCATCAAAATATATAAAGCAAATATAAAGAGACCTAAAGGGAGAAACTGGCAGCAATACCATAAAAAGTTGAGAATTTAACATCCCACTTATATTACTGGATAGATCATCTAGATAGAACAAAGTCATTAGACCAATAGACTTAAAAGGTTATAGAACATTCCATCCAAAAGCAGCAGAATTCTTCTCAAGTGCACTTGGAATATTCTCCAGGATATATCACATGTTAGACTACAAAACAATCTCAATATATTCAAGAAGACTGAAATCATATCAAGCATATTTTCTAACCACAAGAGTATGAAATTAGAAATCAATTGTAAGAAGAAAACTGGGGAAAATGGGGAGAATAAACACCATGCTACTGAATAACCAATGGGTCACTGAAGAAATCAAAGGAGAAATAAAAAGAATACCTAGGGACAAATAACAGAAATATGACATACCAAAATCCATGAAAAGTAGCAAAAGCATTTCTAAGGGGAATTTCATAGCAAAACAGGTCAACCTTAAGAAAAAAAAATCTCAATCAACTTTAAACCTAAAAGAAATAGAAAAAGAAGAACAAAGAACAGAGTTAGTAAAAGGAAGAAATAATAAAGACAGGAAAAAATTAAATAGAGACTAAAAAGAAAATAAAAAAGATCAATGGAACTAAGAGCTGTTTTTTTATTTTATTTAATTATGTTATTTTAATCACCATACATTACATCATTAGTTTTTAATGTAGTGTTCCATGATTCATTGTTTGTGCATAATACCCAGTGCTCCACGCAGAACATGCCCTCTTTAATACCCATCACCAGGCTAGCCCATCCTCCCACCCTTTTCCCCTCTAGAACCCTCAGTTTGTTTCTCAGAGTCCATAGAGTCTCATGATTCATCTCCCCCTCCGATTTTCCCCCCTTCATTTTTCCCTTCCTACTATCTTTTATTTTTAATATAACATATTATTTGTTTCAGAGGTACAGGTCTGTGATTCACTGTTTTTTTTTTTTTTTTAAATAAACAACTATAAAATTCTGATGAAAGAAATTGAGGAAGGCATAAAGAAATGGAAAAACATTCCATGCTCATGGACTGGAAGAACAAATGTTGTGAAGATATCAATGCTACCTAGAGCAATCTACACATTCAAAGCAATCCCTATCAAAATACCATCAACTTTTTTCAAAGAAATGGAAAAAAATAATCCTAAAAATGGACAGGGAAAGAAACAACAAGTGTTGGAGAGGTTGTGGAGAAAGGGGAACGCTCTTACACTGTTGGTGGGAATGCCAGTTGGTACAGCCACTTTGGAAAACAGCGTGGAGTTTCCTCAAAAATTTAAAAATAGAACTACCCTATGATCCAGCAATTGCACTACTGGGTATTTACCCCAAAGACACAGATGTAGTGAAAAAAAGGGCCATATGCACCCCAATGTTCATAGCAGCAAGGCCCACAATAGCCAAACTGTGGAAAGAGCTGAGATGCCCTTCGACAGATGAATGGATAAAAAAGACGTGGTCCATATATACAATGGAATATTACTCAGCCATCAGAAAGGATGAATACCCAATTTTACATCAACATGGATGGGACTGGAGGAGATTATGCTAAGTGAAATAAGTCAAGCAGAGAAAGTCAATTATCATACGGTTTCACTTATTTGTGGAGCATAAGGAATAGTATGGAGGACATTAGGAGAAGGAAGGGAAAAACGAAGGGGGAGAAATGGGAGGGAGAGATGAACCATGAGAGACTATGGACTCTGAGAAACAAACAGGGTTTTAGAAGGAAGGGGGTGGAATGGTTACCCCGGTGATGGGTATTAAGGAAGGCACGTACTGCATGGAGCAATGGGTGTTATATGAAAACAATGGGTTATGGATCACCACATCAAAAACTAATGATGTATTGTATGGTGACTAACATAAAATAATAAAATTTAAAAAATAAATATATAAAATAAAATAAAATTTGTATTGAACCAGAAAAGACCCCAAATAGCCAGAGGAATGTTGAAAAAGAAAAGCAAAGCTGGTGGCATCACAATTCCGGAATTCCAGCTCTATTACAAAGCTGTAATAATCAAGACAGTATGGTACTGGCACAAAAACAGACACATAGATCAATGGAACAGAATAGAGAGCCCAGAAATGGACTCTCAACTCTGTGGTCAACTAATCTTCGACAAAGCAGGAAAGAATGTCCAATGGAAAAAAAAGACAGTCTCTTCAACCACTGGTGTTGGGAAAATTGGACAGCCACATGAAGAAGAATGAAACTGGACCATTTCCTTATGCCACACACAAAAATAGACTCAAAATGGTTGAAAGACCTCAGTGTGAGACAGGAGTCCATCAAAATTCTAGAGGAGAACACGGGCAGTAACCTCTTCGACCTCAGCCTCAGCAACTTCTTCCTAGAAACATCGCCAAAGGCAAGGGAAGCAAAGGCAAAAATGGGGAACTATCGGGACTTCATCAAGATAAAAAGCTTTTGCACAGCAAAAGAAACAGTCAACAAAACCAGAAGACAACCAACAGAATGGGAGAAGATATTTGCAAATGACATATCAGATAAAGGGTTAGTATCCAAAATCTATAAAGAACTTATTAAACTCAACACCCAAACAATAAATGATCCAATCAAGAAATGGGCAGAAGACATGAACAGACATTTTTTCAAAGACATCCAAATGGCCAACAGACACACGAAAAAGTGGTCAACATCGTTCGGCATCAGGGAAATCCAAATCAAAACCTCAGTGAGATACCACTTCACACCGGTCAGAATGGCAAAAATTAACAAGTCAGGAAACAACAGATGTTGGTGGGGATGCGGAGAAAGGGGAGCCCTCCCACACTGTTGTTGGGAATGCAAGCTGGTGCAGTCACTCTGGAAAACAGTATGGAGTTTCCCCAAAAGGTGAAAATAGAGCTACCCTATGACCCAGTAATTGCACTACTGGGTATTTACCCCAAATATACAAATGTAGGGATCTGAAGGGGTATGTGCACCCCAATGTGTATAGCAGCAATGTCCACAATAGCCAAACTGTGGAAAGAGCCAAGATGTCCATCAACAGATGAATGGATAAAGAAGATGTGATATCTATCTATCTATCTATCTATCTATCTATCTATCTATCTATCTATCTAACTATCTATCTATCTATCTATCTATCTATCTATCTATCTATCTATCATGGAATATTGTGCAGCCATCAAAAGGAATGGAATCTTGCCATTTGCAATGACGTGGATGGAACTGGAGGGTATTATGCTGAGCTAAATAAGTCAATCAGAGAAAGACATGTATCATATGACCTCACTGATATGAGGAATTCTTAATCTCAGGAAACAAACTGAGGGTTACTGGAGAGGTGGGGAGTGGGAGTGATGGGGTGGCTGGGTGATAGACATTGGGGAGGGTATGTGCTATGGCGAGCGCTGTGAATTGTGTAAGACTGTTGAATCACAGACCTGTATCTCTGAAACAAATAATACATTATATGTTAAAAAAAAAAGATAGCAGGAAGGGAAAAATGAAGAGGGTGAAATCGGAGGGGCAGACAAACCATGAGAGACTATGGACTCTGAGAAACAAACTGAGGGATCTAGAGGGGAGGGAGGTAGAGGGATAGGTTAGCCCAGTGATGGGTATTAAAGAGGGCACTCCACTGCATGGAGCACTGGGTGTTATATGCAAACAATGAATCATGGAACACTACATCAAAAACTAATGATGTAATGAATGGTGATTAACATAACATAATAAAAAATAAATTAATAAATAAAATAAAATAAAAAGATATACAAAATTAACAACTCTTTAGCTAGAATCACCAAGAATAAAAGAGTGCTCAAATAAATAAAATCTAAAATGAAAGAGAAGTGACAACTGATATGACAGAATTAAAATCATAAGAAACTACCATAGAGTTATAAGCCAACAAACAGAACAACCTTGACAAAATGGATAAATTCCAAAAAATACATGATCTTCTAAGACTGAATCATAAAAAAATAGAAAATTGAAGCAGTAATAAAAAATCTTGGGGTGCCTGGGTGGCTCAGTCGTGAAGTGCCTGCCTTCAGCTCAGGTCATGATCCCAGGGTCCTGGGATGGAGCCCTGCATCGGGATCCCTGCTCAACGGGAAGCCTGCTTCTCCCTCTCTCACTCCCCATGCTTTTGTTCTCTCTCTCGTTGACTCTCTCTCTGTCAAATAAATAAATCTTAAAAAAAAAAAAACTAAAAATGTGTTTAAAAAAATCTCCCAATGAACAAAAGTCCAAGACAAGATAGTTTCACTAGTGAATTCTACCAAACATTCAAATAAGTTTTAATACCCATCCTTCTTAAAAAATTCCAAACAAATGAAGAGGAGGAGAACACTTCCAAACTTGTTTATGAGGCCAATATTACTCTGATATTGAAATCAGATAAGGAAATCACAAAAATGTCAACTCCAGACCAATGTCCTTGATGAATATAGATGCAAAATTCCTCAGCAAAATATTGACCAAATTGAACAATAAATTAAAATGGATCACACACCATGATCCAGTGGGATTTATTTCAGTGATGCAAGAAAGTTTCAGTCAATGTGATACACCACACTAACAAAATAAAAAATAAAAATGATATGATTATCTCCATGGATCCAAAAAAAAAAGAATTTGATAAAATTCAACATTTGCTTATGATAAAAACTTACAACAAAGTGGGTATAGAGAAAACATACTTCAACACAATAAAGGCCATTTATTACAAACCCACTGCTGACATCATACTCAATGATTAATAGCTGAACCATTTTCCTTTAAGACCAGGACCAAGGATATTCACTCTTACCACTTTTATTCAACATAGAATTGGAAGTCTTAGCTATAGCAGTAAGGCAAGAAAAGGAAATAAAAGTCATCCAAAATGGTAAGGAAGAAACAAAGCTGTCACTATTTGCAGATGACATTATGCTATACTGAGAAATCCTAAAGTCTCCACCTAAAAACTGTTAGAACTAATAAATTCAGTAAAATTGCAGGATATAAAAATCAATACACAGAATTCTGTGATATTTGTACACTAATATGAGCTATCAGAAGGAAAAATTAACAAAGCAATATCAGTTATAATTGCATCAAAAATAATAAAATACATAGGAATAAATTTAATCAAGGATTTGAAAAATCTACACACTAAAAACTATAAGACACCAATATAAGAAATTGAAAAAGACACAAATAAATCTGTCTTCAGCTCAGATCATGATCTCAGGATCCTGGGATCGAGTCCTGCGTTGGGATCCCTGATCAGAGGGGAGCCTGCTTCTCCCTTTCACTCTGCCTCTCCTCTCCACTTGTTCTCTCTCTCAAATAAATTTAAAATATCTAAAAAAAAAAATCTGTACCTCTAAAACAAATAATACATTATATGTTAAAAAAAAAAGAAGAAGATAGTAGGAGGGTAAAATGAAGGGGGGGAGAATTGGAGGGGGAGACGAACCATGAAAGACTATGGACTCTGAGAAACAAACTGAGGGTTCTAGAGGGGAAGGGGGTGGGGGATGCATTAGCTTGGTGATGGGTAGTAAAGAGGGCATGTATTGCATGGAGCACTGGGTGTTATATGCAAATAATGAACCATGGAACACTACATCAAAAACTAAAGATGTAATGTATGGTGATTAACATAACAATAAAATTTTAAAAAATAATCAAAAAAGAATGGTATTAGCATAAAAACATACACACAGGTCAATGGAACAGAATTGAGAGCCACAAATTAATCCACACATTTATAGACAACTAATTAATGACAAAGAAGCCAAGAACACACAATAGAGAAATGTATGTCTCTTCAATAAATGATGCTGGGAGGGACGCCTGGGTGGCTTGGTCCACTGATCATCTGTCTTTGGTTCAGGTCATGATCCCAGGGTCCTGGGATCGAGTCCCACATTCAGATCCTTGCTCAGCAGGGAGCCTGCTCCTCCCTCTGCATGCTGCTCTCCCCTGCTTGTGCTCTCTCTGTCTCTCTCTCTGACAAATAAATAAATAAAATCTTAAAAAAATAAATAAATGATGTTGAGAAAACTGGAATGCTACATGCAAAAAAATGAAACTATACCACTATCTTACAACATACATAAAAATACCTCAAAATGCATTAAATACTTGAATGTAAGTCCTGAAACCATAAATTCCAGAAGAAAATATAGGCAGTAAGTTCCTCAACATAGGTCTTAGTAGTGTGTTTGTGGATTTGATGCCAAAGGCAAGGGAAACAAAAGCAAAAATAAACAAATGAGCTACATCAAACTAAAAAAAGCTTCTTCACAGAAAAGGAAAGCTTTATCAAAATAAAAAGGCAATCTACTTAATGAGAGAATATATTTACAAATTATATTATCTGATAAGGGGTTAATATCCAAAATATATAAAGAACTCATACAACTCAACAACAAAAAACAAACCACCCAATTATAAAATGAAGAGAGATTCTGAATAATTTTCCAAAGAAGACATACAGATGGCCAATAGGCCCATGAAAATATGATTATTAAGTAAATTCAAATAAAAGCCACAATGAGATATTATCTAAAACCTGTTAGAATGGTCAGTAGCAAAGAGACAAGAAATAATAAGCTTTGGAAAGGATGTGTAGAAAAAGGAACTCTCGTTCACTGTTGGTGAAAATGTAAATTGGTACAGCTACTATGGAAAATGGTATACAGGTTCCTCAAAAAATTAAGAATAGGGCGCCTGGGTGGCTCAGTTGTTTAAGCGACTGCCTTCGGCTCAGGCCATGATCCTGGAGTCCCGGGATCAAGTCCCGCATGGGGCTCCCTGCTCGGCAGGGAGTCTGCTTCTCCCTCTGGCCCTCCCCTCTCTCATGTGCACGCTCTCTCTCTCATTCTCTCTCTCAAATAAATAAATAAATAAATATTTTTAAAAAATTAAGAGTAGATCTTTTATACAATCCAGTTATTCCACCCTAGGTAAGTATGTGAGGAATACAAAAACACTAATTTGAAAAGGTATATGCACCCCTATGTTCATTTCAGCATTGTTTATAATAACCATGATATAGCAACAATGTCAGTGTGTCCATCAACAGATGAGGGCATAACTAGGTTATGGTGTGTGCCCACACATGTGCGCACACACACACTGGAATATTACTCAACCCTAAAGAAGAATGAAATACTGCTATTTGCGACAACATGGTTAAAACTTGAGGGTATTATGTTAGTAAAATAAGTGAGATGAAGAAAGACAAATACTGCATGACTTCACTTATATGTGGAAACTAAAACAAAGCAAACAAGCAAACAATTAAAACAATAAAAACTCACAGATACAGAGAACAAGTTGATGGTTATCAGAAGGGAAGGAGTTTGAGGTTTGGGGGGGGTGGATTAAATGAGTGAAGGGGATCAATTGTATGGTGACAGATGGTAACTAGACTTTTCGTGATGATCGCTTTGTAGTGCATACAGATGTTGAATTATAATAGTTGTACACCTGAAATTTATATCATTTTATATACCAATTTCACCTTAATTAAAAAAAATTGAGCCAATGCCATTAGGAAAAATACATAATACTAATAAAACAAAGGTAAAAATAATTTTAAGATTATATTTTGCATTGTTTTAATATTGAGCATGTTGTATTAACAGTTCCTAAGTTATTTTATTACATGCATACACACATACATACTAACATATTCAAATCATTAAAGAAAATTTGGGATGTCTTCTCTCCCACGTCTTTCTATATTGATAGTGCAGTTTTCAAGTTTTCTAATCTTCTCTGAAGTTACTGGACCTACAAGCCTGGAGGATGCAGAAAGAACGTGTCCCAAGACAGAGAACCCCAATGACAGTAGAAACCCAAAGGATACTCAGGGAGTTAACTAACTGGCAGAAGATATATATTAGCAATGAATTCCATATTTGTTTTCATCTTCTCTTATTTGTAGAGAGATTAAAGACTACTTTTCAGTAGTGACATTTTATACCAAAAAGTAAAGAATTTTGGGCTCTTTATATGGTAACTCATTCTTAAAATGTCTTTCAGAGCACACTATATTTTTTCTTTTGCTTTATTTTATTTTCATCAAGTGTGTTGGGCACAAATTACAAAAGGTAAAAAATAAAGGAAATCAGAGGCAGTGTTCTAGATGACACATTATGAAATCTTGACATTTAACTGCAAGGTAATATCTTAAATTGAATCTCACCTCTTAAAAAATTAAAAAAATAGAACAGAGAACAAACAACAATGAAAACAAAACTATATTAAAATGATAATACTGGATCCATGCATGCATTCCATCTAATACCTGATGCATCAATAAGAAAGAGAAACATATTGTTACATGTAAACAAACACACACAGATACATACACACAAACACTCAAAGGGATAAATTTCACACAAATCAGCTTGAGCAAAAAAAAACACACACTAAATAGTACAGACTATATGATTTCAATTAACACATTTCTAAAAGAGACATAAATACTGTTCAGGGTAATCAGTTTAGTGGTAACAATAGGATATAAATATTAGTAAAAATAAATAAAATATACACCTATTTATGGAATTGAAGAATATTATTTTGGCATTAAAATAAGTATGTTGCTAGTAAAAGTTAGTAATAGGGATTTTAACCAAGAACTATAATGGGGATATGCAGAAATAATACAAAGAGGCAGAGACCTCAGTATTCATGAGTATGTAAAAGAAATATCAAATAATTCAATATGGATTTGGGAGAAAAAAGTGTCAAATATGGGCAAGATGCCAGCAGAACAGAGATATTTAAAGAGAGAAACAGAATTCATAAAGCTACACTTCTAAAATTTATCAGACTCATGCATCTTCTCTCTAGTATTATTTTCTACTTTATCTCTGCCTTCAACAATTTAAGTGTCATAAAATATTTCCTAGGGAGCCTCTATTTTTTACATACTTAGATATCACTTCATTGCTCTTTGAATGTCTGTTTATGCTTTTTCAGGGGATAGTTAAGGGGATTATGTAGGGAAAGACAAGAGAATGTTCATGAATGCCTTAAAGTGATTTATAAATATGAAATGTTAAGAAACTGCAATCCTGCTAGGCTATTATGTGATTTTATTTTATAAAAGTTGAAAAAAGTGACACTCAAAAATATTCTGAGAAAATTAATTAACTAAAGGTTAAATGCCACAATTGAATTGCTATGTCTATGTACTCTATATACACACTTCTATAAGCAGTAGGATTTTGAGGCATTATTTGGTATATAAAATAATACTTCTGTTTAATATCTAGTAGTACTTTTCTTTGCTTACACACTTCCCACACATTTGATGAAGAACATAGGGAACCTCTATTACTTAGGTGTCTTTCATTTGTCCTGTACTGGAGGCTTATTCCTTCTAGGAAGATTAGCTTTGCATGGTTTGGTTCACTTCCATAGTGGGAGCCATAAATCCATCAAAACACATAAAAGAGACCGATGGCCTCCTAATTAAAGCTTGAATTTATGGTAGAGACAGTCTTCTCAGAGAAATTCTTCATGAAGCAATAGAGTAAGAAATGCTTATTTTTATCTATTAAAAGGTTGTTAAGTTTATTTTGAAGGCATAAAATGAAGATAGAAAGAACATGCATGTAGTTACTATATGAACTCTATTACAAGCTGTAACAAAGGTATGATTTTTGGCACAGAGAAGTGGGTCGTTAAAGAACTGTAAGAATTGCTGTTTATAAAAATGTTGGTGCAAAGGTGATCCAAGTGATAAATGGGGGGGTGTTACCACTGACAGAACACTGATGTCGATTTAGATGTGAGTGGAAGCCCTGGTACTGCAAGAGGTTTTCAGAACTCAGCAAGGCTCCTTTTCAAAGAATAAAATATTGATTTGTATTAAACAGAGATGAGGTAGGATATCCACAGTGATATTTTCCCTTTTTTTCCCTCAGGAATAGTCTCAATGATGTGGATGGAGCTAGAGAGGATGGTGCTGAGAGAAGTAAGTTAGTCAGAGAAAGACCTACACCATATGATTTAACTCATATATGGAATTAAGAAAAAAAAAAACAGATGAACTGGGGGACTGTGGATAAAAGAGGGAGGCAAACCATCTAAGAGACTCTTAATTATAGAGAACAAACGGAGGGCTGCTGGAGGGGAGGGGGGTAGGGGTGGGGTAACTGGGTGATGGGCATTAAGGCGGGCACTTTTTATGTTGAGCACCGGGTGTTGTATGGAAGCGATGAATCACTAAATTCTATTCCTTAAACTAATGACACTGTATGTTAACTGACTGGAATAGAAATAAAAACTTGAAACTAGATAAAAATAGTCTCAGAGACATTTCAGTTTCCCTTCCTTTCTAAAAAAATACTTACCTTATTTTATTTATTTTTATTGAAGTATAACTGATACTCAATATCCCGTCAGTTTCAGGTGTACATCATAGTGATTCTTTATTTTTGTACTTGATGAAATGATCCCCATGATCATTCTAGTTACCATCTGTCACCATAGAGAGTTATGATATTATTGACTGTATTCCTTATGCTATACATTACATCCCCCCAATTATTTATTTTATAAATGGAATTTCACTCTTCCTGGATGTATAATACAACATTCAACAAAATAATAATTAAAAATGGAAAGTAGGAAAATAAATTCTTGTATAACTGGCAGTTGGCTGTATCATCCTGCAGCCAAGATTAAATATCAGTTCAACAGATGTGTGGTTAAAGGAAACTGCACTGTGTGAGGTATCAGAGAATAAAAACCTTAGAAATAAATAGACATATATTATTTGAGCTCCAAAGAAAGTGAAAAAATATCCACAGGTATAGATATTTTAAAAAAGCCGATTTGCACTCTCTTACAAATTTATTTGTGATGACTACCATCAAAGGCCCTCCATATTCTCCCATAAAACATTTTTTTAATGTAAACAGAGAAAGAAAGAAAGAAAATGGGTTAAAATCAGCATTATAGGCAATTATTACACTTACTCTCCAAGGTTAACTATTTAACTTTTAATATTCTGAAAAACATAACTTGAGTTAATCTAAACTAATCCAGTACAAAGTACCAAAATACGATCTCCTTAAAATGTGCATTTCTTGGGCGCCTGGGTGGCTCAGAAAGCAGACGCCTTCGGCTCAGGTCAAGGTCCCAGAGTCCTGGGATCGAGCCCCGCATCGGGCTCCCTGCTCAGCGGGGAGTTCGCTTCTCCCTCTTGCACTCCCCCTGCCTGTGTTCCCTCTCTCGCTGTGTCTCTGTCAAATAAATAAATAAAATCTTTAAAAAAATATGCATTTTTTAAATTATTAGAATAGGCAAGAACATAAGTAACTAAAATCATTGAAGGGGAGTTTTCCAGGATGCCTATTTACAGAGCTTCCACTGTGTTATTCTTTCGTTTAAAATGTTTTTCATAACACAGTATTTCTAGTTAATTGTTACTAATGTATTACTCAATTTGCAAAAAATTTGAAATGTTTATACAAATTTTCGTCATCTATATTTGTAAATTTCTGTTTATTTTGAAAAAAATCTGTGTTAAATTCTCTTTTTAATAATACATTTTAACATTTTTGAAACTAATTCTATAAAAGTTGCTCATTATAGCAACTTTAAAATAAGTATCAATTTATTTGGCAAGAGAATATAGTAACAAGATTAAAAGAAAACTAATGTGTTTCTATGTGAATTCAGGGCAATTTGGTTATCAGATTGTATTCCTTAGGTTTACACAATTTTTGGTTGTCAATGATACCTCAGCAAAGCTGGGGAGATAAAAAGAGAAGAATATGAGGGCTCGCTCTTTCTTGCTTTCTCTTTCTCTCTCTCTGCTCTCCACCATGTGGGATGCAGGGAGAAGGGCGACCGCAAACCAGGAATGTCCCCCCAGATACCTGATCAGCCGGCACCCTGATACTGGACTTCCAGCACTTCGGAACTGTGAGGAAAAACGTTTGAGCAAAACAAACAGATCAAAAACAAAAATCAAAACAAAAAACAACAACAAAAATACCCCAAGAAACAAAAAATAAAAAGAAGAATAATTGCTATCATTAGGTGCAGGCAAAAGTCCTATAAAAGTTTGGGAAGGGTGGTTATCAGGGCCTGGGGGACCAGGAATGTCCAATTATCATTAATGGGTGTGGAGTGTCAGTTTTGGAAGATGAAAAGAGTTCTGGAGATGAATGGTGGTGCCAGTTACAATGTGAATGCAATTAATACTGTTGAATGTACACTTAAAGTAATTAGATTGGTAAATTTTATATATATTTTACTACAATTAAACAAAGGAAAGAAAAAAATATGAGTTCATCCAAGACATATTTTGTTTGTTGCTTTGGGTTTTTCTTGTTGTTGTTACCATGTAAAAATAAACCAGTTTGCCTATTTTTATTTTTCATTAATTAAATGATAAATTAATTGACTAATCTGAAAATGTTCATGTCACTGTTGAATAAATATAATGTGAGGTTCAATTAAAAATGGTCTGAATCTCAGATATCCATTTGAATTAGTTATCTGTTCATTCCTGTGTTTGATGGTTCATAATTTATAGTGACTTCTGTTAATTAAAGGACATAATGCCCTACATAAAATATCTTTTATGTTTTTTTGTGCTCTCAGCTTTAAAGGAAAAACATATTTTTGAAGCCAGTTGTATATCTCATGTCTGAGAAAGGCTATGCAACCTAATTGTTCCCATGAGAGACCACTGATTATTTGAGACAGATGCCTATGTTCGAATGTTTTAAAAGTGAAGGTACAACTGTCAAGTTCAACAGATATTTTTAAAAGGAATAGAAATAATATAAATTAAAAAGATGAATTTCTGTTAGTGGCACTGGTTTAATTACTATGAATCTGACCACTACAGCTTGTTGAGAGTTACATATAGAGACAAGTGAATACTTTGAATGTCTATTATTTCTAAAACTGAACTTGGATTTTCATTTTCATAATCTCAAAGTAAGACATGAACCAGAAATATTATGCAATTTAGAGACATAATTTGTCAAATATAACCTTTACATATTTTATCCTTGATAACACTAAACAGCTCTCATGATAATCACATTTAGTGTAATTGATTCACATTTGCTTTGAAAGTGTTGTTAGTATTAACTAGCATTGATTGGAGATATGTATGGGTATGTTGGGGGCATCCCTGTCCATAGAAGTGAATTTATCATAATTTGTGATCAAAACACACTCATCATATGTCTACACATAATCTGCTTTATTGTTAGTTATTTTAATGATGCCATAAGAACCTATAAAACACCCACAAGCTAAGGCCTTGGGGTGGGGTAAATTTATACACATGTCTCCATTCTATTCCCTGCAACCTCATCCCATCCTAACTTTGATAAGATCATTTTCTGAAAGGTGATACTAATAATCTTTTTTAAAATGAAATTTATAGCATCCACACATATACTCACATAGTAAATTTTTCTATTTGAATTATTTTAGCTTTTTAAATGAGATGATCATATATACAACGATGTAGCTTTAAAATTATTTTTCTATAAATTATTCATCTTAACCATTATATGATACAGCATGACAATAATATACCATATTTTTTATCTTTGTTTTTTTACTTTGTTTTTTTATTTTTTTTATTTTTTTTAAAGATTTTATTTATTTACTTGAGAGAGAGAGAATGAGAGATAGAGAGCACGAGAGGGAAGAGGGTCAGAGGGAGAAGCAGATTCCCTGCTGAGCAAGGAGCCCAATGTGGGACTCGAACCCGGGACTCCAGGATCATGACCTGAGCCGAAGGCAATCGCTTAACCACCTGAGCCACCCAGGCGCCCTACTTTCTTTTTTTAATTTAATTTAATTTTATAAAGTTATGTTAGTCACCATACAATACACCATTAGTTTTTTATGTAGTGATCCATGATTTATTGTTTTCGTATATCACCCAGTGCTCCACGCAGAACGTGCCCTCCTTAATACTCATCACCGGGGTAACCCATCCCCCCACCCCCTCCCCTCTAAAACCCTCAGTTTGTTTCTCAAAGTCCATAGTCTCTCAAGGTTCGTCTTCCCCTTCATATTTGCCTTCCTTCTCCTAATGTCCTCCATGCTGTTCCTTATGTTCTACAAATAAATGACACCATATGATAATTGACTTTCTCTGCTTGACTTATTTCACTTAGCATAATCTCCTCCAGTCCCATCCAATTTAAACATCCACTGCCTTATTTGTGAGTATCTATGGTTTTTTCAGGCTTTACCTATTTTAAAAATTGCTCCCTTGAACTTTCTTATATGTTTCTTGTTAAACTTGAAAACAAATTTCTTTTAGACACAGGCTTAAGATAGTCTTTAGAGATACACAGTATGTGAATCTATTTTAGAAATTATGGCCAATCTGTTTCTATAAGCAATTTATAAAATAGGTCACTAGATGATAGAGAGGTGATAGATGATAGATAGATGGTAGATGATAGATAGATGATAGATGATAGATGATAGATAGATGATAGAAAAAAGAGTGATCATATAATTTATTTTTGAATTAGACACTTTTGTGAATGGAAGGGTCTCTGTTATTAATTCCATTATTGGTAACAGTAACTGTTATTAGTGTTCCACTCCAACAGGTGTAAACTTGGAATGTCCTAAAAACAAACAATACAACTCACAGCAAAACATATAAGCAACAATGACAAAAATAATAAAACCCCCAGCAAAGCATATAAGCAACAATGATAAAAACAAATATATATAAAACCCACAGCAAAACATATAAGAAACAATGGCCCTGTTATTAATTAGATTATTAGTAACAATAATGATTATTATTAGTGTTCCACTCCAAGAGGTATAAACTTGGGATGTCCTAAAAAAGAAACAAATAATAAAACCCACAGCAAAACATAAAAGCAACAATGACAAAAACTGCAATTAAGTTAATTTTGGACTTGCCCCACCATATTTGTGTAATGTCCTCAAACATAAGCTTTATATCATTTAAGTGTTTTTAATGTTTTAAGATAACAACTCAAATTTCAAGCAAGGAAATTCAGATTATTATATGAATGCATCATCATCAGATCTTTAATTCTTTATTCATTCATGTACTTAACATGGTGATAAAAATTAACTACCAGTTTGATCATTTTTTTATCACTTGTTGTTGTAAACAATAATTCTAACAATTCCAGAAGAGTATTCAATATAGGGAAAGTACATGAAAATATAAATGAAACATTTCATTAAAATTCATGCCTATATTGGTATGATAATATCTCAATATAATCAATTGGAACAAAATTTTTCTTTTGAATAATTTCTGAATAATTAGAGGGTAAAATTCTTATCTGAATTGAAATGTTAGCACCACCTTTAACACCAGTGGTGTTAATATCGTTGTCTTTTATGTTTCCTCATAGACCACTTAGAATTCTCAACTTTTATTTTTTTAATTTTTTTTATTAACATATAATGTATTATTTGTTTCAGGGGTACAGGTCTGTGATTCATCAGTCTTACACAACACCCAGAGCTCACCATAGCACATACCCTCCCCATTGTCCATCACCCAGCCACCCCATCCCTCCTACCCCTTCCACTCCAGGAAGCCTCAGTTTGTTTCCTGAGATTAAGAGTCTCTTATGGTTTGTCTCCCTCTCCAGTTCTTTTAATTTTTGGCATTAAATTTTCAGAAGCATGTCCTTGGGCAAAAGAAATTTGTATTAATTCACAGCCACTGTCACAAGTAATTTAGTAGTGATGTCAGTGTACTTCCAGTTGCTCTTTGCCAAATAACCAAAAAAGTCACACCAATAACAAACTATAAAAAGAAGGCAATGAAATTATTAGTTAGGGCTACAAGGAGCACTCCATAATTTTCAACAATGTGAAAATATGCTTTTGTATGTAAGGTCTTAAAATCTTAAGTGGAGAATAGGTAGACTGCTAATTGTAGGCTTAGTGTGAATTCCCCAATACCATTCCTTGATTGTCCTTGTTCTGCTAACCTGGTTTTGTCCATTTCTGTCTGAGTGTCTCTAATCTATCATCTATCTATCTATCTATCTATCTATCTATCATCTATCTATCATCTATCTTTTTTTAAGATTTATTTATTTATTTGAGAGAGAGAGAATGAGAGAGAGAGAGCATGAGAGGGAACAGGGTCAGAGGGAGAAGCAGACTCCCTGTTGAGCTGGAAGCCCGATGTGGGACTCGATCCTGGGACTCCAGGATCATGACCTGAGCCGAAGGCAGTCGCTTAACCAACTGAGCCACCCAGGCGCCTATCTATCTATCATCTATCTATCTATCTATCTATCTATCTATCTATCTATCTATCTACCTATCTATATCTTTCCATCTTCTATCATCTATCTATCTAATCTTTATAGTTTTCAAAATAAGAGGCAGCATGGAAAAGTTTTTACATTAACAAAAATTATAGTCAAACTGAGTCCAAATCTTGGCTTTGTCACTTTCAAACTATGGGAGTTGAGCAAGTCACATGAACTATTTCGCAGTTGCCTTGTGTTACTATAATTTCAAAAGACATTGTAATAGTGGTTCCCCTATGTGGTTTGAGAGAGGATATTATAAACTAATGTAAAAAAGTACCAATGTATTAGCAACTAAAGTTTGGCTATTTATGGTGTGTCATATCTTGTTTTAAGCAATTTATATATGTTAATTTTCACAATTGTGTTGGCATTTAAAAGAACACAGAAGTGACTAAATAGAATTCCAAGACCAGTTTGACTTCAAAGCCAGTGCTCTTAACATCCCTTCTACATAGAACAAAAGTTGATTAAGATGCCAGTTTCCATTAAAATCACAAATATAATGTTATAAAAAATAATTTTGTACTCTTGAACTAATGTGGCTTATACTATAGTTCTTGCTTGGCCTGGGTGTCCTGTCTGCTCTTAACTGTCTTAAAGTGTTCTTAGTCTTTGACTATCCACTGAATTCAACATTCAAAAGAGCTCTGCTTAATGTGATTATTCCCTCGGACTAGTGTGATAGGTCTTCCTTATCCTGAAGTTGTGTATAGAGAGAATCTAAATATCTTTGGCCAGGGAGGAACATGACCTGCTTAGAGACAGCTAGAATCTGACTGCCTCTTTCTACACTGTCAAATCAATTTCTGCTAAATCTTTTAACATTGTCTTTGGAGCAGTATGTCCGAGCAATATAGCTCATTGCCTTCCTGACCAAGGTACAGTAAGCTTGCCTACCTTGCAGTCACAAGACAGTCAAGTTCTAATATATTAACTATGCTAAATTTGTCAATGATGCTTCACTCTTTTCAAATGAAAGTCATTTGTTTTTTTCCAACTTAAGAGCATATGAAGAACAGTCATCATTATTAGGTAGAGAACGCTAGCTCTTAGGATATTTCTTAATCAAATTTTATCCCTATTCAATCTCCCTTGTGTCTGCTACCACATGTACTGCACAAACAGACACACACCATAAGGAATTGAACAGTTTCTCCTTGGGTGCCATAATCTTGTATAAAACAGAAGCTATAGCAAAATAGATATTTTTTTCTTCATGATTTCCTTCTAGAAATCAAGTAAGGAAGTACCAGAATGTTTATCAGCCACACTTCTAAATAATTAAGCTCTTGATAACAAGACAAAAAATCAGCACTCTCAAAAGTATTTAAAGTGGTCAAATTTGTATTACTTCATGAATCCACAGAACATTTAAGCATAATGCTTTTTTAAGGGTGCTGGGAGCATTTGTTCCCAATGCACATTCATGTACTATCAGAGAATAGAGAAAGTGGGGACAATCCTTTTTAAAAAAAAATGCATAATAATACATTTTGTTAAAGGAGTTCAATATTTTATTCTTTTGTCTTTTAACAAATATAACCATCAAAAGTATTCAGATGGAAGGTTTTTACAAAATGTCTTTAAGTTCAAAGACGAATTGCATTCTGTAGTTATAAATAAATATGGGAAAATGGTTTATTTCATGTTTTATTACATATTTATTATATATTATATATTTACATATTACTTATATAATTACATAATATTATATATTTATTATATATAAATATACAAATTAAGCCAAACATTGATTTTAAAACCTGTTTTTATAGGAGCATTGGTGCTAGAGGAAAAGGGCATGAGATGAAGTAATATATTCGTGGTTTCTTTTGTAAAATGTCCCTTCCATTGTGAGAAAACAACACACAAATATGAGAATAACATGACACTGTTGAGAGTCTTGATAATTATTATTAATGACCCAAGAGTTTAAGTCATAAAACTTCCTACTCATGGCAGGAGGAAGATGAATGTAATTGATAACAAAGATAGTTCATTGCTAGACTTTCATAAAATTCCCAGATAAATACTGAGTCAAATTCATCTCTGCAAGCTTGATCAATAAAAAAGCTATATCCATTTGTTAAATTCTAGGTCTCTGTATGTGACCTCTAGCACTGTAGAACTGTATATTTTGACAAGGGAAACAAATACTAGTGTTTTAATTCTTGTTTTATTTCTAGGAAGAAACAGGCAATATGGAATGCCAGATGTAATATTTTTCTTAGTTTTCTTGCTTTCTGAATAAACTATCATCTCCATTTTATATCTGTTTGAAATTATGGAAATAAAGTCTTAACAAATTTAGTACATTTTGCATGTTAGTTTTGTTAAATTTCTATACACGTGTCATGTATTGACTAAAGTATCTTAGATATTTTACTACTATATAAATGGTATACTTAGTATAAGTAACACATACACATATAAACCAATACTTAATAAAAAGATGAGCAATAAGACTATTACTCTTTTTAAGAATATTGATTATATCATTAGAGCAAAGCTGTAAATATTTTATTCTTTATTATAATTAGTTAATTCCCACTTTTGTTCTGCTTAAACTCTATAAATCATAGTTACTGAATTCTTAATTTTAGGGTTTTTTCCTTTTAAATAGTTATACTTACTTTTAATATGCTACATAATCATTTGTAGTATTCTCTTTCCTGAAGATATTCTAATCTTGCTTTTATTTCTTTATAGATTATAAACACAGTTTTCTATATTCTTTTTTTTTACATTTTTTATTTTCATTCCATTATAGTTAACACACAGTGTTATATTAGTTACAGGTGTAAAATATAGTGATTCAACAATTCTATACATCATGACTCAGTGCTCATCATGAGGAGTGTACTCTCAATCCCCTTCATCTATTTCATATTCTGTGTATGATAATTCTAACTTGGAAGCCAGGGCATGACTGTTACTGCTGGATCTTGATCAGAATGTTTTCTCTATTTTTTTTTTCCTTGTGTCTCTGGTTATCATTGACCTGATATCAGCCATTTATCTGAAAAATCATTTGTAGAAATAATTTGTAAGTCTGGTACAAAAGAATCTTCTGCTGAAGAGAATTTACATGTGCTGTTGGTCAAGAGTCCAGCATCTCTCAGGAGTCCATATCCTACTAAGCCAGAGTAATTTTAACCTAAATTCAAGAATTAAGGTTCCTCACACCTTGTAGAACTCCTCAAGCCTGCAAACCCATGCGAAGACTAACTTCCTTCCCATTCAGTCTTATCCTTAGGATATGGTCTTCTACAATCCCAGATTAGTGTTTCATACGTGAGTGTGGGTGTGTGGAGACTCACAATCTCCATCTAGGAATGCACTGGGCTTTGACTTCTGTCCCTCTTAAGTAACTAAACTGTCTAACTTTCAGCTATTTTACAACTCTGTTTTTTCCTTTTAGTAAATACCCTTAGGGCGATATTGATTTTAAATGCTAGTCATTTTTCTGGGCTATCATATTTTCCTAAATTTTTGTTTGGTGTATATTTCCTTCTTGATCTTTTAAAATTGCACACATGATTCTCATGCTCATTTGTCAGACACATCACTCTACTCTTTTTAGGGAAAGAACTTAAACATCACAACAAACAAACGTAACAAAGAACATATAAGCACCATCACACACTAGCACCTGTAGCTGCTTATACTTTAATCTTAACTCTCACCACTACACAACCTTAAAGTCTACATGGTTACATAAAACTAGTGGAATTTTCCTAAATGGATCCTATTTTTTCTCATTTTAATGTGCTCATGTACTTCTTCCTACCTTGTTTTACCATTTCTCTACCTTTGCTTATTAACTTCTACTAATTTACAACAGTTTGAATAAGTATTTCATTACTATTTATATTTGGAATTTAAATTATTTTCTTATTATTTATATGAAATTTTAAATGATATTACATATTTTAAAATATGTAGCAAATATTTTTTTATCACTTGTATTTTGCAGATATCTTCATTTTACATTAAATACATTGTGGTTAATTGCATTAAATCAAATTTTAGATTGTTATCATTTTGATTGTTAACTTACAAATTTGATACAAGCATAGAAAATATTTTGACATATACTTATGATTTTCTAGTGATCTGAAAGTGTTGTATTTGTTTTCTTTATGTATGGTTTTCAGTGTACTTACACATTATATAAAATTCATTTCTAAATGAGTGGTATAAAATGCACATTTTTCAATTTTTTTTCTCCAATGGTCAGCTGATACACTACACTAATGTTTTCATTACTCTTGCCTTTATAATTCTTCCACATCACATATTTTTCATAATATACCTTAACTTTAAATTTAAAAGTGTTTCTTTGATCTAATACTTACTGTCATAAATGAGAAAGATCTAGAGAGCAGGCACTTAAAACTGACATTATATATTCATTTACGGTTTTACTGTTTTAAAAAGATTTCACACTATCGTTCCATGTATTTCTACCAACAATATAATATCTTACTCACTTATGATCCCAAATTAAGATTCAACACATTAGTTGGCCTGCTTCAAATCTGATATTTTATAAGTTTCGTACCAGGAGTCAAAAATCACGGCCTTTAGTGGAGTCTAATTCACAGCTCTTTCCATTTTTCCTGCTATCTGTATAACAAAAGACTTGTGAATAAATTGACTTGATTAAAAATGATATACAATACTTTATTCCACTAACTGCATATGGATATAATAAATAGCAAAATCCTTAAATATTAATTTCCTTCTATCTCATTCAATGTGATTTCAGTGTGAAGCCCTTATTCATTTGAATGCGATACCTTGATTTTTATTAGTTTGGAATATCGTAACTAGAATGTGACTTTTGTTCCACAAAAGGAAAATGAGTACATAAATGTCCAAACATCATGTGGTTAATAATGGTGAATTTAAAAACAATTACTGACCTATTTTGATAAGCCTGAGTTATTGTTACAGAGCAGAAAGAATAATATTCAATAGAGCAAGCATTTCCAAATTGCCCTAATTACAGTAAAACTTTAATTTGGTCTAACTACATTATTTATATTATTTTATAAATTTTCATTTTTTTGTAAAAGTGTTCACTTTGGATTTTTGTATCCTCCATTCTTTTGAAAGTAATCTTACTTTTGTTGGTGTTTTGATTTCACATAAATAATTATGTGTTGTTAGAAACAAATAACTAATAAATATGTTTATGTTTTCCTAGTAAATGTTATGTACTTAAATTTGTAAAGATCTTGGTAAAGTCAAAAATTAATTTTACTATTTTTGATGATAGATGTTCAGGTGTGAATTATAACACTTGTGAAAATATTGTGTTATACAAAATTTAAATTATTTCAAAAGACAAAAATATAAAGTTAAAACTGTCTTATAATATCCAAATGTAACAATTTAAATGTTATTCTTCATCGTTTGGACACATACTCATTTGGAATATAAAAGGACCATAAGATGTATGTAGCACTGGCAGTATTCTTTTCAGTTGCATGAGACTATTTTTCCTCTTTGCTTTCAGTTCATTAGTTACTGCTTTCACAAGAGCGAGAATTGCACTTTAGGAATTTAAAAGGATCTCCTATGATTACCTAATCAAACTCTCAGAGAAAGGACCTTACAAAACTTCTATGATGTTAGCTTCTTTCTTAAGGAAGGAAATGTATTAGTTCATTCCATTTAGAAAGACGCTTGCTGCTAGAGTACTTTTCTTCCATAGTTAATTTCCATCCATTCTCTGTTGTAATAGCCTTTCCACATCTCAGCCCACTAGTGGAACTGGAAAATAGCTTATTAAGATGATGTGACCCTTTTAGTAACTTTGCATGTGTAAGGAAAGTTGCCATGATACGCATAGCTTTCTTCCTTGTAGACTTAATGGTACTAATGTTTTTCTCTACTAGAACCTTTTAAATCTTATTGCTCATCTAGTGGTGTGTTCTTCAACCCATCTGGAAATTGTGATAAAGAAATGCTCTGGGAGTTTTAAAATAGGGTTTTAAGCCAAGCCTTTGCACATAGAAGCTGTATAGCAAATGAAAGCTATAAACCACACTCCTTCAATCTTTAGCAGTGCCCAGGAATTCTGTCAGAATGAAATTACAGGTTAGAAATACAATTCAATATCAGGCAGCGCTTATGGTGGTCTGAATCAGAGGCAGAAATATCCTGTAGGCCTCAAACATTTTGTGGTTACATTTGAAATGTCTCCACCTAGATGGGGTTAAAGCTAGCAACGTCACAACCTGAGAATCAGTGATCAGTTTAGTGAGGTCTGTTTAGTACTGCTCACCGTGCTTGACCCCTATGCCTCATTCCCTGTGGCCCACCCCTCCTCTTCTCATCAGCTCTCAGATCTTTCAGGTGGATTTGACCTCTTCCCTCACTAGACTTGCAGTTTTCACTTAATTTTTCCCTTCTTTATGCTACTCAGATCTTGATGTTTATTTACCAATATATGGCAGAAAATAATAGATGTGGAAAGATGCAAAACACCTCAATACAGAAACAGTTACATGTTCAAAACTAATCAGAAATGGCATGAAATAAGCAAATTGGTGACTAGATGCCAGGCGCTCAGAATCGCTGACATGAGGCCAAGATTAATTACCAACAACAGTTTCACCAAAACTAGAAAGCCATAGCATTGACATTCTCTTCTCCTTGCATTATTTTTTATTATGTTTGTTATTATAGTTATTTTTTGTCCTTCATATTTGAGGAACCACATAAGGACTAACATTGTGACATTATTGGTACTTTAGAATACACTGGTTCTTTTCTTAACTTATCACCACGACTCCTCTGAGTAGTGCTAACCTGTTGCCACTTACACATTAGTCTGAACTCATGTATTCAAGAAGCAGGGACCATACAAGTACCAGAGATAAAAGCAAAGCAAATGTGTCAACCATTATTACACAAGCAAGTCAGATGAAGAAATTGGACACCAGTAAAAAAAGACATTAAAACTGAGTAAATTTTTTTCTCATAAAAAAATAATACTCTACACTTCCTTCCCAAAACCTGTGGGTAAAAATTAGTAAGCTGAAGTAAGATCACAACAGGTGGCACCTTGAAGAACCAAGTGTGGGGTCTAAAGGCAATAATTAATACTCAATTTTTCTATTTGATAATTTTTATCTCCTATCCCAGCTTTTCCATAATTATATAAAATGATTTTTAGATTTTAATCAAAATAAAACTTTGTGTATAATTTTTATTTATTTTTTATATTTATTCATTTAATTATAATTAGTTTTTATTGTTATATCAGTACAGTACATCAGTAGTTTTTGATGCAGTGATCCATGATTCATTGTTTGTGTATAACACCCAGTGCTCCATGCAGTATATATCCTCCTTAATACCCATCACCAGGCTAACCCATCCCCCCATCACTCTCCCCTTTCAAACCCTCAGTTTGTTTCTAAAAGTCCATAGTCTCTCATGGTTCCTCTCTTTCTCTCTGATTCCCCCACTCATTTTCCCTTCCTTCTCCTGACATCCTCCATACTATTTCTTATGTTCCACAAATAAGTGAGACCATATGATAATTGACTTTCTCTGCTTGACTTATTTCACTTACCAGTTCCATCCATGTTGATGGAAAATTGGGTATTCATCCTTTCTGATGGCTGAGTAATATTCCATTGTATAGATGGACCATATCTTCTTTATTGATTCATCTGTTGAAGGGCATCTCGGCTCTTTCCACAGTTTGGCTGTTGTGGACAAGGCTGCTATGAACCCTGGGATGCATATGGCCCTTCTTTTCACTACATCTGTGTCTTTGGGGTAAATACCCAGTAGTGCAATTGCTGGGTCATAGGGTAGCTCTATTTTTAAATTTTTGAGGAACCTCTGCACTGTTTTCCAAAGTGGCTGTACCAACTGGCATTCCCACCAACAGTGTAAGAGGGTTCCCCTTTCTCCACAACCTCTCCAACATTTGTTGTTTCTTGTCTTGTCAATTTTTGCCATTCTAACTGGTGTAAGATGGTATCTCAATGTGGTTTTGATTTGAATTTCCCTGATGGCTAATGATGTTGAACAATTTTTTCATGTGTCTGTTAGCCATTTGTATGTCTTCTTTGGAGAAGTGTCTGTTCATGTCTTCTGCCCATTTTTTGACTTGATTATTTGTTTTTTGGGTGTTGAGTTTGAGAAGTTCTTTATAGATCTTGGATACCAGCCCTTTATCTGTAGTGTCACTTGCAAATATCTTCTTCCATTCTGTGGGTTGTCTCTTTGTTTTGTTGACTGTTTCCTTTGTTGTGCAGAAGCTTATCTTGATAAAGTCCTAGAAGCTCATTTTCACTTTTGTTTCTCTTGCTTTTGGAGATGTGTTTTGAAAGAAGTTGCTGTGGCCATACCACCTGCAAGCATATGTCTAAGACACTTATACTGGTTCACTGAAAACACACTTTATAGAACCTTCTTTATTCATTCATGCATTCATCTGTTTATTCAATAATTATTTCACAATTGTTACTCACTATATAGTAGAGACTTGACATATAAAAATAAGACATAGCCTCTTATATATGACAGATAGACACAGAAAGATAAACAGAGAGGCAGATAGCTAGGTATTTAAAAAACTGATGGATAGATACTATGGTATGTTAGATATCATATAATATATGTAAGAATGTGGGAATTAACAGCAAATTCTTTTTTTTTAAGATTTATTTATTTATTTGAGAGAGAGAGAGAACAGGGGGGATGGGCAGAGGGAGTGAAAGAGAATCTAAAGCAGACTCCCCATTGAGTGCAGAGCCTGACATGGGGCTTAATCTCAGGACCCAGATTTCACGACCTGAGTCAAAATCAAGAGTTGGCCACTTACCTGACTGAGGCATGCAGGTGCCCTGCAAATTCTTTTAACAAAGAGAATGGTGATCTATTCTAACATTCATCCTATATTCATAGCATCAGGGAATCCAACTCAGAAATACATTTTAAAGTGGGACTTGAGACATTCCACTTATGGTTAGGTTACAGAAGGCCATGGATAACCTTCACTCATATAGAAACAATAAGAAAACATAATGTCATAAAAAGAAATCATACTTGCTGTTAAAGCCATAATAACTATTCGTGGGCACAAATAAATTAAAAGAACTAAATACTAATAAGAGATGCCCTTCCTAGGTGAATAGGGGCATGAGACACTTTTACATGTGTGTCCAGTTGCTGAGGTTGAGATCAAAACAGATACAAGAACCAAGCAGCCCAAGAAAACATTTGAAATAATAGTCATAATTTAACCAAGTCTGGGCTGGCATGTTGCGTTGGAATCTAAAGGAATCCCAAGTATATTTTTAATTCTTTCAACAAGTAATTTTTTGGGGGGAATTATCTGATTAAGCAGAGATTGGGATTAGTTTGGGAAAAATGAAAAGAGATCCTGTGTTCTAAAATTCAGTTAGGGTCAATAAAAAGGAGATAAATAAATTTAGGAACAAATACAAAAGCAGTGGATGACAAGAAAAAAAGAAGATGTGAACCCAAAATTTCATTTAACCAAGAAAAAGATTTTTAACAACTGTTAAATAAATAGGTTTTCAGATGAAAATCTTAAATAATTTGTTGCCAGCCTATCCACATTACAAGAAAAACCTAAAGGAAGTCCTCCAGTTTAAGGGAATACATTGAATGGTATAAGACAGAATGAAAATATGTGTGGGCATAAATAAAAGTTCATTTTATTATGTATCTATTCATCTTCATTTTAAGTAAAGGATTTTTGGTGGTTTAAAGCAAGGCAATGATAATATATTATGAAATTTATAACATGTACAATTAAAATATATGACAGCATGAGCATTTAGGTTGAGTGGAATACCCACCCACCTTATTGGAGTAGTATAATACTATTTGAATGTTTATATTGATTTCTTATAGGTGAATATTATAATCTCAAGAGAATTTAACAAAAATACTCACACAAATACATGGGAAAAGAATTTGCTATACAGTTGAGACTCTTCTAGGAGAGCTTCTACCCAGATAATGGTTCAGCATGTGGAGGTAGAGCCCAAACGTGAGCCAGGCATCCATGCATGAGAGCTCTCCAGTGCGGTGTGTCACAGCCTGAGTAGTTTCAGAAGGGTACACACATGGAGTCAAGACAGCATGGCTGTAGGATGTTAGAGCCAAAGCAGTGAGAGGGGGTATACTTGAGGGGCATAGCTCAGGGTCTAAGCCTAAGCAGTGTGGGGAGAGCACTGGTGTAGCATCAGTTTAAGGAAATGACCTTTCCAAAATGTCAGCCTTAGGCAAGATGTGCAGAGCATCTATACCAACAGACTAATAACTTTGGGTGAGTAGTTAAACCCCCAGGAGGATGAGGAGATTTTCATGGAAGGCCTGGTGTGAGGTATTGGCAACTGAGCAGAGTGAGTAGGGAGTCAGAGTATAAACAGTGATAAAATAATCTGCTCAAGGAGGAGGGTGGAGGCCGAAGTATATTGATTACATACAGTGGGATTGATCAAATGAGTAAATTTATTAAAAATCATCGGGTCATATTTCTCACTGGGAATATGAAGAAGAAAATTACAATGAACCCTTTGTCTTTCTTTAGACTTAAAAGCACTGATATGGATTCATATTTTTTTACATAAAGACATTAATTTTTTTAAAAAATATTCATTTGGGGCACCTGGGCGGCTCATTTGGTTAAGCGACTGCCTTCAGCTCAGGTCATGATCCCAGGGTCCTGTGATCGAGCCCCGCATCGGGCTCTGGGCTCGGCCAGAAGCCTGCTTCTCCCTCTTCCTCTCCCCCTGCTTGTGTTCCCTCTCAAACTGTTTCTCTCTCTCTGTGTCAATTAAATATGTAAATAAAATCTTAAAAAAAAATTCATTTGAGAAAGAACAAGCAAGGGGAGGAGCAGAGGGAGAGGGAGAAGCAGACTCCCAGCTAAGCAGGGAGCCCGATGTGGGGCTCAATCCCAGGACCCTGAGATCATGACCTGAGCCAAAAGCAGAGGCCTAATTGACTGCACCACCCAGGTACCCTAAAATAAAGACATTATTTTTAGAGCAGTTTTAGGTTCATAGAAAATTGAAAGATAGTTATAGAGATTTCCCTTATACTCCCTGCCTCCACACATGCATAGCCCCCCTCATTATCAACATTCCCCAAGAAACTGGAGCATTTATTAGAGATGATGGATCTACATTGTCACATCACAATTACTCAAAGTCCATAGTTTACCTTAGGGTTCATTGTGATGTACATTCTATGGATCTGGAAAAATATAATGATATGTATGAATATTTTCACTGTCCTAAAACTCTACTGAGCTCCACTTATTCATTCTTTCCAATTCCTGACAACCACTGCCATAGTTTTACTTTTGCCAGAATGTCATACAGTTGGAATTATACAGCATGTAGTCTCCTCAAATTGATTTCTTTCACTTAACAATGTTCAATATTTGTCCATGTCTTTTCATGGATTGGTCACTCATTACTTTTTAGCCTGAAATAATTTTCCATTGTTTGGATGAGCCACAGTTTATTTATCCATTAAGCTACTAAAGGATATCTTGGTTGCTTCCAAGTTTGGGCAATTATAAGTAAAACTGCTAAAAACAAATATTTGCAGGTTTTTGTGTGAATATAGGTTTTCAACTCCTTTGGGTAAATATCAAGGTATATAATTTCTGGATCATATGATGAGTGTTTTTTTTAAGTCTTTTAAGAAACTCTCAAACTGTCGTTCAGAGTGGCTATGTAAGTTATTATTAAGAAAATTAACAGGAGGGCGCCTGGGTGGCTCAGTCGTTAGGCGTCTGCCTTTGGCTCAGGTCATGATCCCAGGGTCCTGGGATGGAGCCCCGCATCGGGCTCCCTGCTCCGCGGGAAGCCTACTTCTCCCTCTCCCACTCCCCCTGCTTGTGTTCCCTCTCTCTCTCTGTGTCTCTCTGTCAAATAAATAAATAAAATCTTTAAAAAAAAGAAAATTAAGGGGTGCCTGGGTGGCTCAGTTGGTTGGGCGACTGCCTTCGGCTCAGGTCATGATCCTGGAGTCCCAGGATCGGGTCCCGCATCGGGCTTCCTGTTTGGCAGGGAGTCTGCTTCTCCCTCTGACCCTCTTCCCTCTCGTGCTTTCTATCTCTCATTCTCTCTATCTCAAATAAATAAATAAAATCTTTAAAAAAAAATTAAAAAAAAATAAATAAAAAAATAAAAATAAATAAAAAAAAGAAAATTAAGAGGAGTAGGATTTGAGAATTAGAAGGTAGTAATGTAGTAATGTTAACTTCTAAATCTTGATGTTGGAAATACACACTAAATTTGGGGGGTAATAGGTCATTACTTGTGATGATTTCTTTGAGTCAAGTTGTTTAAACCAAACTGTTAAGATGGAAGGGAAGGCTGCAATCATTCTGTAGCCAACACATGCCTTTTCCCAGTCGTTCAATCAAACACAGGTTTAGGGTACTGATAAAGAATTTTGCAATATGAAGTCTGTAATTAGTTGACTTTAATCTAGGGAGATAATCCCTTTCTAACTATCTGTAGACAAAAGCTTGAAACCTGCCCATGGAATTCTAGCCTGCCCATGACTTCTCTTTCCTGCTCACCTGCCTGGTGGATTTCAGACAACTAGGGCAACCTACAAAATCACAAAGCAAATTCCTTATAGTGTATTTCCCAATATCTTTATCCTGTACTGGTTCTGCTTCTGTGGTTGTACTCTGGATGATACATTACTGGTTCAAATGGTTCAGGAAAAAAAGTTTTAGTATATTTACTAATTTTCTGTAAATTTTGATTGAAAAATATTAAGGAAAGCCAATAAAAAGTTAAAATGGCATAGTAAACAGAAATTAAAAGGAGAAATTTGTTGGGTGAAGAATGCAGAATGGCAATGTCAGGCAAAGGAAAACATATGTAGAAAGGGGCAAAAATAAAATAAATTGTGTAACTAATGACAGGAGAGCTGTTTATTATGCCTAGGGTGTAGTTTTCATGAGGTATGTGGGCAAAACAGAAAATGAAACCTGAGAGCATGGCTGGGACCAGATGGTGAGGAACATTTTATGTCTTGCAATGGTATTTGTAATGCAATCCAGGAACAAAATTGAGTTAAAGAAGATAGGTAATTACTATTGTGGTATAGTCTATTTGCAGAAAATATCTCCATAATGGGGGCACCTGGGTGGCTCAGTTGTTTAATGTCTGCCTTTGGCTCAGGTCATGATCCCAGGGTCCTGGGATCGAGCCTCGCATCAGGCTCCCCACTCTGTGGGAAGCCTGTTTCTCCCTCTCCCACTCCCCCTACTTGTGTTACCTCTCTCACTGTGTCTCTCTCTGTCAAAAAATAAATATAATAAAAAAACTATCTAAAAAATATCTCCGTAATGGATGTGGCCGGGGAGAGAGGGGTTAGGTGGGCAGGGGTAAAGAATAGTCATTCAGGATTGTAGAAAGAAATTTAATATTGTTAACAGGATAGTGCATAATCCTACTCAGGGGACAATAAAAGGTACACTTAGACAGTGACAAAGGAGTTACCAAAAAAAGGGCCAATTTGAGATGGTTTCAGCTGAATGTAAAGACTGATGCACAAGGAAGTGATAGAAACAAATGAATCAATGTATCTCTCAAAGCTTCAGCTTGAAAGTAACTAACTGATTATGCCATAGATGGAGTAGTGAATTGCAGAAAAGAACAGAATCCAACCAGGATAAATAGTTTAGTTTAGGGCATATTTCACTTGTGTTACATGAGTGGTCATAATTTAACAATGTATACAGTATTTTAATATATATATATTTGAATTGTTAGAAAACCTTAAAATTTGGGTATCATGAGGATGGTGACATACTATTGGACAGCATGAAAATAATTGGAATCAAAGGAAGAAATGGTATTTTTATTTATTTTATTTATTTTTTTAAAGATTTTATTTATTTTTTTGACAGGGAGAGACACAGTGAGAGAGGAAACACAAGCAGGTGTGTGAGAGAGGGTGAACAGTCTTCCCGCAGAACAGGGACCCCAATGAGGGACTCAATCCCAGGACCCCGAGATCATGACCTGAGCCAAAGGCAGATGCTTAATGACTGAGCCACCCAGGCACCCCGAAATGGTATTTTTACACAAGAGGAGAGAAAGTTCCAAATGTTTTTCCAAAATTCTGTCTGATTATAACTTAAATCAGTTATCATCATCTATCCTAACAGACATGGGGGGAGAAGGTATAAAAGCAAAGACTTGAAAACAATGATAATCTTATCCATGCACTCCTTTAGAATAATTTTTCTAAATGTTTTCAATCATAAATATACTTGAGCATGATATCTGTGTACAGGTAATCAAGAGGTGATTATTTCTCTATTTGATATATCTGTAAATGAAGTATTCATGCATATTTTAGGTAAAATTTACTTGAAAGCCTGGGAATATTTTTCTGCTCACTCTTTTGCAATTAAATATGCAAAACTTGTTTCTCTTGGTCTCAGGATTCTTTACTCTTTGCCATTTTGTGACATTTTGAAAATAGTATACCAAGTAGAAAAGGCATGATCTGCCCTTTAGAAAACAATGGCAGAAAATGGTTATTTTTTCAAGGCTGAACAAATGACTTGAAATGGATGAAACCTGTTCTAAGAGAAGGCAATATATCATAAGTCACAAAACAGTAATCTAATTGGTTTCGGGATGGTTCATTTTTACTGATTTTTTTTCATAAATGCTATTTTTTCCTAGAATATGGTAACTTTTTCATGCAAAATTCTTAAGTAATCTGCACATTACTTGGAGCTAATGCAGGGTTCTATCTCTGTTTCAGAGTGAGAGCATGTGACTGGCGTCTGCAGTGGAAAAGGAATTTTAACTAGCCTTTCCGTTTACATTTTGAAAGAAATTATCGGTAAGTATGTGATAGTTCAAGAAACAGAAATTCACAAGGGGCTTATTTGGATTTAGAGTAACCGTTGGGTTTATTTTGACCTTATTTCTCCTTTATACAATGTGGATCTAAGCGTTACGTTTTCAACGGGCTGACGAACTACAACATAACTGATTGTTGAATTAAGATAAAATGAGATGATGTATGTAAAACACTCAGACATAGATGATCTTTTTATTATTGTCACAGCTTCCACACTTTGGAAAACAGCCTGGTCGGTGTCAATACCAATTACAGTGATAGTTGATTCAGTCTCCCACCTGCTCAATTGTAATGTTCAGACCATAATCCAATTTACTTCAAGATGTTGTAATGATAAATTGCAGTTTTAGATATGAAAATACTTAGAATATATTCAGCACTTGTCACATACTATATTTTTGTTCATTTCTAAGTACCCTGAATTTGGATTACTTTGTATGCACCTAGATGTTAGAGTCAATGAAATGATGTATTTCTGAAACTCATGGTAATCTAATTCAAAAAGTCTTTTAAACATGAATGACTATTTAGCCATAGAATATGATTATAATTAAGGGTAAGTTGATGTTAATATATTTGTAATTCTTGTGGTCAAATAAAAGGGTAAATTGATATTGAATTAATATCCTGTTTTCCCAGTTTTTGAGGGCAAACATCACTAATCATGATTCTAAAGTTGTTAGCTATTTGTTTCTCATTGACAGTATCCTACCATACAGAAAGTGGTCAACTTTTGCTGAAATATAAAATACCCTGTGTGACATGCCTATGTAATTCTCTAGGATACATTTATAACGTTTTCTGTAGGCCACATTTACAACACTTTAAAAAATATGGCCTTTAATCTTTGTCATGTAATTTGAATTATATGGAAAGTTGTTTTTCTTTTTTTTTAAGATTTTATTTATTTATTTGACAGAGAGAGAGAGACAGCGAGAGAGGGAACACAAGCAAGGGGGAGTGGGAGAGGGAGAAGCAGGCTTCCTGCCAGGCAGGGAGCCCAATGCAGGGCTTGATCCCAGGACCCTGAGCTCTTGACCTGAGCCGAAGGTCAGGTCAACTGAGCCAACTGAGCCACCCAGGCGCCCCTGGAAAATTGTTTTTCTAACAGTATTCCAGATTCTGGAATTGAGGATTGTCTGTATCTCCAACATTTTCATAATTAAAATAACTATCTTAGGGCTGCCTGGGTGGCTCAGTCAGTTAAGCGACCAACTCTTGGTTTGGGCTCAGGTCCTGATCTCAACGTCATGAGATCTAGCCCAGCATTGGACTCCGGGCTTAGCTCAGAGTCCACTTGGGACTCTCTCTCCCTCTCCTTCTGCCCCTACCCCCTGCTCTCTCTCTCTCTCAAATAAATAGATAAATCTTTAAATAAATACATACATACATACATACATAAAATAACTTTATTTTGTTTAATTGGACTTCAAATGAAATGCTATCAATCTGTACCTAGTAAATTTCTCCATACTTTATTTTTTGCATGTTAGCCACTCTTGCGTCAATATCCTCAAATTTGGATAGAACTGGCATTAGTCATTAATTAACATCCTACAGTTTTTGTCATTTACATAACACTTTCAAATGGATGAGTAAAATACTCAAAAATAATGTTTAAATATGTTATATTTCAAATGATATGATAAATTTGTTTGAATATCAATTTTATTAGATAGGTTGGTAAAGCATTATTATTCTATGTTATAGGTGGGTCTTGAGACACCAAGTAGTTGGGGTACTTGTATAACAATATCAAAATAATAAGTGGAAGAGTTAAGGTATATAATTCTAATTCAATGAATTTATAAAGATATGGCATAAAATCATACTGTAATTTTGCAATACTACATTCTACCGATCTTAAAAAACATATGCTTTTGTGAAATAAGTATTAATTTTTAGATGTATCAGCTCTAACAGAATTTAAAATGGGATGGGAACACTACCAGTGAATTTTTCACAGTAAAAAACAAGTAGCTTATTACTCAACATTCTTAATATATGTTTAATCAAGAAGACATGATCTATGATTGTAATTGTGCACTTGAATCCAGAAAAGAGTTGAGATGTGTGATTTGATGAAAGCTGTTCAAAAACTATTTTGTAAGAAATAACATTTATTGTATCAAAGGAATACATAAGTACTTATCATCAGAAACCCTTGTTTTATCCCTAGCCCTCACCCACCCTCAGGATTGTTACATCTGTAATTTTAACAATAAATTTGAATGTCTATTTTTTAATCTTTCAGATTAGCACATACCTATTCACTTTCTGCTATGAAAGGTAAGTATGCAACTAACTGAAATCTCCATTGTTTATCTCATATACCCATAGCATAGTTTGATATTTACATCATTATATATAGTTTCCAGCTGCATGCCTTTATGATTTGTATCACAATTTTGTGCAATATATATTTATTTATGAGTTTTAGATAATGATGTTTCTTAGGAAATGTAGAGATATTAGCCTCCATTCCTCCATGCTGTCATTCTCTTCTCTTTTTGTATAAGTTTTCATATTCACAGTTATATTCTGTTCTATAGCTATCACTGTTTTCCGGTTCTTAGCTATAGTTTATTCTAAAAAAAAACTGAAATTCACTTATTTTATCATAACAGTGTATATATAATTCACTACACAGCTAAAGGAACATTAGTCTACTATTCCAACTCATGAACCATTCAAAAGAAAATGTTCTTAGCATAACAAATAATGATAGTCTCAGTATTTTTGAAGTAGTATTTTTTATGCTATTTTGGGCTTTTATTTCTTTTTTCTTTTTCTTCAGAAGTCTTATATCTAGATACTACTCTAAACATTTGTAACTTCTAAAATTTCTACATGTATGTATTTGTTTTTCTAAATATTCCTTATTTAGAGTGTATTGTCTTTCATGGCTCTGGATTTAAACTTTCAACTCAAGTTCTATATCTGATTTACTTATAAGCTTGGATTTGCACAAAGTTTTTACTTGACTTATGCTTGTATTTTAATTTCTGTATCAGTAGAACATATAAACCATTGCCTATCTGATAAGTTCCTTGTGAGAAATTAGTGAATGCATACATATAAAACTTTAAAAAAGTAATTTGAATAAAATCAATATATTTTTATAATTATAATTCCAAGGTTTCTAATAAAGACTTTTTGGTTTTTTGTCCTATCTTTTTTGTTGTTGTTGTTATTACTCTTTTTTAGTTCTTTGAAAAAAAATTTTTCCCCCTGGAGTCTTTCTTTTTTTAAAGATTTTATTTATTTATTTGAGAGAGAGAGAGAGAGAGAGAGAAACAGCATGAGAGGGGAGAAGGTCAGAGGGAGAAGCAAGCGCCCCGCTGAGCCGGGAGCCCAATGTGGGACTCGATCCCAGAACTCCGGAATCATGACCTGAGCCGAAGGCAGTCGCTTAACCAACTGAGCCACCCAGGCATCCTTCCCCCTGGAGACTTATACTTAGTTTCTTATAAGAAGGCTCTTTCATCTGCCAATTTTACTTGTATTTCTCTTTATTCTTAGCTGTCTATGTTTAAGAGTGCAAATTTGGGTAGCATTTGGAATGCTGCTGGTAGTGGTAGACCCTAGTGCTGCTTCAATAAAGTGAAAAAGTGGATAATTACAAACATTACTGTTTTGCTTATATTGGAAAGCCATGGAATGAAACAGTAAATGAACCAAAATTCTATTTAGAGGGAACAGCCCTTTTCAGGTAGCAAATTAGTTTTCCACAACTGTGTAACAAGTGATCACAAACTTCACAGTTTAAAACAACACATTTATTAACTTACAGGTGCACAGTACAGAAATCTAGGCTTGACTAGGTTCTCTGCTTAGGTTCTCAGAAGGCTACAATCAAGGTATAGGGAAACCCTATACCTTGAGAGACTCTATACCTCTAGACACTCTGGTGGTAAAACCATTGATAAGTTCATCCAGTTGTTGGCAGAATCCAATTTCTTCTAACTGTAAGACTGAGGTCCTGGTTTTCGTGTTGGTTGTGAGCCAAGGACCACTTTCATGTTATAAG
Organism: Callorhinus ursinus; assembly: GCF_003265705.2. Taxonomy (NCBI): domain Eukaryota; kingdom Metazoa; phylum Chordata; class Mammalia; order Carnivora; family Otariidae; genus Callorhinus; species Callorhinus ursinus. The sequence goes on along the minus strand of NW_027397063.1, from coordinate 14,125,108 downwards.
GATACCCTCAAATATTTCATCTCAGCATCACATGTGATGCTCTATCTTAGCAGTTGAAAACCTGCTTCATATCAATTCCCTTTCATTCTTTGAGTACCTTGGAGTTACTCTGCTACTAACTAATGAAAACTTTCTTCATAATTTTATCGACTCAACTGATACTTGATTAGATTGATCCCACACAGATAATCTCCACATGTTAAGTCAACTGACTTGGGACTCTAAAGACATATGCAATATTTGATCAAAGCTGTATCTAGAATAACATCTTAAATCTTCCATGAGCACTTGAAAATAATGTGTATTCTGCTGCTGTTGGAAGGAATGTTCTCTATGTCTATAATATTCTGGACAGATCCATTTGATCTACAGTATAGTTTGAGCCCAATATTTCCCTGTTGATTTTCTGTCTGGCTGATCTATTCATTGTTAAGAGTGAGGTATTGAAGTCCCCTACTATTATTGTATCATCTATTTCTCCCTTCAGCTCTGGTATTATTTGCTTAATATATTTGGGTGCTCTGATGTTGTTTGTAAATATATTTACAATTGCTTTATCCTAATAAAATTGGCCTCTTTATCATTCTTAAGTTCTTGCTATATTTTTTTACTTAAAATCTATTTTGTCTGATCTAAGTATAGCTAGCCCTGCTCTCTTTGGTTTCTATTAACAAGGGATATCTTTTCCATCTCTTCACTTTGAGCTCATGTGTGTCCTTAATGCTGAAGTGAGGCCCTTGTAGGCAGCACATAGTTGGATCTTGTTATTTTATCCATGTAGCCACTCTCTGTCTTTTGATTGGAATATTTAACCTACTTATAGTTAAAGTAATTGTTGACAGATAAGGTCTTAGCAATGCCAACTTATTTTTGGCTGTTTTGTGGTTCCTTTTTTATTCTTCTTTTTTTTTTTATAACATTAGTTTGTTCTTTTTTTTTAAGACTTTATTTATTTGAGAGAGAGAGAATGAGAGATAGAGAGCACAAGAGGGAAGAGGGTCAGAGAGAGAAGGAGACTCCCTGCTGAGCAGGGAGCCCGATGTAGGACTCGATCCTGGGACTCCAGGATCATGAGCTGAGCCGAAGGCAGTCGCTTAACCAACTGAGCCACCCAGGCGCCCTAGTTTTTTTTTTTTTTTTTTTTTTTTTTTCCTTTCTGAATTGGTGATTTTCCTTAGTGGTATGCTTTGATTCACTTTGTCTTTTTTGTATCTACTGTAGGTTTTTGCATTGTGGCTATTGTGAGGCTTACATAAAACATATTATAGATATTAACAGTCTATTTTGAGATGATAAATTTGATCATATACAAACACTCTACTCTTTTACTAGCCACCCATATTTTGTTTTTGATGTCACAATTTAGCCTTTTTTTTGTGTTGTACATCCATTAACAAATTATTGTAGTTCAAGTTATTTCAATATTGTTGTCCTTTAACCTTTATATAGAGTTAAATGATCTTCACCATATTAAAATATTAAGAGTATTCTAAATTTGACTATGTACAAACCTTTACCAGTGTGTTTTGTACTTTGATGTTTTCTTTTTACTAACTGGTGTCATTTCATTTCAGCTAGAAAAACTTTCATTTTTTCTTGTAAGGAGGTCTAGTGTTGATGAATTTTCTTAGCTTTTGTTTCTCTGGGAAAGTCTTTATTTCTCTTTCATTTCTGAAAGACAACTTTACTAAGTAAAGTAGACTTGGTCAGCAGTTTTCTTTTCTTTCAGTATTTTAAATATATCCTCTCACTCTCTCCAACCCACAAGGTATTGCTGAAAAAAATCTGCTGATAGTCTTATGTAAGCTCCATTGTATGTGAGGTATTTTTTTCTCCTGATGCTTTAAAAATTATCTCTTTGTCTTTGATTTTAGACAGTTCTACTATAATGGTATTAGAGAAGAGTTTTTGGTTTGAATTTTGGGGAGACTTGTACACTTTATGAGCATGATGTTCACATCTCTCCCCAGATTTGGGAAGTTCTCAGCCATTATTTCTATGTATAAGCTTTGTGCTCCAGAATTTCTATTTTCTTTAAGTTTTTATTTAAATTCCAGTTAGCTTGGTGTTTGGTTCTTTTATTTTTTTATAATTTCTATTTAACTCTTAAACTTCTCAATTTGGGACACCTGGATGACTCATTGGGTTAAACATCCAACTCTTGATTTTGGCTCAGGTCAGGATCTTAGGGTCATGGGATTGGGATCTGTATCTGGCTCCATGATCAGTGGGTAGTCTGCTTGAGATTCTCTCCCCCTCCTCCAGCCCTCCCCCCTCACACACTCCTTCTCTCTAAAATAAATGAAGAAACATTTAAAACAATAAAAAATAAATTTATCCTTTTGTGTGTTGTTTACCTGATTTTATTGAATTGTCTCTTTTTTCTTGTAGTTTACTAAGTTTCCTTAAGACAATTATTTTGAATCACAGATTTCCATTTCTTCGTGGTCATTTCTTTGGTGATACCTGTTATGTTTCTATAATTTTTCATGTTACTTGAAATTCTGCATTGCTGCCTTCACATTTGAAGAAGCAGTAAACTTCTCAGATGTCTACTGACTAGACTTTGGGAGTGAAATATACTTCAGCCTTAATAGAAATCTTGAGGCATTTTTCCAACATTTTTATATGGATATACCAGCTCCACATTTCTTGTTTCTCATAGAGGGAACTCTTAAGATTGTATGCTTTCTCTCAATCCAGCAAAGCCAGGCCAAATGCAGACAGCCTCCTGTTTGCTTGCTTTCCCTAAGGGAAGTGCGGAATACTCATCTGTTTGTGTTCTTCCAATTTGGCAGTTGGGCTGGCTTTCTGGGAATGGTCACTAGTAGTCTGCAAAAGCTCAGTTTCAATGTCATTGGAGGCATGCACCAGTAGCTGGCCCTGGATTAAGGGTGGGGTGTATGCAGGTGAGGCCTCTAGAGCATCGACAGTACCCATGGGCTAATTTGGAAATCTGCAAAGGAGACATCCCAAGTAGCTCATGGGCAGTCTTCCTGATAGGGTTCGTGACATGGGTAGTAAGATCTATGTCATTTTGATGTCCTCCAGCCCTCCAGGAGTGCTGGCTGCTACTCTCCCAGTTGCTCCCCATCCTCCAGTCATGCAGCTAACCTCAGTTTTCTGGATTGGGAGAGAAAGAAGTGTATTTCTTTGGTGTCATCCCACACATAAAGGGAAATCCAGCATTCACTCATATATTCTCATCTATATAGAGTTGTGCTTCTATTGGAATTAAAAAAAAGAAACTTAATGTTGGGGGGCCTCGGTAGCTCAGTCAGATAAATGTCCAGCTCTTGGTTTCAGTTCAGGTCATGATTTCAGAGTCCTGGGATAGAGCCCAGTGTTGGCTCCATGCTCAGTGGGAAGTCTACTTGAGGATTCTTTCCTTCTTCCTCTGCCCCTCCCCTTGTTTGTGCATCTCATTCTCCTTAAAATAAATAAATAAATCTTAAAAAAAACACTTTAGTACTTAATGCTGGAAATATTGCATAAGTTAATGAATAAATTACAATTATTTATGTCTATATTATATATTTATTTATTGTTACAATGATATATATTCCGTTCAAATAACGATTTAGGGATTAATGCAAGGATATAGCAATGGTATTAATGTAGAACAATAAATAGTATTTACAAAGGAGAATGGGAAAATGTGTGCAAATGATATTAAGAAGAGACAGAAGTCAAACATCAAATATGAATGGTGATGATTTATTACTTTATAAGTGAGATACACATGAGTTTTATTCTACAGTTTTGTGACAGTGAAAATAATGACTTTTACCACAAAAATGATCAATTATTTCCTTTTTATGCTTTGAACCTTCCAGAAGAAAGAAGAACGATATATTTAATAGCATACATTAATTACACACTCCACAACTATAATTAATGGGTGTCAAAAAACTTTGTCACTGAATAAAATTGTTAAAAAGTCAAAGTTTATCTTCAGTGCACCAGAATTTTAATTTCTTTGTTATAAAGGAAAGTTTTCAGTTCAGGATCAGCTGAATTTGGAGTCTTTCTTGTTCTCTTATATTCTTTATTTCCTATTTCCTCATAAAAAATCTTCTCTGAAGTCATTTTCCTTATTAGTTGTAAGTTATCATGGTTCAAATAGCTATAGTTCTCAGGGGTTGCTGGATTTGAATGGGTGTAAAAAATGGTTGGTAAAACAAAAGCTTTTAAACTAGAGAAATGAAATAATTGTAGAATTCAAGTGTCATGAAACTGCTTAGGTGAAATAGAAAGGTGAAGTTTATTTTTTAAACATAAAATCAGATTCCATAAATTATTATACAATTCTTTTAAAAAAATATGGTCTTTTAGATAAAAGATATTTTCTACATGCAGTCAAATAAATTCACATAGTATATTGAATTACTGCTTATTGAGATTTTGGCTAAAATTATTCTGAATCTTGAGATCTGTTTCAAAAAAATTGGCATCTTTAAAATACAACATCTCAATCCATGAATGATTCCACTTCTTAAAATAATGTTTCCAATTTTCAGTGTACACATTTTCTACAGATATTGTTAGATATGTGTTTGGATATTAGATATTTTGTACTTCGGAACCATCTCCTTTGTGGAAAGGAAGGGAGATTGAATGGTGAACAGCCCTGAATTAATGTCAAGTTTTAACAGCACAGCCATGGTAGGTGTACAACACTGAGAATGAGCAAACGCCCAGTATACACCCTACATCCTTGCTGTTCAATAGAAGTATACTGCAAACCACATATACAATTTTAAATGTTCCAGATGTTCACTTAAGAAATTAAAAAGCAGCAACTAAAATGAATTTTAATTATGTTTGACTTAACCAATATGTACAAAATATTGTCATTTCAACATGAAATAATATAAAATTATTAAGTTAATTTACATTCTTTACTTCATAATATGTCTTTAAAATCAATTATATATTTTATACTTAAAGTATGTTTCAGTTCTGATTAGCAATGTTTAAATCTCTCACTAACTCCTTTTCACTAGTAGTCACTGTATTGGACAGCATAGTTATTTACTTGTGGAGGTCATCAGTAATTGCCTAGAGACATAATGGAGTATGATTAACAAGTATATTCTCTTTACTTTCCTCCCCGAGTGAAATTACTATCGATGTTAATCAGTCAGAATTACCCAACATGTTGGGAATGTGTTAGTGTTTTACAAAATTAAAATAGCATTATCTTTCTTGATTTAAAATTTGTGTAACTGCTTAATAGAAAAAAATTAAAACAATACAAAAATATGAAGACAAAGTTAAAATAAGTGAATATCCATAAACCAAAGATAACCAGTTAACTGTTGTTAATATTTTGGTCAATATCCTTTCTGATGTCACCGTGTGGAAAAAAATAAACTATTCATGTATTTAATTTCCAATATTACGTATGTAAAATACATGAATTTATGAATATTTACATATTTTCACATTTTTCCAAGCACAGCTTCTGGAACAGAGAACATTCTAAATGATTTAAAATAAGCGCCATCAGTAATTTAGTGGAATGAGGTGATCTATCTAATTTCATAAATTGTTGCTCATCCCATTAATGAGGGAAAAATGCCATTGAAATAATAAGTACTTAAATCAAAGCAATAAAGGACAAATTGTTAGTAAAACCCCCTCTCAGTGGATATTTCACTTGGTGTCTTGAAATGTTTGACCTTTCCCAAATCGGTCCCTATCCACATACTATCTCACTTAGATTATTGTTCCAAAAATTAATAGAAGTTAACTATATGAGAATGAAGTTTCCACGGGGGCTGTACTTCATCTTTTTTCTTTTTCCTGTGTTGTATCCTCCTGTAGATATTGCTTACGTATAGGAAGGAAATAAAAAGGGGCTACAGCAGTAGAAACAAGTATGCCAAAACTAAAATTACTTTTCATCAGGGCACTTCCATGAATTTTCTAAAGCATTTGCAAAGCTGCAAATTTGGCAAATATCTGGCAAGCAAACTTAATGATATGAGTCTGTACTTGACTGCAGTTAAAATGCAGATACAGCTTGCATCTAACAGAATGAGATGAAGTTCCTATTTTCCTGGAAAATATAATTTGCCAAGTATAAACTTCATGTTCTATAGAGCTGCCACAGCTTTCCAATGAATATGTCACATTAATTAAAGTGGAAAAAAATTGTGCAACTTTGAAAAATGTTTTTCCAACTTGACTGGATAAATGCTGGAGTTAATGAGGTCAGGTGTGCCTCCAATCCCATGCAAGACTGCTGTCATCGCATCAGAGGAAAATGCTATCTACATGCTATAGGTCATGTTTCTGATCGACTATCGCACAAATGCATGTCTTTGGTTACTAAGCTGACAATGAGAAGGGGAATTGATAAGGAAGCAGAATAAAAGTGTGAGTTGTTTTTAAGTTGGTTACCTAGAAGTTTAGATTTATAGAAGCCTCAAAACAAAACTAAACAGCCATAAAAACAAATAAGCCACTGCCACTATCACCAACAATAAAAACACCTGTTCTGTGAATCATAATATTCTGTTAATCAAATTCTCTAATGTTCTTGTGCAATTCCGGCTACATGATCTAGCCCTGTGCTACTCATGGTGTGGTCACTCGAGTGAGTCAATTTTCAATCTGTCATCTGTTTGTGATAAAGTAAGTACAAATAGTAAGAATAAACATTTAGAACATTTTTAGTAGTATAATAGTCATTTATGGCCACAGGATCCAATATTTTTCTTTTTTTAATGGAGTCTGGGTTGTATAGTTATGGTTTTCGGTTTAATTTTCCTAGTTACTTGTTTTATTGTATGCGACACATGTAGAATTAGAAATTAACAGGTATAGCTCTTCCACCCAGACAGTTTGAGAAGCATTTGTCTAGGCCACTGTCTTGAAAAACTCTGTTGACAGACTAGGTCAAGACCTCAAATTTATCATGACACCAACCTGTCAGCAGATAGGTGGTATATCTAGGAAAGGGTACAGGTTGCTTAAAAGTCAGGCATGCTGGTTTAATCAATTGATTTATTCTTTAACTTCAATTTTTCATCTTGTCCCCTGATGGATTTCATGTTTGTCTCAAGCTTAATGAGAGTCTCTCATTACCTATGATGTAGGCCTATATGAGAATATAATTGAAATGAAGCTTATTTGCATAGGTTTCAAATATTTCTCTTTCTTGGTCCTCTACATACTTCATGAGAATATTTGATCTGCAAGTGAAATAATTTGGTCTACACATTTTAATGTTACAGAACTAACAGTGATGACATTGATCTCATTCTTAATTCCACATTTAGAAAGCAGTTAGTTTGCTCATAAACATACACTCAGAACAAAGGAAAGCATATTTTATTTAGCAGCTATCAAGGCAATCTAGAATAGTTCCCAAATATGTCACCACAGGGCTCTCCTCTGTTAACTAGTAATTTACAGAGTGCTTAATTTTAAGAAATTATAAGGAATAAAAACATTCCTTACTATTTAAGTGTTGTATTATTCTCTAATACCGAACCACTTAAACAACAACAACAACAACAACAACAACAGGGGCTCCTGGGTGACTCAGATGGTTATGTCCAACTCTTAATTTTGGCTCAGGTCATGATCTCAGGGTTGCGAGATGAAGACCTGCATCAGGCTTACACACCGGGCAGGGAGCCTGCTTAAGATTCTCTTTCCCTCTCACTCCACCCCTCTCTGTCTCTCTCAAAAATTTAATTAATTAATTTTAATTTAATTAAAACACTTAGTTTGTTATCTTGTTTATTTGAGATTCTTTCATTAACCACTTATGTGGTCAATAAAACAATATATATGTTTTCATAATACTAGCCATGTATTTATTCAAAAATATTTTTCAGATATAGTGCTGAAATTAAAGATCTTATGCAAGTAAAATATTTATAACTACATGTACTAGTGAAACAATCTAAAAAAAAAAATTTACATTTATTTTCTTTTTGATTTTCTCAGTAATGTAGAAAGATAGTCTAAATAAAAACATATAGCTTTGCACTGTGGCAGTATCATAGCCAATGAGGTTTATCTTAGGTGTAATTATTGCTAACTGAAAATTAATAAAAATATACAGATTAATATATAAACTATTTTTCAGAAACAATAATAAATTTTATTTGGTAAGATATTAATAAATAATACTTTTTATCATTTTAATCATCATCACTATTTAGAACATAGAATAAAAATTTCCAGGTAGTTCTACTATAAAATAAATTTCATTATTAGTAACTATAACATTAATAATTTACTTGTTTTGTTTACTTTTTTCAATTGCAAATTCTATCACTGACATGGGAAAACATATTTGTTTTCTAATTCTACTATATCATATTTTTGTATGAATATTCTCAATAATCAGAGTTATTTTTCTAATTAATAGGCTTTTATTAATAACTTCAGCTGTACATAATTTTTATATTTTTAAAAATTCAAAATACAGAATAATCTAAATCCCTACATTTCCTTACTCTCTTCATGAACCAAGTTATATGCTATTATGAAAAATAAAATAATACAAATTATTGAAAAGTAGAAAAATATGAGTAGCTGATGATTTCCTAAAGTTGATAAAATTTAAAAACACTACAATTTTGATAGACCATGAGTCAGTAAACTGTAGATATGTGCATTTATCAATAAAATAAATATATTTATATATAACCTATTGGGGATCCAGTCAAAATCAAATTCTTATTTTTTCTTAGTCTAGAAAGAAACTCTCACCCACGAAAACAACATAGGTGGTTGTGAAAGGCAGTGCAAGGAAATCCTTCCTCTTATCTGTAAACTACAACAGCATTTCTTTTGAAGTTTTGACTTACAAGTTCTTCTATCTTCTGAGTATCATGGCTGTACGTATAAAATGTATGTTTTTTATTGCGCTTTATATCACAGTAAAAGATTTACATTAGAAAATAGTAAAATTAATTACTTATTTTAAGTCTTGTAGTTCAATTTTATTAGTAGTATGATCAGTACTGGTAGTAATATCAATAATAATAGACTGGTAACAATATTGACAAAAATATTAGTGATAGTAACAGCTAAGAACTAAGTGTTACTCTGTGACTGGGACCATCCTAAGCTTTTTCAGTTTATTGTCACTTTTAATCCAAGAACAATATATAAAACACCTTATCATAGAAGGAGAAGCTATAATATATTTGAAGGGATACAGCTAGAATAAACTTCATGGAGACTGACAAACCCAAAGAAAAAGATCCGTATTGTCTAGACATGGTTGGCTTGGTTAAGACTGGGTAGTAAGAATATTCTGAGACTCTGAAAGGTTATGCAGATCATGAACAACAGATCTAGTATTAGGATTCAAGTCTCATGATCAAAAGTCAATATGTTTGGGGTGTCTGGGTGTCTGAGTTGGTTAAGCTTCTGACTCTTGATCTCAGCTCAGGTTTTGATCTCAGGATCATGAGTTCAAGTTCCATGTCTGGGCATAGAGCCTACTTAAGCAAACAAACAAGCAAACAAAATCAATGTGTTTAAATCTTCAGTACATTTTCAAGTGGTTCTCAGAGATGGGAGTGTGTGCAGTGCTAATAGTCTTAATTCTAAATCACATTACCTTGATTTGAATTTTGGTCACACTGTTTTGTATTCAGTAGTACGGTATTGGATAAATTACTTAATCCCTCTGTGCCTTAGTTTCCGTGTATGTAAAAATCAAGATAATAATAGGTTTTAAAAATGACATATGTTAGTAGATAGTATATATTTCAAGAGTCTCCAACGTGTGTTTGGCACAGAGTAAACATTCACAATCATTTTATTCTGCAAGATTCCTCATTGTGAGGCCTGAAAGCTTTACATGGGTTTATAGTTTATATGATAGCCTGGTTTATTTAGCAGTTTGTTTTATTAGTCGAATAATAGCATTTGTTTGACATAAATAACTAATATTCTAAGACATTTAAGTACATTTTACCCGGATGGAAGGAATGAATATACAATCATTTCATTTTAATGCCGCTAGCAAATAAAGGTGAAATACGAGTGAAATCACAGAATGATGTGTCTAGACATTTTTATCACATTCCTCTAGACAGATGTTATTGTGAAATTTTAGTAGCATATATATTACCTGGCATAGGTGATTCTGCAAAAAGCAGTCAGTACTTGTCAAATTATCAGTTGTAATGTGCAAAATAAAATATCCAGAATAATGAAGATGAGCTGCATAGATGGTCTCTTAAAGCAGCAGAACTGTTAACCTTACTGTGGATTTTTACCACCTGAAGTGAGTGTGTTACTAAAATGTTGTGTATGGCATTCAGCATGAGGAAGTGAAAATGTGATGTTACCAGGTGACAGCAGCTTTGCATTCCTAATACAGCTGTCCAAAATAAACATTTTGAAATATGTTTATATAGGTGTGATCTTCCTGGAAAGAAATCACATAATTTTCTTTAACATTCAACCAGCAAAACAGAGGCTCTGTCAGAGAAGAGAAATTCCACTGCAAATCTCAGTAATTCAGTAAAATCTATATACCATTTAAGGCAATTTACAGAATTGATTTAACCATTGTTATAAGCTATATTTTGTCACTCTCAAAATTCATATGTTGAAGTCCTAACGTCCATTTCCTCAGATGTGATTGTTTTTCAAGTTAGAATCTTCATAGAAGTAATTAAGTCAAAATAAGATCTTTGGGCATGGATCTTAATCACATGACTGATGCCCTATAAGAGGAAATTTGAACACAGATAACACAAAACAGAGATGATGTGAAGACAGATATTGATCATCTACAAACTAAGGACAGTGGCCTGGAACAAATACTTCCTTTAGGGTCCTGAAAAACAAACAAACAAACAAACAAAAAAGCAAGCCCTTATTTACCTTGATGTTGGACTTCTGCCTCCCACTAGTACTCTAGAAAAATCCATTTCTGTTGTTTAAGTCACCCAGAATGTAATACTTTCTTACAACAGACCTAGCAAAATGGTACAGCCATATTAAACTTCCATTGATATTTACTTGACAATTTTCCACTTTGCCATCAGGTATGAGTTTTTTCTATCAGGCTTACAGGAAGAAAATAATTTTAGGTTCAAGATTTCAATGTCTCAACTATTGTCTTTTGAGTTTCAGAAGAGGAGACTGGCCAATAATATAGAAAAATTAAAATCGGTATTGATAATCACTTTCACAAGAAGGAAAGAGTAGGAGCAGCTATTTGAATAATAATTACCAACTTTCATATTACAACTTCTTGGAAATTGTGGATCTGGAAATATGTTTTAAAGACCCTGCTAGGGTTTTTGGATACTTCAATGGGAATGTTTTGGGCCCAAAGCTTGGGAGAATGGGGTACATGGCTTTGATTCTGACTTCAATTTTTTTTTCTTTAATTTTATCCAAGAGGCCCATTGAAAATGCCAGCAGTGCCTTTTTGTTTTTTAAGATTTTATTTATCTATTTGACAGAGAGAGACACAGCAGAGAGGGAACACAAACAGGGGGAGTGGGAGAGGGAGAAGCAGACTTCCTGCAGAACATGAGCCCAATGCAAGGCTCAATCCCAGGATCCTGGGTTCATGACCTGAGCCAAAGGCAGACGCTTAACGACTTAGCCATCCAGGCGTCCCCAGCAGTGCATATTTTTGTTGTTTTGTTTTTTTTCAAATACAATTATCTTGGGCAAGCTTAGATGGGTTGAATTGCCCCAGGGCACCTCACTTTTCCAGGAATGGCCCAAATGCAAAATGCTGTGAATAAACCGTATAGAACTGATTGCCTTTCCTTAAATAATTCATCATCTAGTTGAGAAGATAACAAATAAGCAAATAAATTATAATGCATCATGATCAATGCAATGATACCTGTATAGTATTGTAGTAGCGAAGAGGAAATGAAGGATGAGAAGTCTAAGAGCAGAGAAATGAGAAATCATTGACTGCTTCTGGTTTATGAAGCCCCAGGGACATTTGTGATTGTTAAAGTCCAGGTGTGGAAGAGATTGCTTGTTCCTCATTGCCTGGCCTCCTTAAGAGAAGTTTTAACCTTTGTTACTGGTTATTTTGGACGCTTCAGGGAAGTCATGATTTCCTAGCCCACAAGTTGGGCTGATACTGAAAGCAACTCATTCCATTCCACTTTTATGCATGATATGGCCCTTTATTCCACAGCACAGATTTTTAGAAATTGAATGTGAATGATTGATTAATTAGATATCACAAATTATACATTTCAAACTGCTATTGGTTTTAATGTCTAACAAAAGGAAACTACACCTTGTGAGTCAGAAAAGCCAAAAGAGTTCACAGCTCCATCATTGAGCTTGTTGTTCTTCTAGTTTTTTTAGAAGTTATAAACTGGGTTGCAACAAAAATAGAGTAAGGTCAGGTCCAAAGGTGACAAAGATGTGTTTATAAATTGAAGGGAAAGGAAGAAGTGATCAGTGTTTATTTTTTCGGTTTTGACCTTTGTAATTTGGATTTTCTTATAATAATGAAATGGTTAGTACTGAAATCATTGAGAAAAAATTGACTATTGTGTGAATGGCCCCTCAGGTTCTTAATGAAACAAAAAATTGTAAGATCTTTGTAGATCATATAAGTTTTCTCAAAAATACATCTCAGATATTATCAGAATGTATTTTCTTTTTGTAAGAACATTCAGATAAATATGACTTGTCTGAAATGTAGATAGGTGCACAACACATATAATCAATTCTGTAAAGCACTGATTAATGAACAATGTGAAAAATTCGGTTACAAGGAAAAAAAGTTTAAACATATATATCCTACATATTTATATGTCAACTAGCATCAATCACTAATATATTCTAACATATTTGTACTTTGAAAATGTTGGCTTTAATAAGGGAATATGTATATACATATATATGTATATATACATTTATATTTATATTCATTTTAATATTTAACTTTAGTATTTCCCATCCTAGAAAACTCTGTCATTCACTTATTTTAAAAACTGAGGTTTTGTGGCCTACACAACTTTACATAAATACATTAAATTTGTGGGTGTATATTCTTGCAATATATTCACTATATTTTGGAATCATGTCTATAGATTTCTTGTAACACAATTATCTTAAAACAAATCAAATTTATTTTAATAAAAAGCTATTATGTACTTGACTATAATATTAATTAACAAAGTTAGAATTCTTTCTTATAAAGCAGATCAATGCCAAGCTTACTTAGGTCATATAAAGTAAAACATTGATCTGCTTAGATTATTTATGTCAAAAATAAAATATTTTAATATTTTGATATAAATTATCTAAATAGATTAGTTTAGAATAAAACAGAATTTTTGGTCTTATAAACTTCAAATAATTGAAGCTAAAGGATAACGTTATTTATTTCACACGTAATATAATCTCTTCATTTTATTAATATAGCTTAAATATGACAAGAAACTGATAGCCATTTTCTAAGAAATGTGTTTTTTATATATATATTTTTGTAACGATACAGAATAAAATAACATTTATATACTTGAGTTTTAAATTCTAAGGCCCATATTTTTAACATAGTTATTTCAATGGTATTTATTTTATTATTATTTTTTTAGTCTCTAAATTATATCCAAAGTTGTGCAAAGTTTTATAAGCTTTAACTTTCTTGGAGAGCAACAGGATTGGAGTTTCTGCACTGAAATATGAACCGACTGTATGTCCCATAGATCATTCAGACACTGGTGTGACTCTCCAGTGTGTGATGACAGAATGGAGTAATTTCTACTTATCCTTGTTCCACACTAAGTGATACATATTTTATTCTGGGTCTTGGTACACAAAAGGGGGATCCCTACAAAGGCACCCACCTTGAATGGCAGAGGTAGACATATAGTATCTACACATATAAAATTACTTTACAAAAATGCATTGATCCAAATGGTATCCTTATACATAAAAAGCAACATAAATTGGTTAGAAATATCTGGTAAATTTGGGGTATATATAAACACTACTAGGATGGATGTAAAAACAAAGCAAAACAAATACCAAACAAAGTACATTGTATCAGATCCAATTTTAGTGCCCCTGGCACCTGCTTTCTGTTTGGTCCAAATTGGCAAGGTCTCACTTGGCCCCTGGACTTTGGCAACTTGCTCAGTAGAGAGCTTTGACTGCACTACAAACCTTCTTTACCTCTTCAAAGACAGTAGACAAACTGAGGGTGGCTGAAGGAGAGGTGAGTGGAGGATGGGGTAACTGGGTAACAGGCACTAAGGAGGGCACGTGATGTGATGAGCACCGGGTGTTTTATGCATCTGATGAATCATTGAACACTACATCTGAAACTAATGATGTAATATATGTTGGCTAATTGAATTTAAAAGGAAGAAAGAAAGAAGAAAGAAATGAAAGAAGGAAGGAAGGAAGGGAGGAAGGAAGGAAGGAAGGAAGGAAGGAAGGAAGGAAGGAAGAAAGAAAGTCCAGGCAATTCCCCTGCTTGCAGGAGATAAGAGGACATATTTTTGTCAAGTCAAGACCTGTATTTCAAAAGTGAGTGCCACGAGATTGCAGCCCACAATTAAATATTAGTACTTAAGCTTCACTTCAGGCTCTATTTTCTGGATTATTCAGATTATAAAATATCTCTTTCTGAATAAGACTTTTATCACATGTTTTAAATAAAAAGACTCACCACATATAACTTTGGTATATAGATATAGCACATGATTTATATGAATTCATCTTAATAAAATATTTATTTTGTTTACATGTACTTCAGAAGTTAATAATTTCCTAAAGGTAAGGATTCATTTTGTTTAAATTTCTGTTTTTCTACCCCAATAATAACAGGGGCAATTATAGTAATATTATATTAAGAGCTAATTAAGTGCCCGGATACTTTTCATTTGAGTCTTTATAACTACTTTGTGAATATATATTTTTAAATTCCTCGTATGTCCCCCAATGCTTCATTTATTCTAATAAATGGTTATAATCTATTTAATGGTTTTGTGATCTAACCTCTATGTCTCTGTGTGTAACTTTTGTAAGTCTGTTACATTATGGCATACTTTTACTGCAAAATAAATAATCCTCACAGTTTTTACTCAACATAGTGGATATAATCTTGAAAGTTGTAGGATATATTTTTATAATATGTTTCTGGATGGATTGTAAAATGTCCGAGAAAAATGAGAGTAAACCATACATGAATATTCCTGAGAGTAAGCAGTACTTCAGGGAACACACCAGGCATTGTTTTCCTGAATTCACAGGGTGGGTATCACCAGTGTAGGGTGATATGGTAGAAAGAGCAATGTACTGAATGCTAATGACAACTTGTAGTATTCTCAGTAGCGGAGAACAGGTTTAGGGAATATTCTTTCATCTTTCAGTTCCTTTCTTCCTTTATCTCATTATCTGTACAGTAAGAAATTTGGACAAGATCTTCTCTTGGGTCTACTCTAGTTACAAACTTTGTAATATTAATGGAAAGCAATTTTAAAATAAGTCAAAGCTTGTTCTAATGAATAGTATTTCAAGTTACATTGAATAGTTTAAATGAATAATATTGTATTAAAATGATCCCAGAAGATATTAATAACAGAAAGGAAAGGGGAAAATATTATGGTGAAATTATAAAACAATTTTTTTCTGTTACTATTCAAAGTCTTCAGTTACTATTTCCCATTTGATCTGACTTCTTATAGGTCTTATAAATGTCTCTTTTTTGTATGTTTGTATTGCTTTAATATTCCAAATCTTCCAAAAAATTATAGCAAATAAGTCAATGAATTTGAGTTCTAAAATATGTGTTTTGATAATTCTGCATCTAGATGCTTGTATAACTTTTTCTGACAATGATTGTTAGTAGACTGGAATGATCTGGAAGACTGGCGTTGGCCCTATAGAGTAATTAATCTGATTTTATTTAGTGTTGTAGTTTCTCTTGGGAGTTGTTACAAAGGAAAGGGCAGTTCACTCTTTGTCCTCTAATTCAAGCCAATTCATAAGTTAAAGATACATTTTAGGGGAGAAAATTATTAAAAGTAAAGTAATCTAAATCTGCAGTGTTAATTGATTTCCTTGTTGAAAACAACTGAAGGTAGATTATAGTGAAAGCCCCAGAAAATGTGAAAAATTTATGTTAGTAGCCACATATATAAATATATGTATATGGCTATGTGGCATGTTCTAAATCTGTTGTGAATTGAACTCACATTTATTATTAAGGAATACATGTTCACATATTGTCTCATTATTTGTGCTAAAAGATTGAAACACAGATGTCAGCTGTATGAATTTACCTTTTAACATCAATATCAGATAGATTTGGATTCTTTATTTGGTTGGGAGAAAATCCACAGCCTCTCAATATTTCTATGAATCCTGTGAGGCTTATATTTTCAAGTTCATTTTGTACCTCACAATATTCCTTTGCAGAATCTTTGATAGTTCTGTATCTTATCATATCACACTGATCCAGGCATTGTCCTTCTGGGTCATCTGAATCCAGAAGAATAACTGAGATGATTTCTGTGATTTACACGAAAATCAAGAACACAAACAACTTTAAAAAAAGAAAAGATAGAAAAAGAGAAAAAAAAGCAAGCAAACAAATCCAATAAATAATTTTGGACTTTATAGTTCATCATAGAATTGAGATCTTCAAAGAGAATATTGTCTAAAGAATTGTGATGGGACTGTGATTTTGCCCTACTTTCAGGCAAACAATTTAGCTTGCCACACTTTTCTGGATACCAGGAGAAGAAAACAGCTTACTGGTTTAGAGAAAAGAAATTTATTGCTCAGCACAGAGCAGGAAATACAAGCTTCACGTTTGCGTCAGTTCAACTTGCCTCACATGTTCCTTTGGAGTCATGCAGTGCTTGGACCAATTGTATGCTGTACATCCAGAAGCTCTGGGCCTCAGCCAAGGAAGCCCAAGCTTAGGAAATGCCATGTACTATAAGGGGGATGCAAGAAAACCTGTCCAACTTTTCCAGCACATGGAAACCTTAACTTTTTTTTTTTTCCTCAATCTCATCTTGTTAGTAGTTATCAGGATAACTCTTGCACTGAGATATGTGCACAAAAATATTCAAAGCCACATTCTAATAGCTAAAGTGGTTAAAAAACAAACAAACAAACTTAACTTTCTTACTCAGACCAGCAAACAAATCTGTTCTCTGCTCTGGAAGAAGTCTCTATTTTCTACAGCATTTGCTATATACAATCATCCTTGAAATCATAGTCCAGAACAAAATTTGTCAATGACTCCACTGAAAAGAAATAGAGAAATAAGAGTGAACTAAGGAATATTTTCTCCTGATTGCCTCATTTTATAATAGTACTATATAAAATGATGTGGGAAGGGTGCTTTTTTTTTAAAGATTTTATTTTTTTATTCATGAGAGACAGAGGGGAAGAGAGAGAAAGAGAGAGAGAGAGAGAAGCAGAGGGAGAAGAAGTCTCCAAAGGAGCAGGGAGCCCGATGTGGGACTCGATCCCAGGACCCTGGGATCATGACCTGAGCCGAAGGCAGAGGCTTAACCATCTGAGCCACCCAGGCGCCCGGAAGGATGCTTTCTTTATTTATCCCTCTCTTTTTTTTTCTTAGTCTACTTTTTGTCTATGCCTTCAATCCTTTTCATTTCTAATACTAAGAAAAGTTACTAATATTGCACTCAGTGACTCAAGATCTCAGACCCCAGTTTCTGAGTACTAATGGGTAGTGCATCCTAGGAAAAATACTTGTATGTATGGAGAGAAAACATGAAAAAAATCAATAAATAGGTGTTAGTCTCTGTAATTTTAAATCCTTAGTAATTTTTTGAGAGAATCAAGAAAAAATGGATTTTTATAATAATAATATAAAAATTTTGGTTGTCCTGTGACACATCTGGTACAGTCCTATACCTCATATGCTTAAAAAATGTTTTAAAGACATAAATATATCTTAAGGGTTAGTGATATAAGAAAGGTCTGTATCAACTCTAAGTGTTTCTTCTATCTATTTAATGGTTTTATAAGTATATCTGCTTAAAGCTATTTTTAAACAAGGCATATTATTTGTCGCTGGCATAATGGCTGTATCCTAAAGTGTCTATATGGCATTTATTTCTGTTTAGCATAAATATTATCTGTAAATCACTAAAAATCTTAAGACAAATGGATTTGTACATCAGAATTTCTGGATTCATGATCTGGCCATGTTAAGGACAAGCTCTGTGATATTGGACAAGAATGTTTCTCCATCTTTTTTTCACATTTCCTGCATAAGCATGGTGGTGAACATGATGTCCAAGTAACATCTGAGTTTTCAAATTTGATGTCAGTAACAGAAAACAGAGCCACCGGCTCCATAAAGCAAACCATTACAGTCTCATTTTCATGTGAAGTAACCTCTTCCACAGCCCCAAGAGGAAGCCTCCCATTCTGTATTCTTGATTTAATGGACGGGTCACATTTGACCAATAAACCCACAGGGAACAAGGTTGCAATATTATACATTAAAGCCACCTGAACACACTATGGTTACAGGTAGTGGTTTATCTTGATAACCTTTTAAAAGGAAAATTTAAGCAAAGGAAGGACAAAGAAAAGGGTGATTTTACAAAAGTGATTTAACCATGAAATCACTATAAAAAGAGATACTAAAGGAGAGGTTACTACATATACATTTATTCTTGGTTTCCTGGGAACTTTAACATTTCTTCTGCAGATCTATTTTTATCTCATTTTTTCCTTCAATATATATTTTAAATAATACATGTCTTAGTAAAATTTAAAAAATAGACATCAACCAAGTGCAATTTTTAAAATATCATGTGACATACAGCAAATCTGAGAGAATATTATTTACAGGGGTGTCTGGGTGCCTGGGTGGCTCAGTCAGTTAAGTGTGTACCTTCGGCTCAGGTCATGATCCTGGGGTCCTGGGATCGAGCCCCGCATCGGGCTCCCTGCTCAACGGGGAGTCTGCTTCTCCCTCTGTCTACCACTCTGCTTACTTGTGCTCTCTCTCTCTCTGTGTGTCATATAAATAAAATCTTTTTTAAAAAAAGAATATTATTTATAAAACAAAACAAAGCAAACAAGCAAGGACATTTTAATCCATTATGGCAACAATGCTGCTAAGATCCCATTGAAGTTTCTTAAATGACCTAATGATATCAGGTAGTATTTTCCATAACTTAGGAGACCATTTAATATTCAGCTAACATACACAATTTCAAAAGTTATTTCTGAGGATGTTGAGATAATGGAGAGTTAGATGTGAACCCTGAAAGGACCAATATCTACAATATATATCATTTGTTCAGCTCCATTTTATCTAGTAGATGTGACTGTCTACAACCCTCCTCCCTTCCTCAAAGAGTTTAAGAAAATTCTAGGGGCAGGAAAAAACTTCATCAAACTATATACACATTTTTAAATTTCATGAGAAAATCAATGTTAAAAAATTTTACTTACAACTTTGAAAAGTAGCTGCATTTTCAATCAAATTTCAGCACTAAACAGATAATTTATAAAAAAATGCCGGGTGATTTTTAAGCATTTCCCCAAATTAAGATCAAAAGTAGCTTCTAAAGAGTTATATTTCTTACTGTATACCTCATTAGGAGAGAAACATAACCTTTTTGTTCTTAGAACCTGAAGGTTTGAGGATCATATTAATAACTAACAATGAAAGTGTCTTGAAAAGGACAAACAAGAAGATAGCTTCTTTCCAAAAAGGCACAACTTGGTCAAATTAGTATATATAATTTTTTTTTATTTTTCAGAAATAATGCATTAAAGCCTTCTAATTGAGGGAGCATATTTACCATATTTTACCTTTTAAAAATATTTGACTTAAATATTTTTTTCTCTAAATAGTTTAAAATAAAGACTTTCAGTTAAAGATGGTAGATTTATCACACATATTTTCTTTAATGCCTTCTCAATTCCCAACAACAACAACAAAAAAACCAATAAGAATATATGAAACAGGGGAAGCAGGCATCTCACAAGGACAAAGGAAATAGGAGAAAAATGGCAGGCTGACTTTTTTTCTTGGAAGTGGACAAACAGATCAGTGATAACTGATTTGGACTAGAATGCAAAGATAACAACAACGGAAAGCAAAAGCTGTCTTCTTGGCATCCTGTAGAACTTAGGATAGGCCCAGATTCTCATGACACTAGGCACCCCTCAACATGGCTGCAGGATTTAAAAGTAGAGGGAGGTTTGAAAGATACAGATAGACTTCTAGAGAATTCCCCACCAAAGGAAATACAGTCTTAAGGAAGTCAGGCAGAGTTTAGGTGGGAACACCTATATGGAAAACAGAAGGACTAGAAGAAATGTATTAATTGAATGATGTGGTTATCCTCCCATTCCTATTCTCTGGCCATGCCCTTACCACTCTTACATTCAAACCATCACCCCTTATTAAGAAGATAAATAGATCTTTCTGTAAAGAAAAACTATAAGACTGAGAAAAGACATCTATATACTGACACTTAATTTTTCCCCAAAAGAAAACCCAGTAATATCACCCTTAGATTAAAACCCCTGTAGTAAGTCTTACTGTGCAAGTAGAAGTATACAGTAGTCTTGTTTAGCTTCTTACTCTTTATCATGTACTGGTAGTTAAGATCACCAGAAATTAGAGGAAAATATAGGTTATAAAAGAAAATAAAATTAAGTTAACCACAGGTGAATTGTAACAGATAGCACAAAGAAAAAATAGGAAATAAAATAAAAAGTATCTTCAGACCCATACATCTGGAACATACGACATAAGGGAACACACACACACACACACACACACACACACACACACACACAATTGATTTCAGTGAAAATGGTAGATATGATGTTTGAATTATTTCAAAACAGATACAGATATTTAAAATGGTATTTTCCCTAAAATATAGACATTACTAGATTCCACCCATAACCCAGTGCAATTTTTTAAATTTATAAATAGAAGAAAATGAATGATATACCTAAAACTTTTTTAATGAACTACGTTCTAGAAAAGTAATTCACTCACTATTCTTTGTTATATCACCTAACACATATTTGAAATTTTGTTCTTTTTTTTTAAAGATTTTATTTATTTATTTGAGACAGAGAGAATGAGAGAGAGAGAGAGAGAGAGAGAGAGAGCACATGAGAGGGGGGAGGGTCAGAGGGAGAAGCAGCCTCCCTGCCGAGCAGGGAGCCCGATGCGGGACTCGATCCAGGGACTCCAGGATCATGACCTGAGCCGAAGGCAGTTGCCCAACCAACTGAGCCACCCAGGCGCCCCTGAAATTTTGTTCTTAAAATCATACATTTTGGTCATATTAAGAAATTATCATGAAGCTAGAACTCTATAAACTCAAAAATGAAAAACATCAAGGTAATAAATAACAATCACAATATCACTATGGGATTAAAATTCATAAAAGATCAAACTTAAGGCGTGAATTACACATTAAGTAGTTTTGTTTGGTTGGAGTTATGCAAAAAATTACATACATGCATCATCAGCTGCACATAGTGTGATTTGCTTTGCCAAAGAAAATAATGGAAGTTCTAAGTTGATTTATTTAAATTCTGCACTTGAATCATAATGGAAGTATAGAGCATAAACTAACTCTGAAAAGTTTCTAACCTCCTATACTCTTATGTTATACATTGGTAAATTTCAGTTTAGTGAGAAATGTTAGCTATATTAATAAACAACAAAGCCAATTTACATTGATGCAAGCAAATCTTTTCTCTTTTCAATAATAGCTTAAAATTGTCTTTTTGGAAAACACCATACAATTTAATTATTTTTAAACAAAGTTAGAAGGATTAGTGAGTAGAGAATATAAATCAGCAATTTTATTAGAGCATGAATTTAAGTACCTCATATAGAAGATGGAAGCCCCAAGAGTTTAAAGATGATGCTATTGACATATCAGTTCATTCTAATATAAGTGATTAATAGTTGCATTTATATAAATGGATAGAAGGATCTGGTAATATTAAGTGCACACAGCAAATAATTCTATTAAAGTTTTTAAATGGCCTGAGCTTATAGTCATTTAACAGCTCAATTACATATTTTCATTCATATAAAACGCTCAGGCTGAATTTTCATAACCAGGAGAAATGAGGGATTGAGATAATTATCCAAATAACTTAGGCTAAAAGTCACACTTGGGGTTCCAAGGAATTGGAAAGCAGGAAAAATGTATATTTTGATTCAGAGAAGTAATATTCTATGCTAATTTCCAAGTTAAAATGATCAACACTTTTGGCTCAGATGCTTCTTCAAAAACCTCAGGAGAGGGAAGGAGAAAAGTAATCTTTGGAGCAGGCTTGGCTGGGGGAATGCACAACTATTAAGTGATTTGAATATGCTCTCTAGTCCTGTGTTATACTCAAAGACTATATATTTTATTCTTTCTGTTAAAGAAAAAAAAAAGCTAGTAGCAATGTGGCTCACCAAGATATCAGATATCCTACAAAAAAAAATACATAAATTCTAGAAAATTCAGAAAAATTGAAGATCTCCATACTGAAGAGATTATAAACCAGATGTAGACATAGATTTGAGTTTTTATATCCAAGTGCAATTTTCTTAGAAGATGATCTTTTCTTACTTCAAAGTAAGTTAAAAAAACTTTGGGTAATCTTCCTAGCTAATATTGTTTTGGCATTCTTAAGTCGATACTCCACTACTGCCAAATGGGGAGGGGAAATTTCCAAATGGGAAGTTAGCGTAGAATATTATATCTCTGAATCAAAATATAACAGAAGATGGAGGAGAGGGGAGGGGAAGCAAGGGATGATGATTATAGGAAGAAGGAGAAAAGATAGGCAGGGAGAATAAAGAAAAAGATGTGATTTGCTCCTGAGGTGATATAAAGCCTTTGTATTATCGGAATAGATTTACAATCATTGCAATAGAAATATCAGTTTATAACTTCTCACCTTGACGTATTTGAGTAATTGAGTAATTGTTTCTAAAAGCTAGATGACTTTTAGAACCAGGCTTTGATTGTCAAATCTCATGTTATAAAAAAAAAAAATCCTATTGCTTAAATTCTAAACTTAATATCCCCAAAATCAATCATAACATTTCAAATTTCAATAAAATCACTAAACCTATTCATATTACTTGGATCTTTAAAATAATTATTTGGCTAACCATATATTACAGTGGATGGGCAAACTGCTATTCTATTTACAGATATTTATATTTTATAAATATATTCTTTCAAAATTTAGGCCTCATTCAAGTCTGCTTAATTTATTTGCTTGATTGCGATTTATAGTTTTCAGATATTAAGAGAACATCCAAACATTGGTCATAATTGAACATCAGAGATATTGGAGTTAGTGAAAAAGCTTGACAAATCCCAGCTGAAACCAGTGAAGGAAATTAAATATGCTTGAGGCAACAGTATTTCTCCATCTTAAATGAGAACTTTTTGGGTGAGTCTATTGTTGCCAGGCAATTCAAATGTTGAAAATATAACATGAAGTATGTCAATTGGCTTACCACACTTTCATCTAAATACAGTAGGATATTTGTCATCTTTTTGTTTATTACTTTTTTATGAGTAATACCAAAATGAAACAAAAATCCAAACATTTATAGATAGTTCAAATAAATTAAAGTCCATCATCAGTATCTGAACCTGGCTTCTATGCCCAAAACTAACTTCTAATCTCATTCCCTAACGTTCATTTTCACCATTTATTTTTCTGGTTAAGTAACAGCATCATTCTTAATATACAGTGATATTTCCTCATTTATCAATATTGCACTATATCTATTGATACTCCACTTTAAAAGTTATGGACATTAGTTCACATATTTCACTTGCCTGGAAATTTTACTGTATCTTTTTACAGGGCTGGCTCACTATCATTCTTAAGATCTCTGATAAGAGAAGCTGCCTCTGGTACCATAGCTAAAACAATTTACAATTTCACTTGCTTGTCTCTAGACTACTTAGCGCCCAGCACAGACGTCCCAAGTGTAATTTCATTAGCTTGTTAAATGACTCATGCTCCAATTAAAATGAGGTTTTTAAAAAAAAGTTTCTTGCTTCTCTTACTCACTATTGTCCCCAAAACCCAGTACAGTGCCTGCCATCTAGAAATAGTCAATAAATATTTAGTAAATAAATTATGAGTTTTCCGAATTTTTCCAATAAAATTCCATTACTTTTATTTTTATTGTTTGATATCACATATTAAAAGCATATATGTACAATTGAAAGTGATAGGTAAGTATCTGAGTAAAGATGACCACACTTGAGAAAATAGCACTATGACCTTTTAAGTCTCCTGCATGGTCCTTTCAAACCACATCACCCTGCTTTTCTTCCAGATGGGATCAACTTTTTACGCTCTATATGTTGTTAATTACTCTCTTGTTTCTCTTCATAGTTTTTGCTTGTTTGTTGGCTTAATTTTCCCTTCCCTGGACTCCCTATGAATGGAACATACTCTATAGATTTGCTTACAGCTTGGCAACATTATAATATATTCATCCCACATATGTGTCTGTTCTCTGTTCTTTTTCATCATTTCATAGAACCCATTTTATAAATATATTTCAATCCAATGACTGTTCTATCATTGATAAATATTGAGATTTTGTTATTTTTTTGAATTTTTTTTTGAAATTACAAAACCTGTTGTTTTGAACATCTTATTGCCTTCTACATATGTGAACAAATCAACCTGGGGTTTATACCCAAGGAGCTGAAATTCTGTGAAATGTTCTGTGTATGTGTATGTTCACTTTTAGAGTGTATGTGACCTGTATAAAATGAAAATAATACTCACTTTACTTTGGTACTAAATATGTATTTAAATATATAAAAATGACAAGGAAACCAGGGAAAAAAGGTAATACAAATAAAATCATTCCTTGTCCCAAAATAAATGAAAATACTATTTTTACTATATTTTTAAAAAATTTGGAATGCATTAATAAAAAGTAGAGTAGGAAACACTAACAGAAAGTATAACAAATGCATAATTAAATATAAAAAGGAAACTGCAATGTGGAAAAATGCTGAGTTCTAGTCTTTTACATCTTCAATATATCATTTGTATCAGAAGTGATACTTTGATGCCACCTTTACTGCTTGCTCAATTAAAGGAGAATAAATACACATGGTGGACATATATATTTAGAAAGAAGTATAATATCATCAAAAATCAAATTTTTGCTTCACAAGCAACGTTGGTATGAAAAAGGATGAAGGGACACTTAATAACTACAAAATCACTTTCATGAAGTAACATGTTTTCTTACATATCTACACAAAAATCTTAATAAAATTGTACTGAAATCATCCAAGGATTTAAGTTTGTTATATTTAGCATTTGAATTTTACTTCTATAACCCAAGACTTTTATGTTCCTGTGTAAATGAATCATAACAAAGGGGGAGGACTTTCAAGAAATGTATTTATGCTTTTTCAGATAAGTGTTAGTGTTGATATTTGGTGCTAAATGTATCACATACAGATTTAAGCTGTGGAATGCAACAGATATGTTCAAATTTTCTTCCCAAATATTTTATTTTTCTGAGCTATGTTAGAAGTGAATGTTATGTTTTGTTAACAAGTAATTTGCATCTGTAGTCTATTTCTAAAATGTGTAAGTTGTGGGTTTACCTTTAGAAAGTCAGTATATCTGATGCTTGCTTGGAATCCTCTCTGCCTAGGAAACTCCCCCCAAAAATGAATAGCCCATATTGTTTCATTGCAATAACAGTTGCTCTTAGAAAGGTCTGATTTCTTTCATTCTTTTAGTGAATGCCTCTTGGTGGGTACTCCAGAAGGGGACAAACCAGAATTTGGGGCTCAAGATATTTATTAAGATCAACACCTGTGAGAAAGCAGGATTGGTGAAAGGGGAATTGGAGCTGTGAAAAATGCACAAACCACCAGCACAGAGCATGGATTGAGATTTGCATATGACAATTATCCCCCATGAGGCCAAACTGGCCTTTATATCCCCAGATAGGTCATACCCGAGGAAGGATATGACTTTAGGCAAGAAGGGTCTCTGCAACTTTGGAAGATCCTGAACTGACTGATGGTGAGTTGGAGATTTCTACTCTCTGGGCTCTCCAGAACCATAGAATATATTTTCCCTTGAAGAGGGAACAAATTGGGGCACCTGGGTGGCTCAGTTGGTTAAGCAACTGCCTTCAGCTCAGGTCATGATCCTGGAGTCCTGGGATTGAGTCCCGCATCGGGCTCCCTGCTCAGCAGAGAGTCTGCTTCTCCCTCTGACCCTCTTCCCTCTCGTGCTCCCTCTCTCTCAAATAAATAAATAAAATCTTGAAGAAAAAAAACAGAAGAGGGAAAAAATGATTCTTTGTCTAAAAAATCCAAAGACATCTGAAATTTATATAATTTTTTAAATTAAAAGGTGGATTTACAATTTGGATATATGTTCAATTTTAATTTGATATATAAATCAAGTTTATTTCTATACAAAATCAATATTTGGACAATAAAATTTTAGAAGAAAGATACCTTTCTCAAATATATGAAAGGATTATTGAATCTAAAAATGGGCAAGATATCTATTTAGAAAAATGTAAATGAGATAAATTCAATATATAAATGAAGCAGTATAATACTAATGGGTTAGAAACATTTTAAAGACATCAATTATTTTGAACAGTCATAGATTCAATGCAAGCACAACAAAATTCCACCAGAATTTATTGCAAATAAATTATAAAATTTCTAATAAATTAAAAAGGATGAAGATAAACCAAGACTCATTTTAAGAACAAAGTGGAGGATATATTATACTAGCTAACAAAGTTCATTGTAATCTACAGTAAATAAAGAAATGTAGCATTGGCACAAAGGCAAGACAAATAAAATTATGGAATGGAAGAGAATATCTAGGAAAAGACATAGGTATAAATGGCACTGATTTATAGTAAAGTAGAAATGTAGGTATAGGATAATTTCTTAAATTTAGAACCTTGAGTCAGTAGAATAATGGCAACCCTGCCTCTCCCTGATGTTCAGGGTCAATTACTCTTGACAATATGTTGGCTCCTTCCCTTTCCTGTTGATCTCTGCCAGTGCAGTATATAATAGGATTTATGGATCCCATGGTCATATCCTTACAGTTACATTTCTTTTGGTCTAAAGAATGGTTTTGCAGGATCACCAAATTTTTAGTAAATTAGTTTTTAGTAGTAGGGGCCAAGGCCTTGCAGAGAGGAAAGGCAAAACCATATTATAATAATGAAAGATCAGCACTGCTTCCAGATTGGGGGTATCCAATGTAATCAAATTTTCATTGAATATAGCTGGAAGTTCTCCTTGAAAAATGGTGCCATATCAAAGATACTATTAGTCTCCGTTTCTTGGAGATTTGTTATTCCAGTAGCAGCATTAGCTAAATTAGCTTGCATGAATAGGAAGTTATACTTTTTGAACTACGGATAGCCCCTATTTTGATACTTTATCTACTCCAGGTATGTACCTTGGGCTATGGGGTAGCCAGTGGCAGCATGGCTAAATATAACTTTTGAAATAATTGCTTCTATGTGTTTTTTTAGTGACTAATCTTTATGTGTGTAAGTGTTCACTGGTTGAGTTAAAATGCAAATACAAAAATCTTCATAAGTTGTTTCGAATCACATAGATCATCCCGCGTGTTACTTCTACAGCTCTAAACACCTAACATCCCAAATATTTCCATTCAAGTTCTTCACCAATCATGTAAGTTATTTCTCACTATCCACAGGTTTATTTATTCTTCCCTTGGGCCACTTGTATTTCTACACAAATTAGATAATCAGGTGTGCTGCCTGAATCTCTGGTCCTTGGGAGGTTTTTCCCAGATATCAGACTATGAATCAGGGATGCATGGTGTTTATTGCAGAGTTGTCTTAATAACTACCGTCAGGGGGTCAGAGAAGTAGAATTGGAAGAACAGAAATGTTGAACTCAGGTGCAGTGACAAAGAGGATCCAGATAATCCTAACGAAATAATCAAAATTGTGGTGTGACTTCGGAATGTTCCGTATCTGGCAAATGTACTTGGAATTTTTAATTATAAATGGATTTCTTAAAGGCTGGACACTTCCCCCATGAAGGAGCACAGTGTGAGGGTGGCAGCTCCCGTGTAGAAATTGCATTTCCCTGTGAGCTGTCAGCACTAAACCACTCGCAGGGCTATCCAATAGGAAGGGTATGAGAATCACAGCACAGCATCCACATCAGAAGGGACATTTCTGTAAACAGGGTTAATGTGAAAGGCCACCATGTAAATGGGAATAGGTCTAAAGACTGCTGACTTCTTGAAATATTTTTTTCTGTAATTAAATGGAAGGAATGAATACAAAGGCACTTTGATTATCACAAGCATCGCACCAATATAATATAATATTATTATGAAAATAACACCTTCAGGGCAACAACTATCTTTATTTAACTGATGTACTATTTTTTTTAAAGATTTTATTTATTTATTCATGAGAGACAGAGACAGAGACAGAGAGAGAGGCAGAGGGAGAAGCAGGCTCCCAAGGAGCAGGGAGCCTGATGCGGGACCCGATCCCAGGAGTCTGGGATCATGACCTGAGCCGAAGGCAGATGCTTAACCATCTGAGCCACCCAGGCACCCTAACTGATGTACTATTAAAAAGAAACCGGAGTGGTTGGGGGTGGGAGGGATGGGATGGCTGGGTGATAGACATTGGGGAGGGTATGTGCTACGGTGAGCGCTGTGAATTGTGCAAGACTGTTGAATCACAGATCTGTACTTCTGAAACAAATAACGCAACATATTTTAAGAAAAAAGGAAAAGAAGAAGATAACAGGAGAGGAAGAAAAGGGGAGTATGTCAGAGGGGGAGACGAACCATGAGAGATGATGGACTCTGAAAAACAAACTGAGGGTTCTAGAGGGTAGGGGGGTGGGGGGATGGGTTAGCCTGGTGATGGGTATTGAGGAGGGCACGTT
>NW_027397063.1:13885534-14095750 GCF_003265705.2 Callorhinus ursinus | reverse complement strand
TTCTTTCTTTCTTTCTTTCTTTCTTTCTTTCTTTCTTTCTTTCTTTCTCTCTTTCTTTCTTTCTCTCTTTCTTTCTTTCTCTCTTTCTTTCTTCTTTCTTTCCTTCCTCCTTCCCTCCCTTCCTTTCCTTTCCTTTCCTTTCCTTTCCTTTCCTTTCCTTCCCTTCTCCCTTCCTTTTCCTTCCCTTTCCTTTCTTTCCTTCCCTCCTTCCATTCTTCCCTCCTTTCCTATTCAGTCATTTATTTATATCTGCATGGAATTATCCATATTTATTTTTTACCTTGGGCTATATCCAATACTACATTGTTTATTCCTGCTTGAATTGTTACAGATTTTACCATAGAAGTCTATTGGCTCCTGTGTCTCTTTGACATACATCTATCATTAAGTGTGTATTTTTTTAAGCATTTTATTAGTTTCTGGCACTACAAGACACTCAAGGCTTAATTTGTATATCTCCTGCCTCACCCTTAGGATCAGGCATTTTTTCCAAAGAGCCTGGGTTCTTTTACTAGAGAATGGTATTAGAAATCACAGTCTCATTTCTAAGTGTACTCACTGCTACTGGTGTGTTGTTGCTTCTACACCCTCTCAAACAGAGAGAAGAAGGAACTCTATGTGTGAATACTAAACTATACATATATATCTATAAATATTTATTCATTTATTTATTACATCTATAAATATTTAAATAAATAAATATATCTACTTCTACATGAGTTAATATGAATATATCTAACTACAGGCCATTACTATATGGATTATTTTTGCCTCCTCTCCTATCGATCTGTAAATTTCCACTCCAACTGTGAGAACCCTAAATAGCACCATCTGTCATTCCTTTACTGAATTGTTCATTTCCACTTTCCACATACAGCAGTATCAGAATTGTTAGCCTAAATCCTCACAGGCACAGCTTTAACAACTAGGATATAATGATTATGTACAGTTCTCTTTACCTTTAGTCTAACAGACTCTACTCATTGTCAGCTATTTAGGTCAACTTCCTTCCTCTCTACTTTCAATCAGACTGCACATGCATTTGTAACACAGTTTGAAGACATTCTCCATTCCATCCCCAGGCCCCCTGGTATCCTAAGTTATTATTTTATTTTTTTAGAATTTGAATATAATAGATAAATTTTTCATGCTGTAAAATTCTATGAGCTTTGCAAATACACAGTGGAGTATATCTACTATTACAGTATCATACAGAATAGTTTTATCATCCTGAAAATTCCTCCACACTTCACCCAAACCCTTCCTCTTCACCTGAAACCATGGCAACTGCTGATTTTTATTCTATCTCCATAGCTTTGTCTTTTCCAAAATTTTATATAATTGGAGTCATACATTATGTAGCCTATTCAGACTGGTTTCTTTCACTTAGAAGTATGCATTAAAGATTCATTCATATCTTTCTGTGTCTTGATACTTCATTTAACTGCTGAATAAGAGCCCATTGTGTGGATGTACCACGATTTCTTTATCTTCTCACTGACTGAAGAACATCTTGTTTGCTTCCAGTTTGGGTCTATTATGAATAAAATTGTAAACATTCACATGCTGCTTTTGTGTGCAGATTAGTTTTCAAATCAGTTAGGTAGATACTTAGAAGCACAATTACTGTAATGTAAGGTAAGAGTATTTTCAAGAAAATGCCCTGACATTTTTCATTCCCACAAACACTGAATGAGAGTTCTGGTTGTTCTGCGTCCTTGCCAGCAATTGTCCTTGTTGCTGTTGTCAGGTATGTGGATGTTGGTCATTCTACTACTTGTGTAGTCATATTCCACTTTTATTTTAGTTAGCAATACCCTAATTATAAATGACACTTACCACTTTTTCATATGCATATTTGCCATCTGTATATATTCATTGACGAGGGGTATGTTCAAATTTGCCTATGTTTTAACTGGATTATGTATTAGTTTGCCAGGGCGATCATAACCATGTACCGCAGACTGAGTAACTTAAACAATTGACATTTATTTCTTCATGATTCAGAAGCTAGAAGTCCAATATCAAGGTGCTGGAAGGGTTGGTGTCATTCTGAGACTTCTCTCCTTGGCTTGTAGATGGCCATCTATTCTGTGTCTTCACACAGTCTTCCCTCTGTGTGCCTGTGTCCTAATTTCCTCTTCTTATAACAACATCTGTCATATTGGGTTGGATCACCTAAGTGACCTCATTTTAACTTAATTACTTCTTTAAAGACCCTATCTCTAGATACAATCACAATTTGAGGTCCTGGGAGTTTGGACTTCAATATACGAAGTTTGGGGGACCCTTATGTAGATTATGTATTTCTCCCATGTGCTATTTGGTAGTTTTTATTTTTTTATGTATTTGGTCCATTTCATCTAAACTATCAATTTATGGGCATAGAATTGTTCATAGTGTACCTTTATTGTCTTTTTAATGTCCATCGGATCAGAACCGATGACTATTTCTGATATTGTGAGTTTGTACCTTCTTTCTTCCCCACTCCTACTCCCCCTCCTTCTTCTTCCTCCTCCTCCTTCTCTTCTTCCTCCCTCCTTCTCTCCTGCCATATCTCATAACTGTCCCTTGTTTGCTTAGCTGGTCTAGCATTTTATCCATTTTCATGATCATTTTATGGAACTAGCATTTGATCTCATTTATTTTCTCTATTGATTTATTGTTTTAGATTTAATTCATTTCTGCTCTGAATTTTATTATTTATTTCTTCTCCTTCACTTGAGCTTAAATTACTCTTCTTCTAATTTTATTTTTTTACAACCTTTTAGAGATTTATTTATTTATTTTAGAGAGTGAGAGAGAATGGGGGAAGAGGCAGAGGGAGAGGGTGAGTGCAGAGTCCCATGTGGCACTTGATCCCAGGACCCTGAGATCATGACCTGAGATGAAATCAAGAGCCAGTGCTTAACTGACTGAGCTGCCCATGTGCCCCATCTTTTTCTAACTTTCTAACATGGAAGACTAGTTTATTGATTTTCAATATTTTTTCCAATATATGAATTTAATGCTATAAATTTCCATCTCAACACTGCCTTTGTTGCATTTCACAAATTTTGATTTGTTTAATATTCATTTTAATTCTAAATAAGTTTAATTTTTTTTAAGTGGGCTCTGTTCTGGGAGTGGACTATGTGGGACTTGAACTCATGACCCTGAGATCAAGACTTGAACCAAAATGA
This sequence comes from Callorhinus ursinus, assembly GCF_003265705.2. Lineage (NCBI taxonomy): Eukaryota > Metazoa > Chordata > Mammalia > Carnivora > Otariidae > Callorhinus > Callorhinus ursinus. The sequence goes on along the minus strand of NW_027397063.1, from coordinate 14,092,568 downwards.
AGAGATGCTAAGTGACTGAGTCACCCACATGCCCCTAAATAATTTTAAATTTTATTGAGACTACTTTGTTCACCAATTTGTTATTTAGAAATGTATTGCCTATTTTTCAAATATTTGGGTATATTCCATCTCTCTATTATTAAACTCTAGCTTAACTCCATTGTGTACTGAGAAATACTTTGTATGATTTTGTTTTATCTAAATTTAAGATGTTTATGCTGCAGAATTTGGTCTATCATTGTAAATGCTCCATTGGAGCTTAAGAAGAATGTGTATTCTGCTACTATTAGATAGAATAGTTTGTAAATATCAAGTAAATCAAGTTGATTGATAGTACTGTTCAGATCAACCATACCTTATTGATTAACTGTCTGATTGGCCTATCAATTACTGAAAGAAAGGTATTGAAGTCTTCAACTACAATTGTGGATTTCTCTACTAGTCCTTCAGTTCTATTAGTTTTGTCTCAAATAATTTGGAACACACTTGTTAGGTACATACATATTTAAAATTGTTATGTTTTCTTGGAGAATTGATGTCTTTATAATCACCTTCTTTTTCTGAAGTCTGATTTGTGTTAACATCACACATCTTTTTCAAATCCTTAACTGTAAATCTGCATTTTTGTATTAAATGTGGGCTTCTGATAAAAATCACAGAGATGAGTCTTCTATTTTTTTTTTTTTAAAGATTTTATTTATTTGAGAGAGAGAATGAGAGATAGCACGAGAGGGAAGAGGGTCGGAGGGAGAAGCAGACTCTCCGCTGAGCAGGGAGCCCGATGTGGGACTCGATCCCGGGACTCCAGGATCACGACCTGAGCCGAAGGCAGTGGCTTAACCAACTGAGCCACCCAGGCGCCCGAGTCTTCTATTTTTTAATCCACTCTGACAAATTATGCCTTTTAATTGATTTAAAATGTTCTTTTATTTTTTGTTTTGTTTTGTTTTGTTTTGTTTTTGTTTAAGACACCAGAAATTTATTCTGTCACAGTTCTGGGGCCTAGAAGAATAAAACCAAGATTTCATCAGGGCCATGATCCTTCTGAGACTCTGAAAAAATCTTCCCTTACCTTTTCCCCTACCCTTACTCTTACCCGTGGTGGCCTTCAATCCTTGATATTCCTTGGCTTGCAGCTTCATCACCCCATCTTTGCTTCTGTTGTCATATGGTATTCTCTCCTTCTCATAAGGATGCCAATCATATTGAATTAGGACCCACCTACCTTCCAAAAAAAAGGTACTTTCCAAACCATTTATATTTAAATTGATTATTGATAGAATTGAATCAATATCTATCAATTATCAAAATCCTCCCTCTTGGTTACTGTGTGTCTCAGTCAGTTAAGTGTCCAACTCTTGATTTTGGCTCAGTCATAAACTCAGGGTCATGAGATTGAGCTTTGAGTTGGGCTCTCCACTCCCTCTGGCCCTCCCCCTGCCCATGCACACACTTTCTCTTTCTCAAATAAATAAATAAATCTTAAAAAAAATCCTCCATCTTGTTCCTTATGACATTGCTGTTATTACTCATTTCACTTTTCCTAATGCTATGGTCATCCAATACATTGTTTGTTATTTCCTTAAAAAGTTATCTCTTAGGTAACTAATAAGAAGAAAAATAAACTACTTTATCTTGCCTTCACTTATTCTTTCTCAGACATTCCTTCCTTTATGTAGATCTGAGTTAATTGCCTATATCATTTTCCTTCTCCATAAAGAACTTCTTTTAACATTTCTTTCAGGGCAGAAGTGCTGGAAATGAATTTCTAAGGTTTTGCTTCTCTGACAAAGTCTTGTTTTGCTCCTTTACTTTTGAAGGACATTTTACTGGTTATAAGTCTGGAATAGTGTTTTGTTTTGTTTTGTTTCTGTCAACATTAAAGTATTTCACTCCACTGTCTTTTTGCTTGCATGGTTTCAGATGAAAAGTCTGCCCTAATTCTTATCCTCTTTTCTCCCTTAGGTAAGGTGTTTCTTCCTCTGTCTTTTTTCAAGATTTTCTCTGTGGTTGATTCACTTCAGTTTGAATATTTGAGTATAATGTTCCTACGTCTAGCCTAGGTTTTTTTGTTTTGTTTTGTTTTGTTTTGTTTTGGTGTTTATCCTGTTTAGAGTTCTCTGATTTTTCTGGACTTCTGATTTGTATTTTTGATTAATTTTGGAAAGTTCTGAAATATTATAACTTTAAGTATATTTTCTTGTTCATTCTTTTTTCTTCTAGTATTCCCATTATTCATTTATTACATCTTTTAAAGTTGCTCCACTGTTATTGAATGCTTTGTTTTACTTTTTATTCTTTTTCTCTCTGAATTTAAATTTTAAAAGTTTTTATTGACATATCTCCAAAGTCACTGCTTCTTTCCTTGACATTCCAAAAGCAATCTTTATTTCTTTTAGTATGTTTTTGATTTTCAGTGTTTACTTTTTATTTTCTACTAGAATTTCTATCCCTCTTTTCACATTATTTATCAGTTATTTCATCTTGTTTACATTTTTCAATAGTCTTAACGTAAGTTTTAACATAATTCTATTTAAAATTTCTTGTCTGATAACCCCAACATTAGTCTCATATCTGAGTCTGGTCCTGGTGTTTGACACTTTCTTTCTTTCTCTCTTTTTTTCTTTCTTTCTTTCTTTCTCTTTCTTTCTTTCTTCCTTTCTTTCTTTCTTTCTTTCTTTCTTTCTTTCTTTCTTTCTTTCTTTCCTTTGTTTCTTTAGACTGTATTTTTATTGCCTTTTAGCATGTCTTGTAAGTTTTTATTGAAAGCCAAGCACGTTGTATCAGGTAACAGCTACTGAGGTTAATAAGCTTTTTTGTTGCTGTAAAAATGTGATGACTTCAAGCTCTTTATATATTGGAGCTGAAACCAGAAGTCTTATATACAGAGCACAGAGCAGTGAACAAAATAGAAAAAGATCCCTAACCTTCAGGTATGCAGGAATAAATTATGCTACAGATGTTTTCACATGTTATTTAGTTTTAAAACACCTACAAAAAATAGCAAAACTGAAACAAGACAAAACATTCTATTTTTTGTCAATCAATAAAGTGAAATGGCATATATTTATAATATGTCTAACTTAATTATTCTTGAAGGGTAAACTTGCCTAAAGTTTCCTGTATGTGTGTGTGGATGTATACCCTGAAATTTATCTGTGGATTTCCATATAAGAGCATTATATTGCCATCATAATACAATATATTTGATGACAATTTAATGTGGATAACATTCTACTCAATGTGTGTCTTTTCTGTTTTCTAAAATTCTTAAGTGTGATTATTTTATAGATATTACCTGAAGCAAAGTTTTGCAATCTTAGTAGCATGAAATAAACAGCAAGTCAAAAGTGAATGAAAGTTCAAAGAAGAAGAAAAATATTTTGTGAGCAGGATGGTATGGAAAGTGTCTGAGAAGTTTACTCTCAAAATGATGCAGATATTGAGCTGTCCTTGAACCAGGAAGTGGGCATTCACCAGATACCAAATTTGCTGACATCTTGACTTGGACTTCCCAGCTTTCAGAACTCCTTTGCAGATGTATCTTGAAAGAAGTTGTTGTGGCTGATGTCAAAGAGGCTACTGCCTATGTTCTCCTCTAGGATTTTGATGGATTCTTGTCTCACATTGAGGATTTTCATCCATTTTGAGTTTATCTTTGTGTATGGTGTTAGAGAATGGTCGAGTTTCGTTCTTCTGCATGTGGCTGTTCAATTTTTCCAGCACCATTTATTGAACAGACTGTCTTTTTCCCATTGCATATTTTTTCCTGCTTTGTTGAAGATTATTTGACCATAGAGCCCATATCTGGGCTCTCTATTCTGCAATACTCAAACTGTGGAAAGAGCCGAGATGCCCCTCAACAGATGAATGGATAAAGAAGATGTGGTCCATATATACAATGGACTATTACTCAGCCATCAGAAAGGATGAATACCCAACTTTTACATCAACATGGATGGGACTGGGGGAGATCATGCTAAGTGAAATAAGTCAAACAGAGAAAGCCAATTATCATATGGTTTCACTTATTTGTGGAACATAAGGAATAGTATGGAGGATGTTAGGAGAAGGAAGCAAAAAATCAAGGGGGGAAATCAGAGGGAGAGATGAACTAGGAGAGACTATGGACTCTGAGAAACAAACTGAGGGTTTTAGCGGGGAGAGGGGTGGGGGGATGGGTTAGCCTGGTGATGGGTATTAAAGAGGGCACGTTCTGCATGGAGCACTGGGTGTTATGCACAAACAATGAATCATGGAACACTACATCAAAAACTAATGATGTAATGTATGGTGATTAACATAACAATAAAAAACTAATGATGTATTGTATGTTGACTCACATAACATAATAAAATAAAATTACAAAAAAATTTCAACTGAAAAAGAAATGAAAAGGAGAAAGGTTAAGAAGCTAGAGCAAGTAAACACAGTTGTAAGAAGTGCCGGAGTTTCTACCCAGGTCTGACTGGTCTGTACTATATCTAATATATCATCGTTTTATTTTTTGTGGGCTTACAGTTAATCTTAGTGTTTTCTAGGTGAGAGTATCAGGGATTTTGTTTTCAACAGTTTATGGAGGGTATGTTTGGTGCCTAGAACAAAATAAGAAACTAAGTGAATATTTGAAAAAAATAAATACATCTGGCTAAAACTACCATGTAACTAATGAAGATATGAGACAAAGGGAGATGAAATACTTTATTAAAAGCCACTCACCTAGTTAGTGAAAAAAGGCACGAAAGTCCAATATCGTGTCTCCTAGATAAAGATTTTGTTTACCACTGACAACTTGTAAGGCTGATTCCAGAATATTCTCTCCTTACCTGGATTGGTACTAGCTCTCTGAAGTAGATGACTTTTCTTTCTCTCTCCCTCTAGTTTGGGATAAACTAAATAATCACACCTGAGGGTCAGCTAACACTCTATCCTTAACAAGTTTTCACTCTGTCCTTAAAAAGAATTCACCCTTGAATATATATGGATTTTTTGAGCTGGTTTATTTTTCTTTTTTCTTTTTTTCTGTCTCTGATCTATAAAGGACCATATAAGTCTTCCCATCTTGTTTTGTAAGTTCAGCATCTCCCAATCTCTAGCAACTAAAATGGAACATGCCCCAGACTGAACTCTTTTCAGTGCTGCCTTCATGGGAGTGGGATTTATGCTAGGCATGGGGTCCAGTGCTTGGTTTAATGTTCCACTGTTGCTGTCTTGAAATTCTTAATAAAATTTCATTTTGAAAAAAAATGATGCAGATATTAGTAGTTTTACTTCAGAATATGAAATCTGGGGAGATTTCAATTTTATTCATTCATTCTACAACTGTGTACTGAGCATCAGCTCTATAGCCAGCCCTTTATTAGCACTTCATATAAAGTGGTTTTAGTAAAACCTATCAAGCTGACCACACTGTGACGTCACAAGATAAGCTATCCATTGACTTTCCTTGCCCCATGATTCACTGTAAAATAATGTACAGACTTCAGTTATTAATAATAAAAACATTGTATCCATGTGATATTATTTTAAAACAGTATATGACACACTTGTGTCTACATTAATTTCTCATAAGTCATGTAAAATGATACGATGTAAAACTATTTTCTATACTTTAAAAAATTACTTATGTACTAAGTATGACTTTGTTGAACACATCACTTAACCTTTTAAAGCCTTTGTTATTCATCAGTGAAATGGGAATAAAGATGCCCTCCTCACAAGGTTTTATCAGGTAATCAATATAAATAATCTATGACCATTTGGTTACCAATAAAGCTTATAACAAATGGAATGTGCTATATTCACCAATAAACATTTATTGAGTACTTTATAGTTGAAATGTACCATCATTTGCTTTGAGAAATTGTGAAAATAAAACAGGTATGTTGCATAACCTCATGATTATATTTATAGGGAAGATAAAGCATACATATAAATAACTACAGTTTAAGGAAAAGAAGAAGAAACAATCTTTTTTATTTATTTCTCTAAGACCATAAATCAGGTCCTATATTAGGGGGTAATGTACACAGAATCTTATTTAATCCACTCAAAAGCACTGTGAAGGAAGAGTTTTTTATTTAATTTTTAAATAGAAAAGAAGCCTTGAAAAAAATGTTCTAACTTCCAAGGAAAACAATATATCTGAATCAAAACACACTTTAATGTGCTTCAATTTAACATTGAAAAGTATTCCTTATTAGATGATCACCATCAGGTGAACTTTCAATTTATTTTCTAGAAAAAAGTTGGAGGAAAGATATGTCTGAAAAGCAATATGTTTTCAAAGGTCATGAAAGAGAGAATGCTAACAAAAGGTAACAGGACATTCTCCTAGGGAGTACCTTACATGATAATTTAATTTCTTAAAATACTCAGATTAAAAAGGAGCTCTTTTACCTTGATTTTTGCCTGTAAAGACTGGTAGGGCTAACCTCTTCTAGTAGGCAACCAAGCAAAATAAATTATTTAACATGCTATTTTTTTTCTTTTTTTATTATGTTATGTTAATCACTATACATTACATCATTAGTTTTTGATGTAGTGTTCCATGATTCATTGTTTGTGCATAACACCCAGTGCTCCATGCAGAACGTGCCCTCTTTAATACTCATCACCAGGCTAACCCATCCCCCCACCCCCCTCCCCTCTAGAACCCTCAGTTTGTTTTTCAGAGTCCATAGTCTCTCATGATTCATCTCCCCCTCCGATTTCCCCCACTTCATTAGAACCTACAGTTTTGCCTTATGATTTGGAATTTTATTTTCCTATTAATTTACCAAAACTTTAAATCTAACTACCTCAGCACTGTAGCTAATGCACAGCAAGTAATATAAATATTCAATTTTTTGAAACTTTGACTCTCTGGCTGGAATTGGAGGTTATTTTAAATATAAATAAATACATGAAAAAATAATATGCTGAAACAAAAAAACATGAACTACAGACAAAAGACAATGAACTACAAAATCACTCATTTCTATTATGTTCAAGCACAAGGTTCTTAAAAAATAATCATTGTAATTAAGAGGGGAACTTTTTCCATTAGAGATCTGTGTTACCTAAATGACATAATGATATTAATGCAGGTTAATTATGTAAGGCATAATTTGAAAACTTATTGATTTATATGTTCCTATATAATCTACAATGCCTTGATAAAAAGATGATGCCATATCTTTTTCATTACATCTGATTTTCCTCCTTTCCCTAAGTGTAGTTATGCCTCTTTGACCTAGAACAAGTAATCTCATATGTAGACATTTTGAATTCACAAAGTCCAAAGTCTGCATGATATATCAGAATCAGAGAGTACTTCAAATACTGATGAGGTCTGAACACAGACTTGCCTTCATCTTCCTGATCCTTTAATTCAACTAGTCTATGTGCTTAAAGCACAGGAATAGAGCAGGGTGATAAGGAAAAAAAGAAAAATCAGTCAGTTCAGTAAAGTGGGTTCTTTTCCCATTATATATATTTTTGTATCTGCACTGTTTCTTTCAACCCTTATAAGAACAAAACATTAATTATCTCTGAAGAATTTATGTACTAACAATTTATATTTGGGAAAAAGATGATGCCCATAATTCTTTATCCATTATGATAAAATAACAGATTTAAAGTAAGAATAATAATGAATCTACCTTGATAAACATTTGGCTATCAGAATTGAATGGTAGAGTAAGAAAAAGCATATCATCATGATGAATAAAAATTTTAGGTACCATTTTCCAAAGATTTGAAGTGATATTTGAATATGACTTCCAGTGCAAAAGATGATGGCACAAGCCATTGTGTTTTTTAGATAACATATATCTGGGGCTTCTTTTGTTTTTGTTTTTGTTTTTCAGTTGTTCAACTTGTCTTTTAACTGTAATGTTTATAACATGTATATTTAATACATTTAAAATACGGTTGACCTTAAATTTTCCATCTTGCTAATTGTTTTTGATAAAGACCCAGGAGGAGCCCCATGTGGACTTTCCATAGCTCTTTTTCTGCCTGGCTGCTTATTTCCAGAATTCAGCCTCGCTACTTTCTGTAGTCTCAGCCTCCCTGAACTCTGACATCTTTTCTTCTATGTAACAAATGCTGGACTCAATTTGGGTCTCCTTCCTGAGCCATTTTTCTGGAAAAATGCCTCCAAGTAGAAATATATGACAATTGTAGATTGCCTTATTATACATATCATACATTTCCCTTTTCTCAGGACCCTCAGTTCTATGAAACCTGTTGTCCAATGTCTAAAAATAGTTACTTTATATATGCTCTCCAGCTTTCTAGTTTTCTTTTTCTCTCTTCATTTTTAATGGAAGTAGTTTGTGGCTCAAAGTGTTAAGTCCTTAAACCATTCTATGTCAGTATCAGTTGATGCTCTAAAACTTCAGAATAGAAAACTTCAGAAAAGAGAAATCCATAACAACAACAAAATTAAATATGGTAGATATGGTAGAATTTATTCTCCCCAAACCAATTCACATATGAGAACACATATCTAAAATCAAAGAAGTAAAGTAAAAGCTAAATAAGTCACAAAAAGTAGCCATGATTATGTTGGTGGTTGAGGAGATAGTTGGCATCATCACTGTTAGATGACAGGAGAGGGAATGAGCACTGATTCCCATTTTCTTTGGCAATCTTGAATTTTGTCAATGCGTTGACTTTTTACTTTTTAAGATTTTACTTACTTGAGAGAGAGAGAGAGAGAGAGAGAGAGAGCACAAGTGGGGGGAGGGGCAGAGAGAGAGGGAGAAGCAGATTCCCTGCTGAGTCGGAAGACAGATACTGAGCTAGATTCCCAGGACCTGGAGAACCTGAGCTGAGCTCAAGGCAGAAACTTAACTGACAGAGCCACCCAGGTCCCCCATGTATTGACCTTTTGTATATGAAGTTCTGACTTCCTTTAAGCATTCATTGGCTGCTGAAGCCAATCCCTCAGTTCTACTTATTTTTTGGTAGATCTGGGAGACAAGTTAGTCTTAAGGTAATCAATGTAATTTTTTATATCTTTAAAACATCCTAACTGCCTTACAAGAATAGTTATAGCACGTTACATTTCCCTTTGGGAAAAAGCTCCTAACAAACTTACCTACTTGTGGATAACTACTATACATTTTGGAATAAAATACAAAAAGAAAAGAAAGATAAGGAAGGAAGGAAGGAAGGAAGGAAGGAAGGAAGGAAGGAAGGAAGGAAAGAACGAACTACCTGAGTAGGGATAATTTAAAGAATTGTTAAAACTTCAGAACAGACTGGCACAGAGAGTATTTCACATTTTTGTGGCTTTGCCTTCATGTCTGAATATCTTGGTATAGGGCAGTTCAGCTAAAACATCTAGAGAAACTCCCTGCATTTAGGTCACTAGAAGTGGCAGAAAGAAACTGCAGCAAGTGATGCTGGAATGTGAGGGGAGCTATCCTAGAAAGGAGACAATAATTAAAAGGAGATCTCAAATCTGTGTATTAGAAATGTCTTAATCACTGGATGATCCCTGAACCACATATAGGCATGATAGGCAAAAAGCAGTCTGCACTGAGATCTGAGTTGTTACTCACCACAGGCAAGAAGAGTATACATTTCACGTAAGTAAATTAATACCCACTAAAACAAATATATCAGCTTTTTCAGAGGAATTTAAAAGAACCCAATTCTCACAACATAATATTCACAATGTCTAGAATGCAATCCTAGCTTCAGCAGACTACAAAAGAAATAAAAGGCACCCAAATCAGCAAGGAAGAAATCAAACTTCCACTATTCTCGGACATCATAATACTCTTATGGAGAAAACCCAAAAGACTCCACCAAAAAAAATTCTAGAATGATACATGAATTCAGTAAAGTCACAGGATACAAAATCAATTTATCAAAATCTGTTGCATTTCTATACAATTGCACCAAAAACAATAAGATAACTAGGAATAAACCTATCAAGAGGTAAAAGATCTGTGTTCTGAAAACTACAGAACACTTATGAAAGAAATTGAAGATAGTACAAAGAAATGGAGAAACATTCCATGCTCATGGATTGCAAGAACAAATATTGTTAAAATGTCTATACTACACAAAGCAATCTACACATTTAATGCAATCCCCATCAAAATACCACCAGCATTTTTCATTTTTCAGCTAAAACAAACAATCCTAAGATTTGTATGGAAACACAAAACCACCCCAAAAAGTCAAAGCAATCTTAAAAAAGAAAAGAAAGCTGGAGGCATCACAACTCTGGATTTCAAGTTATATTACAAAGCTCTAATGATCAAGAAAACACGGTACTGGCACAAAAACAGGCACATAGATCAAAGGAACAGAATAGAAAACCAAAAAATGGACCCTCAATTTTTGGTCAACTAATCTTCGACAAAACAGAAAAGAGTATCCAATGGAAAAATGACAGTCTCTTCAACAAATGGTGTTGGGAAAACTGGACAGCAACGTGCAAAAAAATGAAACTGGACCACTTTCTTATACCATACACAAAAATAAATTCAAAATGGATGAAAGACCTAAATGTGAGACTAGAGATCATCAAAATCCTAAAAGAAATCATAGGCAGTATCCTCTTTGAGATCAGCCATAGCAACGTCTTACTAGATATGTCTCCTGAGACAAGGAAAACAAAAGCAAAAATAAACTATTGGGATTTCATCAAGATAAAAAGCTTCTGCACAGCGAAGGAAATAATCAACAAAACTAAAAGTCAACCTACAGAATGGGAGAAGATATTTGCAAAGGACACATCTGATAAGTGTTAGTACACAAAATCTATAAAGAACTTATCAAACTCAACAACCAGAAACCAAATAATCCAGTTTAGAAATGGGCAGAAGAAATGAATTGACATTTTTCCAAAGAAGACCTCCAGATGGCCAACAGACACATGAAAAGATGTTCACATCACTCATCATCAGGGAAATACAAATCAAAACTACAGTGAGATATCACCTCAAACCTGTCAGAATGGCTAAAATTAATACAAGAAATAACAGATGTTGCCGAGGGTGTGGAGAAAGGGCAAGCTTTCACACTGTTGTTGGGTATGCACACTGGTGCAACCACTCTGGAAAACAGTATAGAAGTTCCTCAAATAGTTAAAAATAGAACTACCCTAGGAACCAGCAATTGCAGTACTATGTATTTAACAAGAATACAAAAATACTGATTCCAAAGAACTCATACACCCTGATGTTTATAGCAACATTATCAACAACAGCCAAATTATGGAAAGAGCCCAAATATTCATTAACTGATGAATGCATAAAGATGTGGTGCATACACATACACACACACACACACACACACACACACACACACACACACACACACTGGACTATTACTCAGCAATAAAAAGGAATGAAGTCTTGCCATTTGCAATGACATGGATAGTGCTAGAACATATTATGCAAAGTGAAGTTAGAGAAAGACGAATACCATATGCTTTCACTCATATGTGGAATTTAAGAAACAAAACAGATGAACATAGGGGTAAAAAAAGAGAGGGGCAAACCAAGAAACAGACTCATAACTATATAGAACAAATTGATGGTTGCTGGTGGTGAGGTAGGCAGGGGAACGGGCTAAGTGGATGATGAGTATTAAGGAGGGCAATTGTGATGAGCACTGAGTGTTGTATGTGAGTGATGAATCACTAAATTCTACACCTGAAATTAATATTACTGTCACCTACCTGGAATTAGAAAAAAAAAATCTTGAAATGACAACAAACAAACAAATAACAAAAACAAAGCTATTCAAATATCAAGAGGATCAAAATCATTAGGCATCATGGAAATCCAAATTGAAATTACAATAAGGTCAATATACATACATCAGAATGGCTAAAATTTATATGACTAATTTTGTGTTGATAAAGATTTGTAATCTAAAATTCTACTGGTTAGTATAAAAAATATTTCACTTTGGAAAACTATTTTGGAAATTATTTACTTCTTAAAGTTACTCTCTATACAATGTTGTCTTTCCTTGCCAAGCATATAACCAGGAGAAATAACAGCATGTATCTACACACAAAAATTTGTATACATATGTTCATGGAACTTTTATTAAAATTTATTTAAAATTAACCCCAAACTGGAACCTACCCATAAATCCATCAACATGTATATTTGTCATATTCATATAATTTAATACTATTCAGCAATACAAAGGATTAAAATACTGGTAAGTACACAACATGGATGAATCGCAAAGTTATTTTGCTGAGTAAACTTAGTCAAACACAAAACAATATACAGTGTAGGACTTAAAATGAAAACAAATCACTTGTGGCTGCCTGAGTCTAAAGTCAGGGGTAGAAATCAGCTTACAAAGGGGCACAAACCTCTTTTGGGAATTGTAAAAATGTTCTGGATCTTAATTTTGACAGTGACTTTATGGATATATATGTATGTCAAAACTAATCAAAGTGGATGCTTTAAATAGATACAATTTATTATATTTGATTTACTAAAACAAAGTGAGGAATAAATATTCATGTTAGGTTAAACTGTTATTTATTTCATTGTTTCAACCTAGAAACGCTTTAAAGTAATAATATGTTCAGACCCTTTGTAAAGGGGCTTCTGATGTCACAGTGATTTTAAGTTATTTTATCTTTCCTGAACCTCATGCAACCTTTACATAAGAGAAAGGAAATTGTGTACATGTTACTTTAAAAGCTTCTTCAAGGTCACATTATAATACTAGGAGTAAAAATTAATCACATACCTTAAATCTGATCATGAATAAATTCAAGCAAAGTAAAATTGAGATATGTCAGCAATTTAACTTAAATTGTACAGAGGAAAATGTTATTTGTGTTATTCTTATATGTATATATTTTTGTACATGTGAAATTTTTTCAAATTAGAAAAAGAAATGTAAACAAAATAAAAAAATCTGTCATATTAGGAATAAGAATCATGTACGTTTTCAGGATATGGTGCCATTACAGTTTGAGATTTTTGTCTTTTAAATGAATAAAGTTATATATGAACATTGCATTTGGCAGGACAAGAATAGATACGGAATATGAAACTAGAGTAACTATATTTTTTGGCAGGAATCAATTTTGTGCAACATCAGTTTAAACAAGTTATATTAAAACTTCTATTTTAACTATCAGTTGTATTTTATTTTATTTATTTTTTATTATTTTTTAAAGATTTATTTATTTATTTGAGAGAGAGAAAGTGGGGGGGGAGGGACAAGAGAGGAAAAGTCCTCAAGCAGACTACCCACTGAGGGTAGAGCCCACCTTGGGGCTCGATCCCAGGACTCTGAAATCATGACCTGAGCCCAAATGAAGAGTCAGATGCTTAACTGACTGAGCCACCCAGGCAACCCTCAATTGTATTTTAAATAATTAATTGGGTAATTAATTAATTTGTTAAAGTTTGGGTTTTTTTTTTTTTTGAGAGAGAGCATGCTTTGGGGGAGGGGCAGAGGGAGAGAGAGACTCTCAAGCAAATTCTGCTTTGAGCACAGAGGTCAACTCAGGGCTGGGTCTCACCACCTGGTGATCATGACCTGAGCCAAAACAAAGACTGGGGCACCCAACTGACTGTGCCACCCAGGTGCCTCTTGATTTTATTTTAAAGATGTGATTTATAAAAGATGAAATATATTCTCTTTAAGTAGGGAAGTTTTCGTGAAATGTCCTTAGGGATTTAAAAAAATATTTACTTTTTTTATCTCAGTTGTCTGTATTCATTTCTCTTCTTTACCTTATGTGGTTTCAGTTTTTATAGAGGAACTACTGACTTGGTTTATTTTGTTCCCATATGCTGTAGAAGAAAATATCTCAGAGCAAGTCTCTCTAATACACATGATAGACATGATTGCTCTACCTGATGAGTGTTACTTAATCAAATATTGTAGTGATTTTTTATATGGTTATCAGGGGTCATCAAAATTTCAGCCTTTTATCATGATTTGTTCTTTATGTTTTGACTATTCTTTATACTTTTTAGAAAACCTATTGCATATATTGTATATATGTGTTTGTATACATATATACAAATCATTGACTATATGTCTCTAAATAAAAACTTCACCACTAAACAGGAGTGAAGTATGTCACATAGAAACTCCCATGTTAGGAAGAAAGAGGGCCTCTGACCTGGATGGGAACCTTTGGGACATATTGGTGGTGAAGTGGCAGGGAGCAGAGTGGGCCAACATGCAAACCCAACTCTGGAAATTATTACTCAGGGGATATTGGCAAATAACCTAATTTATTTCTTCTTTCATTTTTATTGACCTGTTAAATATAGACAATGCCAAATTTGAAACTTGTGGTAAATAGTAAAGATAACAACTGTAAAATGGAGTTGATAAACTATAATTTTCACTACTCAGATTACTATACATGGAGAAGAAAAGACTCTGGCCTCCTTACCCTTCAATTCTGTGGTGAATATAGTTTTAATTGGGGGATCACTACAGCTGTTTCCCAAGCTGAATAAAGGCCAGTGATATACACTCAATATCTTTCTTCTTCTTCCCCCTCCTTCCTCCCCCTCCCTCCTCCTCCTCCCCCTCCTCCTCCTTCTTCTTCTTCTTTTTCTTCTTCTCCTCCTCCAATGGACAAACTAGTAAGAGAGGAGAGAACCATGCAAAAACCACAGTCTGGCTGCATTAGCACTCTTTGTTCTAATTTGTTTCATGCTTCTGTTCCTGTTCCTATTTTTTTTTCATAATAGGATATGACAACATACTCACTTTGTTCAAGTGAGAATAACCTCTTTAGCTCTATGACTCTTGGACATCACTACTAAAGCTGGTATGTTGAAAGGAAAACAAAAACACCATTACATGAGAAGATAATTGAATCTTACAAACATTATGGAATAGTAAGTTTAAGAATAGTAATTCTATAAACGATAGAAAAAAAATCCACCAGTAAAATTCTTAATAAACCTTAACTTTCATTGATTTAATTTTCACTGATACTAAAAATGCAATTTACTTAAAAGTTTATTTGGGAATATAAGTTAAGGGACAGGAACACATGTAGTTTCTGGAAACTCAAATACTAATTGACTATTTAAAGAAATTATTTCATCTACATTTAGACAAGGGAATAAAGAGCACAATATCTTTAACAATGGGAGGGTAATCAATCAATGGGATTTAAAAAATGATTAAATATAAAATTTGAACAAATTTAATATATATTTTTAGTTGTTATTATTTAAAACATAGGATATTTGAGATACTTTGACATAGAAACAGCTTAATATAACAAAATGAAATGCACTCATTAAAAACAATACTGAAAATTATCCCCCTGGCACTTAAAAAGTAAGACTCTGGATCTCCAGCTGATTAGAACTAATGCAAAATGCATTAGTGTTTAGTGGCAGACATTTCAGAGTGCTTTTATCAAGAGGTCTAAACAAACTCAGTGGGTCATAATGTCAAATCAGTGGAATAATTCATGAATCAGCTCATCCTCTAACTTATTTTTACTTGCCAAATAATTGGTCCTAACCCTTAGTAAGCCTATCTTAGAAATTAGAGTTTTACAAATGTGAAAACTTTGTTTTTGTTGTTTCTAAAATAGCATGCTTTTGAAGTTGTTAAGGAATAGAGACTTCTCATTTTTATCCTTATTTTTGAAGACTGACATTTTTAGGACATATTCTCTCACATGCATTCTTTGTCTGCCTCTCTTTCTCTCTGGCTCCCTCCATTTCCCACTACCCCCATCCCCAAATATAAATATATGAGATTCCCCCCCCTTTTTCTTGCTTAGAAAGCAAGGAAACTAACTAAAACTAAAACTAATACTAAACTAAAATATAAATAAATTTGCAAAGCAAGAAAAAAAATGCATTTTACCATAAGCAAAGTGACTTTTAAGTTCAGTTGTTATGACAAAAAAACACAGTAATTTTATCTTTGTATTGATCATGTACCAGTATAATACAGAGGCATATATTTCAGACAAAGATTCAGTTTTTCAATAGATTCAAATGCTATGAATGACTATCAGGAAGTCGAAGACTAGCCAATGAAATATATCATTATTAATGGCAAGCAATTCCAATGCTCTTAAAAATTGTCAGGGAGTATCCTAAAATTCTATGTAAGTTCCAGGTGAGAGTTGGATTTTGCTGTAATGGTAACATTACATTATGTTGTCAATTATGTTTGACAACATAATTCATGATTAAGTGCCCCTCCTATAAACTAATATTAGAAGGTATTAATAAAAACAACCAAATAAACAAAGAAATTTAGAGTTTACTAAAATTACCTTGTTATCTGAGAATTTTTGGCCAAAAATCAAAATAACTCTCTTCTCTTGCCAGATCTCCAATTAGTTAATAGAGTATTAAAATAAATTTTTGATAGAAATAGTTTGATAAAAAGTTTCAGAACTGTAAGGAAGAGAAGCAGTCAATAGAACATTTCTATCTGTTTTCTTTATCCACAAATTAGTATAATAATTAAGAATCAGATATTATTATAATACTGTAAGACTTCTGCAGGTAGTCAGTAAATTATTTTGAATTGCTACAAAGGAATCAGGAGAACTGGTACCTCCCTATTTCCAACAGTCTTATAAATGGCAGATAGATCCTTAGAGATCAAGTACCAAGAGTATATATTTGTCTCTTTCTTTTCTATCTCCCTTTTTTATACACAAAGAGGGTTGGTGGTGTTGATACCTAAACCATATTTACATTCTCATTGAAGCTAAAGAGAGATATGATTTTTTTTCTATTCTCTCAAAGACATTACAAAGTAACAAACATGCAACCATTTTAATGATGTGGAAATTTATAAATATTGAGAACAATAAATGCTTTGGATTTATCCCATTATGTAATATATATAATATGCCTGATACAGTATTGCTCTAGGACTTTCAGTAACATAATCTTCTAGGTATAGGAGATCACCTCTATCTGTTCAATGGATGAAAGATGTATGATCTCATGGCGAATGATGGGTGTGTAGTCCTGAGGCCTGAATGCCTGTAGGCCCCATACATCATTACCTCAGTCAAGAAGATTGGGAACCTAGGCTACAACCACTGAAGATTAACAAAATTACCAATATCTTTTCATTGAGTTACATTAATGCAATGGTTTACATTTGTTATTTCCAATACCTCAAATAAGACCCTGTAACATGTAAGGAACTTCCAAAATTGCATTACAGTTGTTGATAAATATATTGCTTTATATTTATTTATTGTTATGCTCATCTTTACCTTTTTTAGACTCTCACACTCTAGAAAGTGTGTAGTCACTTTAGAGCTTAGTTAATGCCAGTGACAAAGAAAGAATTCAATAGATTTGGGTTGAAAGGCTGAAAAACAATATTTTGATGGTGCTCACTCAGCTTGGTCAGATATATTAATTTGTCCATGCTCTTATAATAATTATAATCATGATTACTAGACCACCAAGTATTGAATATTATTATCAAGATATAAAAATTACCATACCACCAACTATTAAATGTTATTATCCAATATAAAAATAATTTACAGAGAAATTATTTAGATTTGCATTAATATGTTTAATACAATTGTTGTATAAGTGACTCCATCTTTAAAATGTAAAAAAATAAAGAAATGATATATGAGAATTAATCTCTTCAAGAAAATGTAAAAAAGAAATGTGATTAGATATTTTTATCTGAATATAAAACTAATCTACTCAATTTAAGATGGTGATACTAATCAAGTCATTAAATTAAATCCTCTCTTTAGAATAGGCTATTTAAATATTTAAATTGAATTTCTTTTTAGAAAGGGGGAAAGAGAGAGGTAGGGGGAGGGATGGAGGGAGAGAGAGAAAATCTTACTCAGGCTCCACACCCCGGGTGCAGCCCAATGCAGGGCTCCATCTCACAACCCTGAAATCATGACTTGAGCCAAAATCAAGAGATGCTTAACTGACTGAGCCAACCAGGCACCCCTATATTGAACATATAAAAACTAAATATAAAATAAAGTAAACATATTATTTTTTTGTTTACACTTTTCCATGGTCATTACCAAGAATTTATGTTAAGAGGAAAAAAATGTTAAAGTCACTACAAGTCCAAAACTTCAATTCTATTAAAGAACCTAATTGTGACCCTACATGGAGTTGTTCATGCCACATCAGCAAACCGAAACTTAACTGAGTTTCTGTTCTTGGATCTCCCAGAAAAGAAAGGCCTAGTTCAGCCCATCAGCACCTGTCTGCTCAGCACAAGCTACCTGTCCCAAATCCAAAACATCCCTTTGGTTCCATATAAGGAAAGTAAATATGCTTTAACCAATTATTAAATGCCCAGTATAACTTTTTTGTTTCTGATTCCTTTGGTCTATAAAATCTATCACCTTACATAGCTCTTCAGAGCTCCTTTTTATCTGTTTACTTGGATGCTGCCTGTATCATGAATTATTGAATTAAGCTAATAAGATATTTAAAATCGTATGCAAGCACTTGCACACTCTCAAATAAATAAATAAATCTTAAAAAAGAATTTAAAACTAGCAAATGACAAGAAAAGAAAGAACACTTTTAGAATAAATTACATAAATATGAAGTAAACAGTTCCCAGATAATGCAAAAGTCCTCATGTAAGCTTTCTAAAATAAACACAGAAATATATCATTCCGCAGGGAGCCAGAGTTTCGTAGAAACAGATATCACACTGTTAACTTATTCAGTAACATCAGGCAATGTGATGAGATGATGTCCAAAAATGACATCTTGAATAACAATCCAAAGTAATAAAAAAATTGCTGGCTTTTTTGATGATAGAAAATATATTTTATAATTACCTGATATTTATCCAAGGAAAATGAAAATGAAAAATTCCATGATGAATCTTTATGACAGACAGGGTCAGACCCAATGTTGAGAAAGAGTTTCATTACCTAAACAGCTAATTCTTAATAGACTATAGCAGCTTATAATTTATGCTTTCTTTGTGATAGATTAAAAATAAGTACCATTTTGATATTAACAAAAATATTTCCAAGGACAGTACAAGTGAGCATCAGCACAGCAAATACTGGACCATGAAAACCATTTGGTTTATAGTTTTACTTATTATAATAAAGATTACTTTATTCATTGATTTTTATTGATTTTCTTTTATGGAATGGTCAACATAAATCTTAGGAAATGATGAGCACAATCCCCTTAATGAAAAATGAATGTTAAGACAGACTGATTCTTTTTATTGACCAGTGACTTTGCTAAAATGCATTTATTTCAGGTCAAAAAAGGGCAGCTGTCTGACTACATATATCCCGAACGATGTGATGTCTGCTTCTTCTGTTACTATCTTTAGGACTTCACTCAAGCTCAGGGATAACCTGATGGTTAGAATTGCAAAATCTATAGCTTAGTTCAAATACACTTTTTTCATCTACGATTAATGTGAAATCATGAAGTGCCAAGCAATAGGGGAAAAAAACCCAAAAAATAATATTTTTTAAGACAGTTCCCATTTTTCAGAAAACACAGTCTAGAGGACACAAACTTGCAAGCAGAAGATGAATGAGTGCTAGAGGTCTGATGCACAGCATAATGATTGTAGTCAACAACACTGTAGTACAAACTTCAAAATTGCTGAGACACTAGATCTTAAATGTTTTCACCACAAAAAAGGAATGATAATTATGTGACCTGATGGTGGTATTAGCGAATATTATGGTACTAATCATAATGTGATTAAACTTATACAGTGCTATATGTCAATTACACCTCAATTAAAAAAGAACATGTCACGAGAGAAGCAGGACTTGAGCAAGAATTTGAAGAAAGTGGAGGAATTAAGAAAGAAATGGTGGGATCCGTGGTGATAAGGGAGAGTATTGAAGCACTATGGTCAGGTCCAAGGGATTGTGAATGAACATCTGTGTCTGATTAAAGGGACAGTTTTTACAGGAGTGGATAAGAAGTAAGAATGGGAGTTAGAATGGGAGGAGGTTGAGAAGGTCATGGAAAGAAAAAGTTCTGTCAGTATGATGGTGATAAAATCAAAGAGTATTTGGGGAAATTATTCTAGCATCTTTGTGAAGTATATACAGTAAAGATTAGAGGTTATCTTTTGTCTTTATGGAAAGATGAATGAGCATAAACTTAGGTATCATTTTTGGACAGCATTGTCACCAAAAGTAGAGCAAAGTCACTCGCCCCACGTATTTTTACTATTTGGTGATTCTGAGTAAATTCCAATATTTGCTCATACTCCATAACACAGTTATAGCTGTTCCATTTGTATCTCCCCAGTTATATGTATCATATTCTCTCCTATGAGGGTCTGGGTAAATTTCTCAAATATCTATTTTTTATGTCTCTTAACTGTAAAATGAATTCAGCAATGCTATTAGAAGAATCTTGAAAGGTAATTAACATTTCTTTAAGAAGAAAATAATATTTTACTTCTTAAAAGTATTTGAGATTACCAAGATCAAAGATCATTTTTACAAATTTAGAATTACAATATCTAGAATGGAAATAAAAAAATACAGTGATTTATTTTCTAAGTACACAATATATGAAATTAAAATCTTTATCATACCTGTGTCTGAATGAGAGCTATGTTGTAGAATAATAGTGTGTCATAATAAAAATGTTACTTTTATTGTCTTAAAACATGTTTTTGCCAAACTTTATTTAATCTGTTTTCTGTTCTTTTCCAATTACATAGGACAGAAAATATAATGCTTATAGAAGAATTCAAGTAAAACAAACAAACCAAAAATCTCTTGACCACCCATTTTTATGGGAGAAATGCTATTATCAGGTCTATTAGTTACACTTTTTCTATGCATTTATACCTGAATATACATGAACTGTAATGTCACCTACTTAAGGAAAGACATTTCCATCTATTTTATTCACTGCTGGATTCCTAATTCCTAGAAGCATGCTTGGCAGTGAATATGTTCAATGAATAAATAGATGTATAGAAACAAAGAAACAAGGGCAAAGAAGGCCAGCTGGTGATTTGACACAGAAATCTCCCTAGGAATAGAGCAGGGGACCAAGAGTGGGAAAAGTTGAGAACAAGTTTGTAATCCAGTGAATCAATGCACTTCATGTTTTAAAGAAACAGACTTGAGCATGTGAGGGGGAAGACATAGCAGTAATGGGAGGGTTCTGCCTCTCAGCAAAAAGAGATCCAGCTGGAAGTAGGAGGCATTTTTTGTAGATACTGTACCAAAGGGAAAGAAGTAAGCATGTGATAGAAAGTAAGGAATCTAAGCAGGATAAAAATGGAAGTGACCCACCACCCAAACACTATCAGTTAATGACACTGTACTTCAACCTAGTAAAAGACAAAGGTAAATATTTTATATAATCAAAATGTAAATAAAAAAATCATTTGAAAATCAAGAAGCAAGGACCATAATTGAATACAAAACTGATAGCGATATGCATAGCTTTCAAACTGATAATAGAGCCTACACAGAACAATTACACTGAGTCAAGGAACTTTGTGACACAGTACTCTGTCACCTAAGTAGGATGTAATTGAGGCAAAAAGAACTGATGAGAATATGTTATTGGAAATTGTTAATGCTGAGAAAAACAATATAGGAAAATTAAAGAGATGGGAGTATGCTTGATAATTATTATGCCCAAACCCTTTTATTTTCCCAACATAAAATTGAAGCCTTGGGTTTCTAAGTGACTGGATTCCATTCTCATAGCTAGTCAGTGACTGAGCTGAGGTCTCATTTCATGTTATACAATCTCTTTGGCTACTTCACAGTGATGAGTCAAAATTAAACTGAAAAGGTATTTTAAGATCTTAAGGAAAAAAAAATCCCAAAAGTTTATTTTCAAAACTCAATCATGTCATCTCTGGGGCCATGGTGTTTTATAATTGTTAATAAATTCTATCCTACCCATATAGATTGGCTTGAGATTTCCTTCATTTTAAGATGCAGGGATAGAATGCTCCCTCTTCAAGACAACACATTGAAAGTCATTCCTAAGAAAAAAACAGAAAGAATTGACGATTGAAGGGAAACATCGCTTTACTACCCAAAACATACTGGTTTGAAACAAGTATTTTGATGAGATGCTGTGGAAAGCAAGCCACATTATTCTCTTTTAAGAATGTCTATTCATGTTTTCATGGGTTCACATTTCTTTCAGAATTGTTAATTGGGCATTGTGATGAAGCAAGCTCTGAGATTCAACACATTTAAAACTAAACAACAAAAACCAGAATGATTGTTCAGTGTGTTCGAAACAGAGGGACACGGGAGTTAAACACACAATGTTGGAAAGTTTTCAGGGCAAATTTTGTTGTGTGTGTTGTATTTCTTAGCTACAGAAACTATAGATAAACACTTTTGCTCTCATATCCAAAATAATATTAATTTGACCCAATTATTTTGATTGATTTTTTTTAAGATTTTATTTATTTATTGAGAGAGAGAGAGAGAGAATGAGCATGCACAAGAGCAGGGAGGGGAGGGGCAGAGGGAGAGGAAGAAGCAAACTCCCTGCTGAGCAGGTGGGGCTTGATCCTAGGACCCTGAGACTAAGACCTGAGCCTCAAGCAGACCCAGGTGCCCCATTTTGGTTGATTTTAAACTTAAGTGTCTTGTCATTATTCAGTGGTTTTAAAGCTCATATAATTATTTAGGTAAAGTAGCTACAATGTCACAAAATGTATTATGAATGGGACATATTTATCCAAATATAAATAATTTAAATGGGAACAACAGAAAAAAAAATCACACCCTAATCTATTTTTGGCACCTTTTATACAGTCTCATATTAAACTGACAGAATTTTAACACCTTCATAAGGATAAAGGAGGAAAGAAGGGAAAGTTGTCTTTGGAAATGCATGAAGATGTTTATTGATTCAGACTGGAAAGAGAAATATGCTTGCATGATGAAGCAAACAGTGCTGAAGTGAGTGTTGAACTGCGTTAATGTTCTCATTTAGACTCTTCCTGGGGCACCTGGGTGGTTCAGCCAGTTAAGCACCTGACTCTTGATTTTGGCTCAGGTCAAAAATCTCAGGGTTGTGAGATTGAGCGCCGGGTTGGGCTGGCGCCGGGCCTAAAGAGAGATTCTGTCTTTCTCCTCCAAGAAGGCGCCCAGCTGCCAGGGGTGAGTGTGCTTATTGGACCATTGCTGCTATGTACTCTGAAGTACTTGAAATGCAAATGTGGAGACTTTCTATCTAAATGCTTGGCAGGATTAGGCACCTAATTAGGATGGTCTTTTCAATAGGTTAGAGTAAGCATGCAATCAGTAACACTGGGACTTTGGTCTGGGAGGCCTTATGGTTCATCTCGAAGTATCCTAAGTAAAATTGATACTAATTTATCTCTGATCTAGTGTCCAAGATTTCAGTTTCAGCTTACCAGCCCTAAAATAGAATGGAGCCCCAGCCATCCAGGAAATGATGTAATGGTGTCTTTTGCTGATGTTGGGAAGGTAGCCAAAGAAGGAGAATGTTTAACAAGATGGCGGACAGAGGTCAAATCAAGACAAACCCTTCAGGATGACCTTCCTTTCTTTGATAAGCCTCCAAGCAGGCAATTTTCCTTACCGAACCTGCCTCTAGAAGAGCCTCATCTGAAAATAGCACCAGCAAATGAGGAAGGATTGCAGAAGATCAGTGCCCTTGAAAATGAACTTTCTACTCTCAGAGCTCAGATTGCCAAAACTGTGACCCTGCAAGAACAGCAAAAGCTCATTGCAGTTGATTTGGATTCTACCACATCTGTTATGCAGCACCACCTCAGTCCCACCACTGTCCCCACCCATACCTCCCCCACCCCTCCCCCCATCAGGGTTCCACCATCGTGTATCTGCTATTGACCTGCTGAAAGAGGGACGAAGAGATTTGAAAAAAGCCTGTGAGGGAAAGACTCTGGTTAAGAGCAGGCCAAAGAAAACTGGTACGCCAAATATGCTAGAGAGCCTTAAAGATAGGAACTGTGTAGAACTTAGGTCAGTAAAAAGGTCTGAACAGGATATAAAGCCCAAACCGGTGGAAGCTACTGACCCAGCTGTCCTCCTAGCAGAGGCTCTGGAAAAGAAATGTGCTTATCCATAAAAAAGGGATAGTCAAGGTGAAATTGAAAAAAGGAGTTCCAAAGGCTGCATCAGAGGCCACCTCAGAAACAGCTGTTTGGACCTCACATGTTGGAATCCACAGGAAAAATGAAGGCTTTAACCGAAAATGTTTCAACTTCCTAATAAACAGTGAACTGAGAAAAATTATCCCTGTTCCAGCTGATGGTTTGTTAGGGCTGCTCGGGTAGTAGAAATCAACACTATTTAGTAAATACCTGAATTTAGTATTCAGTGGTATCCTTTAAATCTAATTAGATTCAGCAATAACAAAAACACTCTAAGTTTGTGGGCTTTGATTTTGCTTTTTTCTTTTTTGAGAAGGTTAGTTCTGAAGTTTTCTGTAACCTGTGTATTCAGATATAATGTGTTCTTAATGTAGAGCCAGGATGTTTAGCTTTCTAGCCTTGAAAACAATTATATAGATTTCAGAAGAAAGCATATTTGTGGATGTGTTTTTAATTCTTAACATTAATTTATCTGTGCAAATGTTTTATATGCATATATTTAGGTATAAAATAGTATGTAAAATTTAATAATGATGTCAGCGAGGGTCCTGTTACCATCATTAGTTGTCAGTGATCATTTACCCCTCAGTGATGGAACTGAAGGTATAACACAGGTCGTTGGAATGAAATATTTAGGATTGGAATCTTTTTGCCTTGAATAGGACTTTTACCTTAGATTCTCTCTCACATTCAAGTGAGTTCAAGTAGGAACCAGATAATGTTCACTGCTGAAAATTCCATAATGCTTTCATTTAAAGGGAAGTCAAAGACCATGAAAGCTGCTTTTAGTTCAGTGCTATCCAGTGCTAAGAAAGAAAATGTGGTTTTCAAATAGTGAGAAATAAAATTATTGAATTAAATCTATAACAAGGGAAAACCAGAATGTACCATCTTCTTTTTTTTTTCCAGTTTAATAAATAGCATCACAAAGATGACTTGTTGCTAAGCTAATACTTAATGGAAATGGCAGCATAATGGAGTTTAAAAATTTTTAATATTGGTCAAATACAGCAGTTTTATAATGAAATATTGAATAGTTGAAAGAAAGAATTTCCTATAAGTTGTTGATCATTGGTCAGAGTGCTGTTCTGTTGAATTACATTATGCAGCAAACCTTAGGTGCTATTAGAAAGTGGAGAAGAGCCTTTCTAATTGAGGACTTCCGAGAAATTGCTGTAAGTGATCGCTTGTGAATGCTTGATAAATCTTTCTGGTTTTCTGTATTTCTGTTAAACTCAGCTATAGTTAATTCCAGAATCTCCTATCATGAGTCAATATTTGGATTTATTTAAATCTAGTAAAAAGAAGTGGAAATAGGAAGAGTAGACATTTACTTTTAAGTTATTGAAAATGTGCACAGTGTTCTCAATATTAGAAAATGTTATTCAGCTTAAATTTGAACTGTGGCTTATTTGACTCATGTTGTTGATTTACATTGTTTCTAATTGTTTCATATGACTTAAAAATTCTACCTTTAAAAGAAATTCAGAAAATTTGCCAGGATTACATATTTTGACCTCCTAGGAAATTTATATTTGTATCAATATTGAATTTTGGCTACTGTTCTAATTGAAAGAAGTTACTGTTTTGAAATAAAGCAAACATATTTTCCTTGGAGAAAAAAAAAAAGGATTTTCTCTTACCCTCTGTCCCTCCCCACCCAGCTGGTATCCCTGATACCAGTTTAGTTGAACTTGAAGCTTCCTCTGTTCTATGAGTATAATTAAAACACAGCTTAGTTCAGTACTTAATGAATGCCTGATATTTAATTTCAGTTTGTAGTTACTGAATATTGTGCCGAAAGACAGCCCAGGCTTTTGGACTAGATTACTAAAGCACAGAAATTTACCAAAAAACACTGTTGGTTTCCAAAAGAGAATTGCAAAGTCAAGTCCTACAGCTGTAGTACACATTATAAATTTTCATGCCACTTAGAAGACAAAAAAAGAGCCAAAAGTTTCTCTTCTTTACCCATGTTCCACAACATGACAGAAGCCATGAATAGGGTAAGGGAGGAAAATTGATCCAGGTGCCAGGAATAAGAGATTCTACTACATCTTTTGTATACTACTATTCTCACTTTGCTTTCATTTATATCATACTTTTTTGATTTTCCTCTGAACTCTTTGGCAGATACTGCGCTCATGTTGATGCTTCTTTCCATATGTTACATCTGAGTGTTGGAAATTCTGCATCCTCTACACTTTTCCTTTCTTCCCTTAGTGATTAATATATTCCCATGCCTTTAAATGTTGTATGAATACTAAATATTCACGTAATTATATATGGACAATTTACAGCTATCTTAAATTTGGCACTCTCAAACTACACGCTTAATCCAGCCTCCAAACTGATCCTACCTCTAAAACTGGCATCACGTTCCTCCAGTTAGAGCATCAAATAGCATCTTTACATACCTTCTTGATTTCACTCCTGACCCCCTCATAGCTGTTTTCCACATGCCATCCACAGATATTCTGAAAAACTGACTAAATGGACTATGTCATCCTGCTGAATAAATCCTGTGAAAGCTTTCTATTGACTTCAAATAGAAGTGATTTAAAAGTTGTGTTTGAGCATGGCCCTTCATACCTTTCCAAACACGTGTTGTTCCTCTCTCTCCTTGTTCTTCTACACTTAAGCCCATTTGCTTCCTTTCATTTTCTAAAACACACTGAGCTCTTTCCTGGCCCAGACTTTTTATCTGTGCCCTTTCCTCTATATCAAACACTTGCCACATGCCTTCATAATGCTACTGTGGTTACTCTTCACAGTTAAATACTGCCTGTCAGAGAAATGCCCCCCACCCTTTCTAAATTAAATTAATTTTTTTTAATAGGCTCCACTCCTAACATGGAGCTGAACACAGAGCTTGAACCTATGACCCTGAGATCAAGAACTGAGCTGAGATCAAGAGTTGGATGTTTAACCGACTGAGCCACCCAGGTGCCCCGAGAAATGCCCTTTTAAATTGTACCCATTCAAGAACCATCATTATTGTCTGTCTTTGTACTCTATCAATGCATTTATTATACTTATTGCAATGTACTACTTTCCTGACCATAAGTTCCATGAGGATATGGACTAGAGTTGGTGACTCATCAGTACAGTTCTCAGTTAGCACAGTTTCTCACACAGTGGAAGAACTTTCCATAAAAATCATTAAATTTTGTTGTACATTATCCCACCATCTTTAATAATATTTTCTTTTTTTTAAAATCTCTGTTCTATTAGATATTCTTGTGGGACTGTTAATCAGATGATTTTTATTCCTGTAATCAAAAAATAGACACATAGTAGAAGTTAGGGTGATCAAATATTCCTTTTCTGGCATTTATATCATTAAAAAGCATGTTAGAAAATAAGTGAAATCCTTTTCATTGATAACAGCCTTATGAAATTGTTTAGTACTTCCTTCTTAGGTACTATAGTTATTCTGGTTTCTATTCATGTTCCACTGGTCTTTTTTTTTTTTTTAATCTGTGACCATTATAGTGTCCAATCTTTACTTTCCATTATAGGTTTTATTAGCTAGGGTCAGTTGAAATTATTTTGTTACCACAGAAAAGCCATACGAAGTAGCTTTCTCAGAAATATTTGTTTTCTGACTTTAAGTCAGGTTCTGAAATAATACAGCTACAGATTTGGTTAGTTTAGTGGCTCAGCACTACCATCAAAGACCAAGGTATATTCCATATTTCTTTTCTGCCACCTTCACCATGTTGTTCTGTTTTCCTCAAGGTTACAGTATATCAGCAGAAGCAACAAATACAGTTGACCCTTGAACAACATGGGGGAGGGGCACAGACCCTTGCAGAGCTGAAAATTCATATAACTTTTAACTTCCCGTAAACTTAACTACTAATAGCCTACTGTTGACCAGCCCTTACCAATAACATAAAGAGTTGATTAACATATTTTGTATGTTATATGTACTATACATTGTGTTCCTACAGTAAACAAGCTAGAGAAAAAATATTATGAAAATAATAAAGAGAAAATACATTTACAGTACTACATGTATATTTATTGAAAAAAATCTACATATAGGCGAGGAAGGCCAGGCCAGGAGTACCTGCGGTGGTGGCCCTGGTGCTTGGGTGGCAGTGTTCCACAGCCAGGGGGCCTTAGTTTAGCAGCAGCAGCTGCTGGGCAGATCCATCAGCATTGACAGTAGCCTGAAGGAATAGTACCACTGCCCAATTTGCCTGAAGGTGTACCACCAGCTCCTGGAAATCACTTTGCTGCCACATAGGAGCACACTGGGGAATACTGCCTCAGGGAGGGGTCCCCACACAGTCCTTGTTTAGGATCAGTTTGGGGTTGGATTAAGAGTGTAGTTTGAGAGGGCAAATTTGAGATATATATGTGAATATTCAGTATTTATATAGCATTTAAAGGCATGGGAATGTATTAATCACTAAGGGGAGAAGGGAAAGGAGTAGAAGACTCAGGAGAATTTCCAACACTCAGATGTAACATATGGAATGAAACATCAACATGAGAGTAGTATCTGCCAAAGAGTTCAGAGGAAAATAAAAAAGTATGATATAAATGAAAGCAAAGTAAGAATAGTAGTACACAAAAGATGCAGTAGAATCTCTTATTCCTGGCACCTGGTTCAATTTTCCTCCCTTATCCTGATTCATGGCTTTTGTCATGCTGTGGAACATGGGCAAGACAGAAAATTTTGGCTCTCTTTTTGTCTGCACAAGGGGTAGTCTGCAGCCCTGCTCAGTCCTGGGGGCTACTGATAACTTCGGTAGGCCTCTCTGGGTACTCAGAGGGCAGCAGATGTGACCTTTGTGTCAGTCACCTTCCATTTGGTCCTGTAGAGCCTGGATGGGGGGGTGTTGTAAGTAGATGTTTGTGGCTTTTGCTGTCAACTCTTAAAAACCAAAGAAACAAAACAACAACAACAACAACAAACTGCATATAAGTAGATGGTGTCTAGACCCATGTTGCTTAAGGGTCATCTATATATGACCCAACCTGTAGACCCATGTTGCTTAAGGAACATCTGTACTCTTCATACACAAAATTCCAAAACCAAAAAAAGACCAGATCTTTTTAAGAGCGGGCAAATTTTCCCCGGAATTCAGAGTGGCAGACTTTCCTCATATTTCACTGGACAGCATTGGATAGATAACAGATTCTTTACTAAGAAAGTCACTTCATGAGAAATTATATGGTTTGATTGACTTTCAGTAATCAAACATTGATGGTGCTGTAAAATTATTCATTAGTCTTAAGGAAGAATGTAAAGAGATGAAAAACTTTTTGGTTTCTCTCCATAGATTTCAAAACACAGCTCCTTTCAACTGCTTTCTATCAAAATCAAAATAAATTGTACCTCTCAGCTTACTGGGTTGAGAGCATTGATTTGTGTTGCATGATATTAAAACACCATGGATAAATGAGGTGATAGAATTTCAGGTTCTCTCTTTTTTTTTTTTTTTCTTTTACTAAATGTGTAGCATTTGATGAGTTAATAAGTCCTTTGGTGGGCAGTTTTCTGATTTGGGAAATGGCACTAAGCAACCAAGATGGCACTAGCGATGTTGTAAGTATCCTTTCAGATAAACATTCTCTAAGTCTAGAGCTCAATCTTTGTACTGAACTACAAAGTCCATTCATGATTTCTGTATTCATATTCGTATTCCTTCCCCCTTGGCTCCCAACATTAAATTAAAATGTTAAAATTCTTGTGTTCATTTAGAGCCATAGATTATATGCTGACTTATTCCAATTCACTCTTTTTGTAGATAAAAAAAAAAAAACTGTATACAGGGATAAGATAAATTATTTGATCAACATACAGGTATTGCAAATTACTGTTTATAAATTAGGAAATATAAAAACTACTTACATGCTACACTTAAAGTTCTTTATTCTTGAAGGCAAAATATGTTGCTTTTGTTTACTCTTTACCATAAATTGTTTTTATGGTCTTGGAAAATGAATCAGCAGAAAAACATATTGCTTATTTACAAGGATACAGCTCAATTAATTGACTCTCAGGAAGCTTTCTCTAATCATTCAAACAGAATTCATTCTCTGACTGTTTTATGTCTAATCTGAAGTCTTGATACAGATCCTTGAAATTGAAGACTGAAGTTTATCCCTCTTTTGATTTATAAAATCATGTAAAATATTTCTATGTTCTACAACCTCTTGGGTTAGGATATAAGTGGATATTAAGTAGTGTACTTTAGATTATTTTGGTACTTTCCAATTTAATCACTTTTGCTTTGTTTTGTTTTGAGGTAAAAACTCTTTGAAGCTGTTTAGATGTACCGTGAGGTTCAATTTTCAATCAATATAATTACCATTGATGTTTTGATTAGTTAAGTTAAAATGCACAAAGACAAAGTAACCATACTTCTGCAGATTTCTAATCAACTACAGAAGGAAATTGAAAATATAACAAGAAAAGGCATCAGCTAATTAAGCAGCCAACTAACTATCTTGGGCATAAAGAGAAGGTGAGACAGTAGAGTTTCCAAGGAAGGCTTTCAAGATATTTGTCATCGTTAAAGGTAGAGAGTTATTATGCAAGCAGATTATGTAAATGCAATTAGAGATTCAATGAAAAATGGATGAGTTGAGAGATGAGTTTATGAAAGTCACTAATGCTTTCACATTGTCAGCATTATTTGGTTTATACCTCACAACAACTTTATGAGTTAATATCACTGAAAGGAATAAAAAGGTTTGTCCAGTTAATGCGTGATGAAACAGAAATTTGCACCTAGCTCTAGCTGATTCTAATGCCTAAGCAACTAGTAAGTGGCCCAATAAACTATTGCACAGTAGTACTGAGAGGTAAATGGAGCTGACCTCTGGAAACAGGGAGGCATTTCTAAAATATTGGTGTAGTTCATAATGGTCAGGTCTCTTTGGCTTACATGTCACCACCTAATGTTAAACTGTTATGGTTATTAGGAAAATAATCACATTGCCAAGACTATATTAGAGAAATAAAGTTTGGAAATCATTCCCTGAGATTGGAGAACAGGTGAAGTTTGGTGTCCTAAAAGTCAGTCAAAGAGTGGGTTTACAAAAATGTCATTCAGAGTTGAGACAATTAAGATTGGACAGAGTGCTCACTGGAAAATGAGTTATTAATTGAGTGATTAAAGGTTGCTCAAGGAGTTAAAAATAGAGCTACTGTACAACCCAGCAATTGCACTACCAGGTATTTACCCCAAAGATACAAATGTAGTGATCCAAAGGGGCACCTGTACCCCAATGTTTATAGCAGCAAAGTCCACTATAGCCAAACTGTGGAAAGAGCCAAGATGTCCATCGACAGATGAATGGATAAAGAAGTGGTGTGTGTGTGTGTGTGTGTGTGTGTGTGTGTGTGTGTGTGTGTGTGTAATGGAATATTACTCAGCCATCAAAAAGGAGGAATACTTACCATTTACATCGACATGAATGGAACTGGAGGATATTATGCTGAGTGAAATAAGTCAATTAGAGAAAGACAATTATATGCTTTCACTCATAATGTGGAATATAACAAACAGTGCAGAGGATCATAGGGAAGGGGGGAACTAAATGGGAAGAAATTAGAGAGGGAGACAAACCATGAGAGACTCTTAACTATAAGAAACTAACTGAAAGTTTCTGGAGGGGATGTAGTTGGAGGGTGGGGTAACTGGGTGATGGGTATTAAGGAGGGCACAAGATCTGAGGAGCACTGGGTGTTATATGCAACTGATGAATAATTGAACTCTACATCTGAATTAGTGATGTACTATATGCTGGCTAATTCAATTTAAATTAAAAAAAAAAATCATGGGGCACCTGGGTGGCTCAGTTGGTTAAGCGACTGCCTTCAGCTCAGGTCATGATCCTGGAGTCCTGGGATCGAGTCCCACATCGGGCTCCCTGCTCAGCGGGGGGTCTGCTTCTCCCTCTGACCCTCTTCGCTCTCATATTCTCTATCTCTCATTCTCTCTCTCTCAAATAAAATAAGTAAAATCTTAAAAAAATTAAAAAAATTAAAAATTAAAATATTAAAAATAAGATCATGGATCATTTTCATCATAGCTTTTTGAGAAAATGATACCTGAGACAGAAATCTATAAAATTTTATGAAATATTGGAGAGAAAGACCATAAAGAGAACATAATATCATTTACATGAAAGTATTTATAACAATTATATCTTTGAATTAATAATTTTAGTCAGTCAAAAAATGGTGAATGGCAAATTGAGTGACTCAAGATGCATGAAAGATGAAACAGGATTAAGGAAGACTGGAATAGGTGTGCAGGCAGGAAGAGACACCTGAGGGGCAGGGATGAACCGTCTCCACTCTAAATGTGGAAGAAAATAGAAGTTAATTGAACATAATAAAAATGAATTAACTAAAAAAAGAAAATAATTGGTGAGAATTCAAAACATTTTAAAAGGAAGAAAATTAGAAAAAAAATATATGTCAGATGAAATGAGTCTTCATGATAGTATAGTCATCAATGAAATGAAAGGAGGAGGGGGTGAGCACGTATTTTGAGTAGACTAGAGAAAGTCTGGAGGAGTTATATAGTGAAGCAGTCAGGAGTGAGTCAGTTCACGGTGAGAAAAGCATCACTAAGCAAGCTACTTGATATATGAACTTGTCAAGTTACTCCAAAAAGTAATTCTAAAATTTCCCTTGGTTTCATAATG
This sequence comes from Callorhinus ursinus, assembly GCF_003265705.2. Lineage (NCBI taxonomy): Eukaryota > Metazoa > Chordata > Mammalia > Carnivora > Otariidae > Callorhinus > Callorhinus ursinus. The sequence continues at coordinate 14,059,805 of NW_027397063.1, read as the reverse complement.
AAATTGTTGAAATTTAACTCTATAAGGATGTGGAGTGAAAGAGCATACTCAATAAGGTTCAGCTTCAGATAGGCAACCCTCCATAGAGAACTTAATGCAAGGATAGTTCCAGATGACAAAGAAAGCTTTTGTTCCATATCTCCTAAGGACTGAAAAATGTGTGACTCAATGCTCATCTTCAAAGCAGTCCACAGTTTATCTTAATACACCTGGCCTCTCTTGGTCCACATTATGCCCTTCTAAGCCCCAGTTAGCTTGAACTATGTGAGGTCACCTAATACGCTCCATGATGGCATATATTTGCTCCTGCCACCCACACCATCCAGAAGCCTCTTCATATCCAACCCCATACATTAAATAGAACAATAATCTTCAAAGAACCATCTCAGGCAACTCTCTTTTATTGATGCTTTACTGATTTCCTAACCAGATATAAACTTTCATTTGAATATACACACCATTTTTCATTTATAATTGTCATTCTAAACCCTCAAGTTTAGTGATCTGTCACTCTATCTGTTCCTCTCCACCTCTAACCTCTCTCATGTGGCTCAACGCCTGAACCATTAAGTATCTTGATCCTTTCTGAATCCTCAGTAAATACATTCTGAATTATCATTATGTGACTCAATATTCTTCACTAATTGCACTAATATTCATTCCTCCTTCATTTATTTTCTGTCTCCCTAAATATTTCATTCTATTTACTCACCTGACTTCTTAATAAATATACTGAACATGAGAGAAAAACATCTGTGGTTTCTAATGTCTCTCTCCAACTGTTGAAATCAAATTTGTTTAAATGCTTTTAGCCGGTTTTTAATGGTTTCTCAAAAGCTTTCAATTTAGGTAACCAAGTTTCAATTCAAAATACTCAAAGCTTAATTTATCAATAAAATCTTGAGACAAATATAGGCTTTCCATAAATCTGTTCCTGTTAGATTGTCTTATATTTAAGAAATAATTAAGTAAATCCATGAAAATAGTTTATGAATGGAAATCATGGATATATTCTTTTATTTACTTCATTGCCATTTTTTAGATTAAAAAAATGCTACTTTACAAGAAAAAAAATATAATCTGAAAGCTAATGATCATGCAGCACAATTTTGAAGAATAATCTATAGTTCACATAATTCCAATGGCATTTTTAATAAGTACATGAGGTCAGCAGAAAAAGTATTTTACAAACTCCTCAAAACTAAATATGTGATTATATTTGCATGTCTGTTTTTGTAAGAAAGGAGTAACATATCAGAATGTGATTTTTAAAAAATTTCATATGCTTCTGGGGCACCTGGGTAGCTCAGTCAGTTAAATGACCAACACTTGATTTTGGCTCAGGTCATGATCTCAGGTTTGTGAGATCGAGCCCCATGTAGGCTCTGCACTGGGCATGGAACCTGCCTAAGATTCTTTCTCTCCCTCTTCCTCTGCCCTCCCCACCTTTAAAAAAAAAATGATTCTTAAAAAAAGAATTCTTAAAAATTTCCACCATTTTTTGTATTTTCTAAGGTTTTTATTTAAATTCCAGTTTACAGGGCACCTGGGTGGCTCAGATGGTTAAGCGTCTGCCTTCGGCTCAGGTCATGATCCCAGAGTCCTGGGATCGAGTCCCACATCGGGCTCCCTGCTCCTTGGGAGCCTGCTTCTCCCTCTGCTTCTCTCTCTCTCTCTCTCTCCCTCCCTCTCTCTCTTCCTCTGTCTCTCATGAATAAATAAATAAAATCTTAAAAAAAAATAAATTCCAGTTTACAGTGTAATTTTTAAAAATATTTTCTTTATTCATTTGAGAGAGAGAGAAAGAGAGAGAACAAGAGCACACAAGCAGGAGGAGGGCCAGAGGGAGAGGGAAAAGCAGACTCCTCGCTGAGCAGGGAGCCTGACATGGGGCTTGACCCCAGGACCCTGGGATCATGTCCTAAGCTGAAGGCAGACGCTTAACTAATTAAGCCACTCAGGCGCCCCTACAAACAGTATAATATTAGTTTCAGGTGTACAATTATTGATTCAACACTTCCATACATCACCCAGTGCTTGTCACAAGTGCATTCCTTAATCTCCATCACCTATTTAACCCATCCCCCCACCCAGATCCCCTCTGGTAACCATCAATTTGTTCTCTATACTTGTCTGTTTCTTGGTTTGCCTCTCTCTCTTTCCCTTTGCTCATTGTTTCTTAAATTCCACATATGAGTGAAATCATGTTTTGTCTTTCTCTGACTTATTTTGCTTAGCATAATACTCTCTAGATCCACCCATGTCGTTGCAAATGGCAAGATTTCATTCTTTTTATGGTTGAGTAATATTCCATTGTGTATATATATACCACACCTTCTTTATCCATTCATCAAGGAATGGACACTTAGGTTGTTTCCTAATTTGACTATTGTTGATGATGCTGCTATAAACATCGGGGTGTGTGTATCCCTTTGAATTAGTATTTTTGTATTCTTTGCATAAATACCTAGTAGTGTAATTGCTGGGTCATAGGGTAGTTCTATTTTAAACTTTTTAAGGAACCTTAAAAGAGTGGCTGCACCAGTTTACATTCCCACTAACAGTGCACAAGGGTTCCTTTTTCTCCACATTTTCAACAACACCTGTTGTCACTTGTCTTGTTGAAAGCCATTCTGACAGGTGTGAGGTGATATCTCATTGTAGTTTTGATTTGTATTTCCCTGATGATGAGTGATGTTGACATCTTTTCATGTGTCTGTTTGAAGTAAAATTTTCACTATTTGCAGATTATATGATAGTCTATATAACCCCCTGCCAAAAAGAAAAAAGAAAACCCAAAAGACTCCACCAAAAATTTCTAGAACTGAATTTAGATGATAGATGAATTTAGTAAAGTTGCAGGATACAAAATCAAGGTACAAAAATCTGTTGCATTTCTATACACAAATAATAAATTAAGGAATTAATCCCACTTATAACTGCACCAAAAACAATAAGATATCTAAGATAATCAAAGAGGTCAAAGACTATATGCTGAAAACTATGAAAACATTAACAAAAGAAATTGAAGATGACACAAAGAAATGGAAAGACATTCCATGCTCATGGATTGAAAGAACAAATATTGTTCAGTCTATACTACCCAAAGCAATCTACAATTTAATGTAATCTTATCAAAATACCAATAGCATTTTTCACAGAACTATAACAAACGATCTTGAAATTTATATGGAACCACAAAAGACCCTGAATACCCAAAGCAACCTTGAAAAAGAAGAGCGAAGCTGGAGGCATCACAATTCTGAACTTTAAGCTGTGTTACAAAGCCATAATGATCACAACAATATGATAATAGCTCAAAAATAGACACATAGATCGATAGAACATAATGGAAAACCCAGAAATGAACCCACAACTATATGGTCAATTCATCTTCAACAAAGTGGAAAAGAATATCCAATGGGAAAAAGAATGTCTCTTCAACAAATGGTGTTGGGAAAACCAGACAGCAACATGCAAAAGAATGAAACTGGTCCACCATTTTTTTAAAGCCAAAAAGTGTAAAAAACGTATACATTATTTTCTGGTTTGGAAAATGTTATAAAGATGTTTATGTATTCAACATTATCCACCAAACAAATAAATAAATAAATAAAACCTGCCATTTGCAATACATGGATGGAACTAGAGGGTGTTATGCTAAGTGAAATAAGCCAATCAGAGAAAGACAATTATCATATAATGTCGCTCATATGTGAAATTTAAGAAAGGGGGAAGAAAGGAAAAAATAAAACAAGATGAAATCAGAGAGGGAGACAAACCATAAGAGACTCTGAAGCACAGGAAACAAACTGAGGGTTGCTGGAGGGGAGAGGGGTGGGGGTATGGGGTAACTGGGTGATGGCACATGATGTAATGATCCCTGGGTATTATATAAAACTGATGAATCACTGACCTCTACCTCTGAAAGTAATAATGCATTATATGTTAATTGAATGTAAATTGAAATTGTAAAAACTCATATATTCATGGTTAGGATAGTGTTATAATTTTTCATTATATTTGAATAAGAGATGCAACTAATTTTACGTGCTTATAACCGCATTTTCAATGTTTTCTATGTATCTTATTTTTTCTAACACTGACTTGTCTGTACAGAAAGCACAATAAAAGAAAAGAACATCTGTGAGATAAATTATATTCCATAATCATCTTAGATTCTTTGTCCTAAAGAGTCTAAAATATGTGGAAGAGGGTGCCATGTTTTATGGGAGAGCTAAATTTTGATTACTGGAGGTCTCTTTATTATCTCCTTGAGAGTTCTATGAGACTTCAATTCATACTTCACAATTGTCTAACCTATCAGTTTATCTTATTAGCAATGTTGAGATCTTAAGTTTGGCAGTATTCTTCTTTAAATACTGACATTAAGATGTGAAATTTTCTGGACCAACCTATATGGCAAGCAAGCATTTGACATCATTCATTTAGTTTTCTCGTCAAAGTTGAAACTAACATACAATTAATACATCAAAATTAGGAATTAAATGTATACTTCGTCTATATTGAGACTACATTAGAACGTGGAAGATGAAATCGCCTGGGTGGCTCAGTCGGTTAAGTGTCTGCCTTCAGCTCAGATCATGATCCCGGCGTCCTGAGATCAAGCCCTGCACTGGGCTTCCTGCCAAGTGGGGAATCTGCTTCTTCCTCTCCCCTGCCCCTGCTTGTGCTCTCTCTCTCTCTCTCTCTCTTGCTAGCTTGCTCCATCAAATAAATAAATAAAATCTTTTAAAAAAATCTTTAGAAGTGGAAGAGGAATCATAGTTGTATATAAATGTGGTATAGGTGAAATATAATGGGTTGAAGGAGAAGATTTATGTTTGGGTTTCATCTGGTCAATTTATGCCCTTTAAAATGTACTGTCATCATTCAGCTATTAAAAATCAGGGTGTTTTTTTTTTTTTCAAGCTGAGCTTTATATTCCCCAGGACTTATTTATTTTATAACTGGAAGTCTGTATCTTTTAACCATCTTTATCCATTTAACCAAGTAAGGGTTTTTATTTATTTATTTTTAGATTTTATTTAAAGATTTTTTTAAGATTTTATTTATTTGAGAGAGCGAGAATGAGAGAGAGAGAACACATGAGAGGGGGGAGGGTCAGAGAGATAAGCAGACTCCCTGCTGAGCGGGACCCCGACGTGGGACTCGATCCCGGGACTCCAGCATCATGACCTGAGCCACCCAGGCACCCCTAGATTTTATTTATTTATTTGACAGAGAGAGAGAGAGAGAGACAGTGAGAAAGAAAACACAAACAGGGGGAGTGGCAGAGGGAGAAGCAGGCTTCCCATGGAGCAAGGAGCCCGATGAGGGGTTCTATCCCAGGACCCTGGGATCATGACTTGAGCCGAAGGCAGGCGCTTAACAGCTGAGCCATCCAGGTGCCCCCAAATAAGGGTTTTTAATAAAGATAAAATATTTAGTTAAAACAGTACTTTGTAAATGTCAAAATGAAATAGAATTGTATTTGTCATTATACCACATGAGGAGTCAGTAGGTGATGTGCTTCATTTTATTTAATTAAATTATTAAATGTTTGAGGATACCTGGAAGTCTTATATTTGCAAGAATGTCTGGGAATATTGCTAATTCAAGGATCCACTGAATGAGATTACCCAGAAGGGTACCCAATTCTTTCTAATATGCGCCATTTTGCAAACTCCTTTCCTTGTACATACCTATTATAAGATCTTCCTGTCTGCTCACCAAATTAACAGGCTGATGCTCAGACAACTTTGACTGATCACTCATTTCAGAATGATAGAATAATACTTTTTTGCATCAGTATTCATTGAATCATTCATTCATTCATTCATTCATTCATTCAATTCTTTGTTTGATAGATGCTCAGTCTGAACTAGGCACTGGAATAAACCCTAGGAAATATATAGCAATGAGCAAAGTGCCTAAAGATCCCCGGAGTGCTTTTCACTACATTAACATTCATTCCACTGGAGGTAAAATAAGAGATGTGAAATAAGACTCAGAAGAAAGGAGTCAAGTATAGTCCCTTCCACAGTGTAATTCTGAAGAACGGGACTGTCATCTTTATTATGATTTGTAAGTCATTTAAGTTTTAAGGAAAACTTAAAATTCAGTAAGTGGGGATCCTTGACACATATTAGAATCATTTTGAAATGTGTAGTCTCTCTCTAGTAGAAATAATTTTTACAAGTCATTATCTATATTAGTATTCCATGGCAAGTTTATCTATCAATCTTGTGACTATCAATCAAAAACTCAGATGGACAATAATTGCTCATTGCTTTATTTGTTTTACTAAAGTAGAATTTAATCCCCATTCCCCAGAGACTATAAAAAAGAAAATGTTAACCATTTGAGTGTCACCACCGCACCAGTTATCTTAAAATTTCATAAATTCCCTATGATTTGCCAAAGCTTCAGAGTGTTTGAAAATGCCTACCATATCAATGGGTCAGTTTAGGGGTGGGATGAGGGAATTTGAGGTTGATTATCAATAGGATTTGTTACACGGGAGTCAGTTTGGCTTGAATAAAAACAAAAAATGAAAAACTACAACTGTACGGCTGGTATAATTTACTCAATGTTAATATAAGTTTATATGTGGTAAAGTGGGTACACCTAAGGTTAATATTGTAATATTTGTTTACTTTTTAATGAAAATATATAAAAGTTTCTATTAAAAATAAAGAAATATTTTACCTTATAGAAAAGGATTAGGAAAAACTCACAATCCTCAACATCAAAATGAGTAATATCAGAACATTTAATAATAGTTAACATCATTGGCATCCCTGGCACTTGATTACATGGAAACTTTTCATGCTGATTTGTTATATGTTTAACACACCAATTATTAACTGATATTTATTATTTATAATGGAGTATTCTACAAAAACAAAAGTATAAAAAATCAAAAGTAAAAATATCTTAAACTGACTTAAGATTTTTTTTTTTTTTTTTTTTTAGTAGGCTCCACGCCCAGTGTGGAGCCCAATATGGGGCTTGAATTCAAAACCCTGAGATCAAGACCTGAGCTTAGATCGAGAGTTGGACACTTAACTGACTGAGCCATCGAGGCACCCCAAGAATACTTCTTACATATGGTGAAGGATATTTATTATTTTAAGTATAATTAAAATCATAGAGCAAGAAAATATGAAGTTTTTTATAATTGAAATTTTATTGTTTCTTATTAGTTTGGAAACTATTTTGGTTATATTATGGATTCATCTCCATTTTTTAACTTTTCAAAATCTCTAATATATGTAAATAATGTATAAATTCATAGTTGTAAAGGTATTTCTAGGTATCATCAATTAGAAAAGAAAATTACATTTGTATATATTTATTGTATAGTCCAGTTAAATGATTCTGTAAAATTACACTTTTTCTTTTTTCATTTCCTTGGAGTTTTAATTTTTTTTAAATTTGCATCTAGTTGACATACAATGCGTTTCATTAATTTCAGGTGTAAACATAGTGATTCAACTTCTCTGCACCTTTTGCTATCTCACCACAAATGCAGCTACCATCTGTCACCAAACAACCCTATTACAGTATCAGTGACTATATTCCTTATGCTGTGTATTTATTCACATGACTTATTCATCCCATAACTGGGAGACTGTATGTCCCACTCCCCTTCAACGATTTTGACCTTTCTCTCACTTCTTTGCCAACTGGCAACAATCAATTTGTTCTCTGTATTTACAGATCTGATTCTGCTTTTTGTTTGTTTTTTCATTTGTTTTTCTTTTTATTTTTTTAGATTCCACATATGAGTGAAATTATATGGTATTTGTCTTTGTCGTCTGATTTATTTCACTTAGCATAATACCCTCTAGATCTAGCCATGTTGTTTTCCTAAGGGTACAAGTACATGGTATGTACTCATATGTATATAAAAGATATTGGTTAGGGGCGCCTGGGTGGCTCAGTTGGTTAAGCGACTGCCTTTGGCTCAGGTCATGATCCTGGAGTCCTGGGATCAAGTCCCGCATCGGGATCCCTGCTCGGCGGGGGGTCTGCTTCTCCCTCTGGCCCTCTTCCCTCTCATGCTCTCTGTCTCTCATTCTCTCTCTCTCAAATAAATAAATAAAATCTTTAAAAAATAAATAAAGATATTGGTTAATAAAAAATATTGTCACTCATAGGAATTTATTTATTGATTTTCATCTAACTGACAGTCTGAGAGAACACACATGGCTTCAGTAAGTAATTCCAATTTAGTAATTTCTGGTATAATTCAAAAGTTAATAAACAATTCAAAACCTATTTTGGTAGAAAGAGGTTTTTTAGTATAATTTTTATTATAATGCAGTTATAGATAATGATAAAATGGAGGACTTTCCCACCTCCCAGCCAAGGCTAAACATGCAGTTGTGAAGGTTGATTTTTATCTGAAAACTAATTAGAAGAAATCTCATCAAAATTACCCTTACTTTTTTTTTAAACTCTGAGCTGGTAATTATCCTTTAATCAAGTTGACAATACTAGATGCTATAATAAAGATCAAAGTGACACATTTTTTTGTGTGTTTATGTTACTTTTTCCTTTTAATTTTGTAATTAGACAAGTCTTATCTTTAAAAGTGATGAATTTGCTCCATATTTTAGGAGCTTATAAAGACTGTCAAGAAAAATATTATCATGATTTATAAACATTTTAATAGTTTACATGAAAAGAAAATATTTATATTGAAGTAGAATTAAATTTAATATGAGTGATATATATGTGGATATCAAATAATAAAAATTAATATTAAGTAAGTATTAATTAAATAGCATATGTACAACCTCTTTTTATTCCTTTTTCCTTCATTGAACATCTATTATGTCTCATGTATCATTTTTGGATACTTTGCTTATAACAGTAAATGAGACAAAGTCATAAAACCAAGTCTTTTAGACATACATTTTAGTGGGTTGAGAAAAATACTAAACAAAGGAATAAATCTTACAAAGAATTAAAATAAGGTGAAGCGTTAGAGACATGGTGAATAATTAAGTATTAAACAAGATCTCATGGACATCTTAAGAATAAAAAGAAAATGTTGGGTCATAGGTCTATGCATTCCAGGGATATACAGCCACTAAACAGAATCTACATCAGCACTTTTTAAGATGCTGTCCAGGGGTAGGCAGGGCCGAGTATGTAATTTTAATCCCAGTTTACATTTTATTCCAGGTATAATGGTAAAGCACCAGAGAGTTTTATATAATGGAATAGCACAAACAGAAATTCCATTCTTATTGCTGTGTGAAGAGTGAATTTTAGAACAATAAAATTTAAAATTGGGTGAACAAATTAAGAGATTATTTCATCAGTTTGGTTGATAGATGATAATTTATTTGTGATTCTAGTAGTGGAGACAGAAAGAAGTGAATGGATTTAACATGTGTTTTGTTAGTGAAATTATTAAGTAAGACATTGATAGACTAGCTTTAGAAGTATAGGAAAATTGTGCCTTTGTTTTTGTCTTTGCAAAATTTTTTTTAATGTTTTGCTTTGTTTTGTTTTGAAAGCAGATTTGAGATGTCCCTTAGATTGGCAAAAGGAGATAACAATTAGGAACATAACAGGAATAGGTTATAACAGTATCCATTATTTTAAGATAACTGGCAAATAGTTGGTTGTCAGAGAAGACAACATTTTTACAACATATAAAATGTCTAAGTAGTTTGATTAAGAATCTAAGTATCTTATAAATGTTTATTGATGGGTTAGGATGTATCAGGGTTCTCCAGAGGAACAAGACCATAGAATAGAGAGAGAGATTGACAGTAAAGTCAGTGGTGTAATTCAGACCACATCTTACGGCCTGAGAACTGGAAAAACTCACAGTGTAGATTTCAGTCTGGGTGTGAAAGCCTCACAACGAGGAGTGCCAAAGGCAGAAGACCAATGTTGCATCACAAGCAATCAGGCAGAGAAAGAAGAATTGTTCCTTCTTTTGCCTTTTTGTTTATTCAGGATTTCTACTTGGACTGAATGATGCTTCCCCACATTCAAAGGATAAATTGCTTTAGGAGTCCACTAATTCAATACTAATTTCACCCAGAAACACCCTCACAGATACATCCAGAAGTAATGTTTGGTCAAATATTTGGGCATCTCATGATTCAGCCAAGTTGACATACAAAATTAATCCTCACAATGTGTAACCTATGTTCATAAAAGTTCATATATTATTATGATACATTTTCACAAATTAGGCACCCTTTTCCCATATACAAATCCATAACAAAACATTACCAGGGCCCCAAAATCTCTTCTCCTATTCTCCTTCACTATTTACCTACTTCTTACTTCTCAGCTGAGGTTAAACATTATCTTGACTTCTAATAGCACAGGATAGTTTACCTGTTTTTGAGCTTTACACACAGGAATCATAATTTGTGTATTCTTTTGTGTCCTGTTATTTACTCAATGTTATGTTTAAGATATGTATTTACACTGTGTTGCAACTTACCTACCTAGAATTTGAAATTAAACTTATAACTGTTTATAATATCAAAACTTTATTTTAATTTTATAAAGGGGTTTACATCAAAGAAACTGTGACAATTGAAGAAATCAAGTTATTTTTCAAAACTTTATGAAGTCTGTATAAATTTCCCTCTTTCCTTTATGTTTTGATATGTGTACGTTTATAGCCAAAACTTTAGCCCTGATAACCCTAATAATATGAACATTATTCAGCAGATATGCCTATCACAGAAAAATTCAAAGAACACATTTATAAATGCATACCAGATAATCATAACATAGTGTTTGTTAAAGTTAATTTATTTATCTTAAATTTAGATTAGGCTATAATTCAGAGAGGCCTTCATTTATGAAAGCTTTTGAGAGGACTGAGTTACTTCCAGCATCAGTTATCACTATGGCAACTCTACAACTATCTTTATATTTGGCATACGAAGAACCAATTGGAATTCCATTTGTTTTTCTCTCTTTATTCTTATAGAAAATTTTAGATGGAACACATCACCCTAACATTCATAAATATAAAGGGTGACTTATTATTACATATAAAGTTAATTATTATAGTTTCAAATTCATTTTTAAGCATTTATATATATAGTTCTTAACATATTTTATCTAGTTAACTCAAAGTTCTGAAATTTTGTGTCCCATTCTGATTATACACGATAAACTGTAGCTCCATTACTTCTAAAATAATAAATTCAGTCATAACCTGTTCCTCTTATATGACTAATTGGCTTTCTGTGAGACATCTCAAAATGAGCATGCGAAAAACAGAACTTTTTACTTATGGAAATATGGACCTATATTAAGGAGTATAGAACACTAGAAATGACAACTATGTGAGCATATGTATGTATGAATGATGATATATATAATATTTTCTTATTAAATTTTTAAAAAGATAATTAACTATTTAAATAAAAATAAGAACAATACTAATATATGTATATGCATAAATGAAATGTAAGACAATAGTAGCATAAGACATAAAGAAGAAAAATTGAAGGACCAATGTTATATGTGAAGTGGTATAATACCAGTTAAAGGTATTTAATTCAGGTAAAGTTATTTAATTCAGGTAAAGGTATTTGATTTAAGGTAAAGACTGTGACAAGTTAAAATGTATACTTCACACCCTTAACAATCACTGAAATAACAAAATGAAGGGTAATGTCTAATAAGGCAGGAGAGGAGAAAAATATGGATTTATAAAAATATACTGTATTGATTCAAAGAAGAGAGAAAAAAATAAAAAACTAGAGGGAAAGAGAATAAAGACCAGATAGACGAATACAAAAACAATAAGATGATAAACTTAAACATAATCATATCAATAACTGAATTAATTATAAATAGTATAAATAACCCATCTAAAAAACGATTATTCTAGTGAATAAAAGTAAGACCAAACTACATGTTATTACAAGAATACTTTAAATATAAATAAGTTAAAATGAAATAAAAAGTAAAAATACATATTGTCACATTAATCATGCATAATTAAACATAAAATAACTATATAAAATGTCTATTTACCTAATATTCAAATCTAATTGGAGGTCCTTTTTAAATTTATTTATTGTTTTACAAATCTGGGAATACAAATTTTCAGCATCCATAGTTTTCTATAAGGATAAAGAAAAACAAATAGGATTCTAAATGTATAATTTGAAAATTCTCAGCTTTATTGATATACTATATTTTATCCTACTGAGATTTCTAATCTTTGGTTAATATAAGACCTTCAGGAAAGAGTAAAAAGTAAGCCAATAAAGGATTTTTATACTTAACATTTTTTTAAAGATTTTATTTATTTATTTGAGAGAGAGAGAAGGCAGGCATGTGCAAGTTGGGGAGGAGCAGAAGAAGAGGGACAAGCTCACATTGCACTGAGCGGGAGCCCAACTTGGGGTTCAATCCCAGGACCCTGAGATCATGATCTGAGCCAAAATCAAGAGTCAAATGTTGAGCTGACTAAGCCACCCAGGTGCCCCTCCTTATAGTTAACTTAGAAGTTATTTATAGTCAGAGATAATGTCCAATTAAAGACAATAATACCAATATGTATAAGTTATTTTTAAAATTTCACTCACTTTATCATTCTGATGAAGCAGTGGACTAGCTAATGTACTAGGTAGGACTAGGAAATCTATAAAAAAATAAATAAATAAACTTTTTAAATACAGATCTTGCTGTCAAATTGTTAACAGGCTAGTGAGGGGCCCAGTTAGGTTTACAAGATTTCCAAGAGTGTGATTTTTGCTTGGCAGTAAAATCAAGATATGCTCAAGCTGCAGTAAGAAAACAAGACAAGGGCAATGATGCCGAATTGGGAAAGATAATAATGAACTTCCAGATTGAGTGACATGTGAGGGAAATTTTAAAGAGTGAGAATAATTTAGAACAACTTAAAAGAAGAAAAGTATATATCAGGGAGCAAGAAAGTCCTTTGCCAAAAATTGGATGTGAGAAAGAACACTGTCTATCTGGAGAGTTGGAAATGTTTCAGTGCAGGTGGAAAAGAATCTGATATATGAGGTTGCAGAATTCACTAGCAAGATCATGAAGCCCTTTGAGTGTCATGTGACTTTTTATCTCTTCTTTTTATTTGTATCTTTCCTCTTTTGCATTTTATTTAATTTTGTCAACACCTCACTTTATTTTATGGGAGTCAATGGATAAAAGTGTACGTCTGTAATTTTCAGATTTTGTTCCCGTGTTTCCTCTTGCTCACAGGGATATCCTGGCAAAATCACTTAACCTGTCTGAGGTTCTGATACTTCTTCTGCTAAATGAATTTAATTAAGTATGTAAATCTGCCAATAATAGAGAAAAATCATCCATTGCCTTGTGAGATATTGCTCTAGAGAAATCAACATGCTGCATGGATCTGCTGCTAATTTCTTTACTAAATAATACATATTTTTGACAAATCAGGAATGTTATCAATTGGAATTAATGAGATAAAGAGCAAAGAGAAAGTTTTCAAGCCTTTTAGAACAGTTTTTAATATAGTATTTGTATTTCCCAAACAACTACCACCAAATCTTTGTAAAAGTTAAAGAGCATTTTAGGGTGGCTAATCTGTTATTTTAAATTGTCTGTTGCCAAGGTAACCTGTTCTTTGGGACTTCTGGTAGAAAGGATCTTTCCAAATCACAGTCAGACTCTCCAGAGGTGTTAGTCAGACAGCCACCTGCTACATTATAGATCTGTTTCTTGATTCTCTCTAAAGAAACAGTTATTATTTAAATACTATATACAAGATATCTCCAAGTTACAAGAGAGTTTGGCTTTATATTACATACGGAAGTGCAAATACATTTAGATTAATATAATAAGGGCAGGGATATAAATACAAAGTAGATACCTTTGAACAGAAATTTCTCTTTGCAACCAAACAGATGTAGTACAAAAAAAGAAAGGCTAGAAATGATGTAGTTAATAGTTACAAACTATACATAACCAGATTGGGATGAATATAATCTTGTTATATATAGTTCTAACCATCATATGATAAATCTGACCACCAGGCTGTGATGAAGCACAGTCCCAAGGGCTTTTTCAATTCATTCTTTGTATAATAATGTGGAATACATACCAGTTTGTAAGGATTTGCAAGTTATCAGTGAAGATTTTTGCCACAAGAATAATTAAAACATGAGAATTATCAATTTTTTGATACAAGAAGATATATTTAAAAATTGTAGGTGGTTTTCTCCCTCCCACAAAGTGGCCTGGTGAATGGTAGGTAAGGAATCTTGAGATTGAGTTGATGTGTAAAATTCAGTGATAGATTTAGAAGATGTGTGCCAAGTTCACAGTGTAGCTAGAAAGGGAGAGACAGTATCTTCAGAAAAAGTAGTAAATCATTGAGAAATGGTATGAAATACAAGAGGCAACTTTAGTTTTTGCATTGTCCCACCCATAGCTGACATTGACTATTGACAGAGAGTACCATACATTAACAGCACAAATATATCAATCAGGTTAGCACCACAGACGTGGATTCTCAGAAATTACCTGGAGAAGGGAAAAGGACTGAAATGCCTGCTATTATTAGAAGTGATGTCTGAACATTAAAATACAGTAGTTATAAATGTCAGTTTCTTAGATTAAACTCCTCGAATTAATAAGTGAGTTTAGCAAATGAGTAAGTGAGTTTGACAAATGAACTATGGAAATGTAAGATGTTAACAATGGAAGAAACTAAGTGAGAAGTACATGGATTTCTCTGTACTACCTTTGTAACTTTTTTTGTAAATTAAGAGCATTCTAAGGTAAAAGATGTTAATAAAAATGTAGTAAAATTATGGTGATGTAAACGGAATTTTCTATCTGTTTCTTTTTCCATTCCTGTCGTCAAGAGATAATTTTAGGCAATAACAGAGAATTAATTTGAACATGATGCCACAGTGCCATTTGTATAAGAAGCTTTATAATTAAACCCAAAGCAGTAAAAGAGTTAAGTCATGTTTAGTATCTAAGGGCAAGACTAATAATTTGCAAGCTGTGCTATTAGATGAAATAGACATGCATTAGGTATACAAGGAAGAGTTTTCTTCCATAGATGCAGAAAAATCACTTGACAAAATGCAGCATCCATTCATGATTAAAACTCCGAGCAAGTTAAGAATTGAAGCAATTTTCCTAAAACTGTTAAGGAGAGCCAAAAAACTTACTGCTAACATCATAATTTATGGTTTCTTACAATTTCAAGGTGACTTCTGAAACTGATCTCTAAATGGAGTTCAGCAATCTTAAACAACTGATTTGTTTTTACTTTAATTACATCATTCATAGCTAAGGCATTTCTCTTATAAAAGCAATCTATCTAGGTAATTCTTCCAATTTTGCAATTAGAAAAATCACTGCAGAATTGAGAGTTTTACGCAAGCTCTACTTAGTGCTTTCCTTGTTAAAGAATGTGAGATTCTGCTTGTTCAAGTTCTTCAATAACAAACATTATTTAAAACAATCATTGAAATATGTATTAGGCAGTTTTGATTAAAGGTTGTAGTTGATAAATGCAACTTTTTAGTTGTATTTGGGGTGGTGATAATTTCTTCATTTATCCCATGTTCATTGTATATGTCCTCATATTCAACATTGTTTTTTAAGTAACTTTCAGTGCTTTCAGTATTTTTGGATTTTTCTAATTTTAAGATTTATTTTCATAATTTTCTTTTTAAAAAATATTATTTATTTGAGAGAGAGAGAGCACAAGTTGGGTCTGGGGCAGAGAGAGAGAGGGAGACAAGTAGACCCCTTTCTGAGGGGGGAGCCTGACACGGGCCTGGATCCCAGAGACCTGAGAGTATGACCTGAGCTGAAACCAACAGTCAGACGCTCAACTGACTAAGCACCCAGGTGCCCCTATTTTCATAAGTTTCTATATTTTGCTGCAGGTATTTTGTTTTCAATCCCTAGTTGATTTAAATAAGTAAATTTAATACAATAATGTTAGATTTTGTATAGAGAGATTACATATAAGTTTATATATATATATATATATATATATATATACACATACATATACATATACATACATACATAAGAATTACCCTAAAGTTTTAAAAAATGGCTTTGTAGTCTTATAAGGAATATCACCATGGTGCAAGTGAAACTATACCCAGTCCAGGGTTACAGATAATACCTTTCTTTGATCAAAAACAATTATCAGTAGGATGTTAACTGAATACAACAGCTTTTGTACAGTCAATGGAGATATTTAACACAATATTAAAGATGTCATAAACCGTTTTTTTTTTTTAAATTCAAAATACTGATCAGGCTTCCCCTCCCTCTATGTACCTTGTGTTGTTTGATGGTGATTAACTTTATAGTGAAACCAAATCAACAATGTCACAAAATCACAATATATTAATAATTGGTAAAGGCAAATTATAGAAGGATGATTACAACGGGAAAGTCCTAAACTTGGATTTGGCTGCCATAACTGATGAGACTTTGGGAGTATAGGTGTTTGGGTTAAATAAGGGTCAGTTTTAATAGATTTGTAAGAGAGGAGTATGTACATCAACCGTTATTTCCTTTGATACTAGATATTCAAAGTAATAGATTAAAATAAATATTTGCCTAGCATTTGAACTCAAGTTTTTTTCAGGAAACTTCTTTAACAGATTAAGAATGGGCAAGTCCGTCATTCACAGATTCTGGGAACTAGATCAAGTACAGAAGACATAATCTCAGCCAATCAGACATTTCTACATGCGTCTTTGAAACTGTAGGTGTGATTAGGGACACATTGGGCTATTTTCTGTCCTCCTAGATCTTCTGTAGACTCTTCCCTATTTTTCAAGTTTTCTTGTTAGCTTTTTCATATATTCAAGTATCTATCATGTAGCCTTCTAATAATATTTCCTCTAATTAAGATATCCAGAAGAGTTGTCTATTTTTCCAACAAGAAACTCAAAATCAAAGCAAAAACTTAAAATGAAAAAGATGAGTCTTACATAGGAGGAAATGCTCTCCTTTTAACTGATAAATATCGACATTTAGAACTACGTTTTCACAATTCTAAACCTAAACTATCTTCAAAAGTAAAACTGTTTAAGAAAAATTTTTAAGATTGAGAAACCATTGCAAAGTCTTTACCAATGTAAACATATATTTTTCAAACATACTCTTTATGAACAAGTCAGATGAATAAGATAGAATTAAAAAGGGTTCATAATACATCCAACGGACTATTTTTTAAGTTTTTGCTTGATTATAAAGAAACGTTTTGGCAGGAAATTTCCTCTGATGGTTGCAGAATATGCTGGTTTAAGCAACATATTTACTGAAGTATTTCCTCAGTGTTAGACACCACCCATGAACATCTGAACAAGTTATTCTCTGCCAACTTACATCTTTTTTATAAAAATGGATAAAACACATTATGGATACTTGAAAAGAGACCATAGCTCTGGGATCAAATGAAAGTCACACTGAAAAATAATATGAGCATAGGCAGTCACAAGGCAACGAATTGGGTTCCACATCAATGAGTTGAAGAGGAAAGTCAATTTTATGCTAATTTATATCTTGGTTACTTTTTTTGAATAGTGAAACAAAATAAAAAGCTTGTTAATTATAATTTGGAAGATGTTTATAAAACTTAATTTCTTTCTGTTCAAATAATACTAATGAATATATAACTTAGCTATGATTCTAATAAATTCCCTTTGACATGATTTTTAGTAAGTTTATCAGTAATTAATTTATTCTCATTTAGAGTTGCATTAATGTCTTCAAAAAAATCACATGGTAGAAATCTTTGACATTTGACCTTAAAAATCTATCAATTTGAGTCTTAGTTCTACATCTGTATTGATGTTATAATGGAGTTAGTGTAAATTATCTTGTAAAATGACTTCCAGATTTAAAAAAAGAAAAAAGAAATCGTTTTAGAATGACTTCTCCTTTGATTTCTGTTGATCAAAAATATTTTCAGGAGAATATCCAATTCAAACTATTGTTATGATACTTGTAGTACACTAACATATTTTTTACCTTTTGTATAGTCTGCATTTTTTTTTTTTACTTTTCAACATATGAAATATATATTTTTTTGTCTGTGATTCATCAGTCTTACACAATTCACAGCACTCACCATAGTACATACCTTCCCAAATGTCCATCACCCAGCCATCCCATCCCGGCCACCCCTCACCACTCCAGCAACCATCAGTTTGTTTCCTGAGATTAAGTCTCTTATGATTTGTCTCCCTCTCTGCTTTCATCTTGTGTCATTTTATCCCTCCCTTCCCCTATGATCCTGTCTTCTTTCTCAAGTTCCTCATATCAGTGAGATCATGATACTTGTCTTTCTCTGATTGACTTTTTCACTTAGCATAATACCCTCTAGTTCCATCCACATCATTGCAAATGGCAAGATTTCATTTTTTTGATGGCTGCAGAATATTCCCTTGTATATATATATATACCACATCTTCTTCATCATTCTTCTGTTGATGGACATCTAGGCTCTTTCTATAGTTCAGATATTGTAGATATTGCTGCTATAAACAGTGGAGTGCATGTGCCCCTTCGGGTCACTACATTTGTATCTTTGGGGTAAATATCCAGTAGTGCAATTGCTGGATCATAGGATAGCTCTATTTTCAACTTTTTAGGAACCTCCATACTGTTTTCCAGAGTGGCTGCACTAGCTTGCATTCCCACCAACAGTATAGCAGTATTCCCCTTTCTCCGCATATTCTGCATTTTTGTATTAGAAAGTAGATAATGTAAATTTGAGATTTTTATTAGGACAATAGCTAAAATTGATGAGCAGCCAACATTAAGGAAATAAGTGTGCAAATAAAGATTTTTGGTCAAAATATCCAACCACTCTAAGCACATGTACATACATCAGTGGCTTTCAGCTTTCTCCCCATTTTAACTGAGCCAAACCAATTATCTTATCAGGGCAGCAGAATGGCTAGGGCTTCTGTTCTGCCGTATGGTTTAAAAAATACCAATAGATTAGTTTTTCACTTAGAATAAGATATTATTAAAAACAAGTTTTGACACTGGGTCTTCTTATGTTTTGAAATAATTAAGTGAATAGTACTCCTTACTCAAGAGAAAATACAACTGGGCTCAACAGCAGACTGGATGAAGTAGAACAAATCAAGGAGCTGGAAAATAAAGCAATGGAACTCATCCAGGTGGAATAGCAAAAAGGAAAAAAAAAAGAATTTTTTTAAAAAATGAAGATAACTGAAAGAATCTCTGTGGCAAAAATCAAGCAGACTAACATTCTCATGAAAGGGTTTTAGAAGGAGAAGAGAAAGAGAAAGGGACAGAAAACTTATTTGAAGAAATAATGGCTAAAAACTTCTCTAACTGAAGAAAGGAAATAGACATCCAAGTCCAGGAAGCCCAGGGAATTCCAAATAAGATGAACTCCAAAAGAGGCACACCAGGATACATTATAATTAAAAAGTCAAAATTTAAAGATATAGAGAGAATCTTAAAAGTAGTGAGACAAAAATAAATTGTTACATATAATAGAATCACCATAAGACTATCAGATTTCTCAAAAGAAACTTTGCAAGCCAGAGGAAGTGGCATCACATATTCAAAGTGCTGAAAGGAAAAAATCTTCCAGCCAAAAATACTCTACCCAACAAGGTTATCAT
This sequence comes from Callorhinus ursinus, assembly GCF_003265705.2. Taxonomy (NCBI): domain Eukaryota; kingdom Metazoa; phylum Chordata; class Mammalia; order Carnivora; family Otariidae; genus Callorhinus; species Callorhinus ursinus. Next base: position 14,040,150 of record NW_027397063.1, on the reverse strand, counting down.
TCATATCTGATAGAGAAATAAAATAATTTTCCAAATAAGCACAAGCTCATTGCTTTCCATTGCTACTAAATCAGCAGTGCAAGAAATACTAGAGGAACTTCCTTAAACTGAATAGAAATTTCATGAATTAATAACAAGGTAAAGGTAGTAGATTGACCACACTACTACTACTACTACTAAGAATGTTAAAAGAGAAAAATGGTAAAGTTAATTAAAACTACAATAATTAGTTAAGGGATATATAAAACAAAAATATGTAATAAGTGACTTCAAAAATAAAAAATGTGGTGGTGGTTGGAGGGAGCAGGAGGAGTAAAAAAGTAGTGTTTTGTAATGTGTTACTGAACAACTACTAGATCATAGAAGAAATCAAAGGCATACACTTTGAAAAGGAAGAACTGCAGATGACATGACAATAGAAAACCTTAAAAACTCCACCAAAAATTGTTATAATTAGTAAATGAACTCAGTGAAGTAGCAGATACAAAATTAATACAAAAATTCTCTTGCATTTCTATACACTAATAGTAAACTGTAAGAAAAATAAATTAAGAAAACAATCCCATTTACAATTGCATCACAAGGAATAAAATACTTAGGAATAAATTTAACTGAAGAGGTAGAAAACCTGTACACTGAAAACTGTAAAACATTGATTAAAGAAGTTGAAGAAGACACAAGTAAATGAAATGATATCCCATGTTCATGGATTATAAGAATTAAATTATTAAAATGCCCATTCTACCCAAAGCAATATACAAATTCAGTACAATCCCAATCAAAATTACAATGGCATATTTCAAAGAAGTAGAACAAATAATTTTGAAATGTGTATGGAACCACAAAAGCCCCCATGGAGAAAAAAATTTTTTTTGAAGAAGAAGAACAAACCTAGAAGAATCACATTCCCTGATTTCAAACTATATGTTAAAGATATAGTAAACAAAACATTATGGAATGAGCAAAAAATAAAAACAAATAAAAGAACAAAGGAGACTTTTAGATCAAGGAACAGAATAGAGAGCCCAGAAATAAACCCATGTAAATATGGACAATTAATTTATGACAAATGAGGCAAGCATATACAATGGAGAAATAAACAATCTCTTCAATAAATGGTTCTGGGAAAACTGACGTACATGCAAAGAATGAAAGTGGACAAATATCATACAGCATGTACCAAAATTAATTCAAAATAGGTTAAAGACTTCAATGTAAGACCTGAAACCATAAAAATCCTAAATACACACACACACACACACACACACACACACACACAACAAAACAAATAAAACAAAAACCAGTTAGTAAACTCTGTAACATTGATCTTAGCAAAGTTGTTTTTCGATCTAACTCCAAAGGCAAGGAAAAGAAAAGCCAAAATAAACAAGTGGGACTATATCAAACTAAAGAGCTTTCATACAGGAAGGAAACCATCAACAAAATGAAAACGCAACCTAGTAACTGAGAGAAGATATTTGCAAATCATATATCCAACAAGGGGTTAATATCCAAAATATATAAAGAACTTATACATTTCAAAAACAACAACAAAACAAAATCTGATTAAAAACTGGGCAGAGAACCTGAATAGACATTTTTCCAAAGAAAACCTACTTGGCCATCAGGCACATGAAAAGATGCTCAACATCACTAATTACCACAAAAATGCACAATGAGATATTTACCTCACACCTGTGAGAATGGCTAGTGTCAAAAAGATAATAAATAACAATTGTTGGCAAGGAAGTGGGAAAAAGGGAACCCTTGTGAACTATTGGTTGGTGGGTAAACTAGTGCAGCCACTATGGAAAACAACATGGCATTTCCTCAAAAATTTTAAAATAAAGTTACCATATGATCCAGTAATTTCATTACTGGTTATCTATCCAAAAAATAAAAATGCTAATTCAAAAGAATATATGCACCCTTTTGTTCACTGCAGCATTATTTACAGTAACCAAGATATAAAAACAACCTAAATGTCCATCAATGAATAAATGGATAAAGAAGATGTGGTATGTATATACAATATAATACTACTCAGCTATAAAAAAAGAATTAAATCTTGCCATTTATGACAATATGGATGGACCTAGAGGGCATTATGCTAAGTGAAGTAAGTCTGACAGAGAAAGACAAATACTGCATGATTTCACTTACGTGTTGAATCTAAAAGCAAAACAAACAAAACAAGACAAAACTCAGACTCATAGATACAGAAAAAAGACTGATGGTTGCCAGAGAGGAGGGTGTGAGAGGGGTGTGAAATGGGGGAAGGGGATTAAGAAGTACAATCTTCCAGTTATAAAATAAATAAGTCATGAGGATGTAATGTATAGCCTAGAGAATATGGTCAATAATAATGCGTTAATTTTACAAGATGACAGATAGTAACTAAACTTATGTGGTGACCATTTTGCAACATACACAAATGTCAAATCACTATGTTGTGCCCCTGAAAATAATATAATACTGTATGGCAATTACACTCCAATTAAAAAATAGAGAAGGTACAATTTATTATTTAAAAAGATTACTCAACCAATATAGTTATTCTTAATGGGTATAAAATTCACTACATCTCACCAAAAGCTGACTTACTCATAGTCATGTGCCTACTCAAAAAAAAAGGCAAAATCAATGAATAAGCACTCCATATACAGTATTGTTCCCAGAGATGTAAAGAATAGAAGAAAATGTAAATACAAATAATTGAGGAAATTAGGTATGATCTTAACGGCTTACATATTTGCCACAGCTAGCATTGCTGAATTTATAATTTAATACTTATTTTTATATTCACTGAGGAATAAAAGGATCTGAAAGAAAAATGGGGTCGGTGACTTTGTGTAACTAATGCCTGATTATTTAAGTGTAAATCCCATCACCACAATCATCTTTACTTTGAATATTTGCCTTTATCAAATTTCACATAAAATCAAGGAACTTGGCAAGCATTAAAAAAGCATTTAACAGCTTTTTATTTTAATTCTTTCAACATGATTACTTTTCATAGCCTCATATTTTTATACCCACGTTTCCCAGTGTTCATTAATGAAAATGAGGGAAATAGACTATACTTAACGAGAAAGGCCAGCTACTGAGAGTTTTCTTGATGTAGAGCGGTGGAGGAAGATACTGAAGACAATACACATTGCCATGGGCTGCCACCATGCCACACCTCACCTGTTAGATATCAAGCCAGAAAAGGTGACCCTCTGAGCAGACATATGTGGATCATGGCTTGAGGTGGAGAACATCGGCTGGATTTTAATCATGAAACACTATGTCCTTTCTCTCATTGTGTCCTTTCTCCCATGAATAACTTGTGTAAATTACAAAATATATCAAAGAAGAATAATAGCTCATTTATCCTCACAGAATAGATTTAAAGGCCAGTTCTGCTATGCAACATAGCCTCTGAAATTGTAAAGAACTGCAAATTGTCACAATTGCAGTAAGACCCAGAGAGTGAAGTAAGAATGATAAGAATTCTAAATGATTTACTGAATAAAATTATTATTATTACTATTCATTAAACATGATTATTAGAGTAACATACTCTAAAACACGAGCTACGAAACAAAAATAATAAAACAGAAATAAGCTGATAAGGAGCAGAACCAATGCTGAAAACAAACAAAAATATCTAAAATCTTGTAAGAATAAACTTTTAAAAACATATTTTTAAAAAGTTCTATAGGAGTACTATAAGCAGTTTGGTTTTGTATCTCTCCCTCATATCACTAAAAGCATAGAACTGCCAAATTATCCTTAACACTTCACTCTCCTACCCAGACATAAGCTTTTGTCCTTATTAATTTAGTCATTAAACTTGAAAATTACTGCAAAGTGTAAATAATTGCTATGATCTAAATTTTTACTAAAGAAAATAAGAAAAAATGGATGTAAAAACACAGTACATGGCTGTAAAACTTTTGCAACAGAACATTATTTCTATATTTAAATTATTTCAACAGATTACTATTCCAATAAAATGAGTTAACATTAACTTACCATGTAAAGTAGTTAGAATTTTGACACTGTGAGCAGCTAGCTTATCATGCTCTAAAAAATGTCTAAGCTGTGTGTGTGTGTGTGTGTGTGTGTGCATGTGTGCGTACGTCTATACAGATAAAATATGAAGACTAAGCAGAAAGAATAGATGGGAAGGATTTTTCCTGAGGGGAAGTGCAAATATTAGTCAATCGATTTTAAACTCGGAGCAAACAAAGAGGATCATTGTCTTGGAATAAGTAGAAGAATGAAGGAGTCCAAATGGTCCTAGATCTTGAAATTTCCCCTGCTTTCTTCAAAGGAAGCACAAATCTTCTCTGTAAGAAACACTGATTTGTGCTCTGAGATTTTTCACAGACTAAGATCAATAAAACATGAGCTAGGAAATAAACAAGTAAGCGGAAAACATTACAAAACAAAACAAAAAGCCAATAAGCAGCAGAACAAAGATTGAAACTCAGGTAGGCTACCTCCAGAATGTGCTCTTGACCAGTAATCATCCAGTTGTCTTAGCTCAGGCTGCTCTGACAGAATACCATATACCGTGGGGCTTAGACAGGAATTTATTTCTCCTAGTTCTGGAGGCAAGGAAGTCCGAGATCAGGATTTCGGAATGAGAGGCATCTGGTGAGAGGCCAAGTGCTGGTTATCAAATCATTTGCCTTCTTGCTGTATACTCACATCACAGTTTGAAGGAGAAAGAGAGAATCTCTCCCGTGTCTCTTGTAAGGGCAATAATCTCTTTCATTAGGGTTCCATCCTCATGATCTCATTTTCTCCAAAAGGTCCCACTTCAAAATACCCTCATATTGAGGATAAGGGCTTCAATCTATGAATGGGGGAGACACAGACATTCAGTTCATGCACTAGATTTTCTGCACGTGGTCAAGTCGTAACTGTTTTTGGCTTTGCAGGCTACCAACTCTATACAACTACGTAATGCTGGCACTGTAGCGTAAAAGAAGCCGCGGGTAACATTTAAACAAATGGGTGGCTGTGTTCCAGTAAAACTTTACTTAGAAACCCAGGCAATAGGGCACCTGGGTGGCTCAGATGGTTAAGCGTCTGCCTTCGGCTCAGGTCATGATCCCAGGGTCCTGGGATCGAGTCCCTCATCAGGCTCCCTGCTCCTTGGGAGCCTACTTCTCCCTCTGCCTCTCTCTCTCTCTCTCTCTCTCTCTCTGTCTCTCATGAATAAATAAATAAAAAGTTTAAAAAAAAAAAAGAAACCCAGGCAATAGACCAATTTGGCCTGTGTGCAATAGATTGCTGTGCTCTGCTTTTACTTCTTTCATTGTTTAATTAAATAAAGATACAACAAAGTGTATCATCTAATCCAAGAGTTATTTGAAAATAAAATAGGTATAATTCAGGTGAGATTAATAATGGAAAAATGAAGACGTAGTTAAATAATATAATGGAGAATGAAAGCAATGAGGTGAAATAAAGTAGTTGAAGGTAGTGCTAATATGCAACCCATCTTCTTCCAGCCCCCTTGCCAAGAAGTTCAGGTAGAGAACAGAACTATTACCCTCATCTGGTGGTGGTGTGGTAACCAGTTTGAAAAACAGAAGAAAATCATAGACTGAAAAGGAATTATGAGGGTCACAGAAGCTTAGGTACAATAACAAAATATCTGTGTCCATATCAGAATTCCAGAAGAAGTGGAAGATGAGGGCAACACTGAAAAAGTATAAAGAAATAATGCCAGAAAATGCCCCAAATTTGGCAAAAGAGACAAATCCACCTATTTGAGAAGTTCTGTGCCTCAAACAGGATAAACCTAAAAAATACATGCCAAAGTGTATCATAATAAATTTCAGAAAATTAAAGACAATGAAAAAATCTTAAAAGCAGCTACGGAGAAATAAAGCATTACCTGTAAGTGAAAAATAATTATAAATACCATGACTGTGTCGTCAGAAACCATAAAGACTAAGAGGAAATGACACATTTTTCAAGTTCTAAAGGAAAAAATTCAAAACAAAACTGTAAACTAAGAAATCTAGATCCACTGAAAATATCCTTCAGGAACGTGTGTAAACTGAGGGCATTCTGAAAAGAAGGAAAACCTAGGGATTTGTTCCTGGCACACCTACCCTAAAGAATGGCTAAATTAAGTTCTCTAACCATGAAATAATTGATAAAGAAGAAAATTTGAAATATCAGGAAAGGAGAAAGGGCAAAAGGGAGAGCAAAATTTGGATAAATTTGGTAGACCATTCTCTTTAATTTTCTTAACTATGTGAGATGATTGAATTGAAAATTACAGCTTGCCTAATGTGATTCTAAATGTATTTAAAGGAAATGTTTAAAACAATAAATTGTAAAGAAAGATGGTAAAGAAGAATAAGTGGCAATAATATTCCTATACTTGAACTAATAATATGTTGACATGACTGGTTTTCTTTCTTTTTTTTTTTAAGATTTTATTTATTTGTTTGGAGAGAGAGTGAGCAAGAGAGCACAAGCAGGGGAAAGGAAGGTTCCCTGCTGAGCGGGAAGCCTGATGCAGGCCTCTATCCCAGGACCCTGAGATCTTGACCTGAGCCAAAGGCAGATACTTAACGAACTGAGCCACCCAGGCATCCCTTGACACTGGTATTATACATGTATGTTATATATTTATTATGTATTTAAAAGTGATGCTTAGAAAAACCACTAAAAATCTATAGTGAGATATATTCATAAATTCCATAGATAAATCAAAATAGCTGCATCTCTGTGGAACTATGCTGAGTTAAAAAAAACTCAATCTCAAAACCTTGCATATTCCAGTTGTATTTATATAACATTATTGAAATGGCAGAATTATAGAGATGGAGAATAGAATGGTGGTCAATAGGTGTTGGGGATACCATATTTTATTGGATTGCCAGAGTTTAAAAGTCAATGGAGAGAGCACTGACTGTTTTATAATATTAACTTCTTTGAAAAGTGTAATTATTTATAGCCAAATTTTTTTTAGTATTCCTCAGTGGAGTTTCAAATTGTCCTCAAATAGATCACCTTTTTTAGGTTTATTCGTGTATACTTTTTTGTTATTTTTGCTTGGTATTTTATTTTTTTTTAAAAATTTTATTTATTTATTTGAGAGAGAGAGAATGAGAGACAGAGAGCACGAGAGGGAAGAGGGTCAGAGGGAGAAGCAGACTCCTTGCTGGGCAGGGAGCCCGATGCGGGATTCCATCCCGGGAATCCAGGATCATGACCCGAGCCCAAGGCAGTCGCTTAACCAACTGAGCCACCCAGGTGCCCTGCTTGATATTTTAGATGATATGAAACTCCATTATATTATTAGCTTATTACCACATGGATATAAGAACAACATTTAATTATTTTTTTCATCTTACTGAACGCACATGTTGTTATTAGTTTTCAGTTATTTCTATTGGGAATTTGAGGAACCAGGCATTTCATATATAAATAATCATTTTTCTTTCTAATTTAGATTTGAAAAACCATTATTTCTTTATTTTCACCCAGTAGATTAGTTGGCAATTAAAGAGCAATGTGAAGTGATCAGGTGAGGAGGTCATCTTTGTCTTATTCCAACCATGGAAAAATAATTTGTTTCTTATTCTTTCCCTTTATATCTCTAAATTCATTTCTTCTGCTTCACTTCTGGATTTTTCTTGGATGAATTTTGTTCATTTATATTTTCCTAGAAACTAGCAGATTACGTGAAAACATTCAGATGTGCCATTTTTTTTAATCAGCAAATTTAATTAACATTTAATTTTATAAAACAATTTTGGGGTCTATTGTTCTCTTTCATTACTGTAATTTTGTGCATTTTAGTTTTTCAATTAAAATATATCAAGTTACCTTGAAATAGATGCATTTTTATTATTTTATCTTTATATTTATACAATTACGTAAATTTTTATTCTTATATTTTACTCCCAAGTGTGAATAGTTTCCTTTAAATCTATTTCCTTAATTTTCCTCTTAGCTTTGCACAGTGGCAGTACCTTTCGTAACCAATGAGGTTTATCCAGGGAGCGATTATTGACTGCTAACTGAAAACTTGATTCTCCTCTTAAAAAACAAAGTTATTTTTTAAAAATCATGGGGTTAGTTTATTTGCACATTGTTTCTCTCTCTGTTCCTCTCTAATATTTTTTTAAATATAAACTATTTCTTCCAAATATTCTTTTAATGACATTGAGTAGATTCTGACATTGAATGTGTTAATAATGAATATTTTTGTTTATATACTGCAGGTTTGATATTAATGTCTTTGTGCATAATAGAGTACCTAAAATGTTATAGATGGTTGATTTTTTAGTTTAATCACTCCTTAAATTTTTAATTTCTCTAAGATCATCCAGCTAGGATATAGTAGAATTAGTATTTTAATCCAGAGTCAAACCCCAGAGACCATATGCTTAACTATTATGCCACATTGCTTGTGGATATCATTTAATTGTGGTTAACTGAACTTCCCTGGGTTTCATTATATCTAAAATGTGATGATCTAAGGAAAGAGTTTCACCAGCTCTGTCTTGTTATGAAATATCCGACTGAACAAAAAGTACCAGTTTCTCTTTACTTTCTTTATTTTAATTTTTTCATACAAATACCAATAGTTTCATCTTTCCTATAACTCCACAATGTTCTCATAGCATTAAACATTTTAAGAATTTGATACAGTTTAGCATCATTCAGAAATATTTTTTGAAATTTACTGAAAACTAGCTTGCCACAAAGAAAAATGAGACTTTGTTGCTTCTCTAATGAGTAGAACTAATTTATAACTGGCTTAACCCTATAAGAATTCTCAACAAAACCAAGAAAATGGGGCTCTCGGTAGGAGCTCATTTAACTTCTGAGTACACAAAAAGAGTAGTCAATTGTTTTCCAGACAATTTCTGAAAATTACCCTAGTACTTTGCTAACAAAGCCCACACTGGCCCAGCTTGACAGTTCAGCAAACAATTTGAAGATTCTTCTCCCTGCAAGCTAAAATTTAAGAAAGTTAGGGGTTCCTGGGTGGTACAGTTGGTTAAGTGTGGGATTCTTGATTTCCCCTTGGGTCCTCCCCCAGGGGTCATGAGCCCTGCACAGGGCTCAGCTCAATGGGGAGTCTTCTCTCCCTCTCTCTCTCCCTTTCCTTCTGCCCCTCCCCCTGCTCATGCTCTCTCTATGAAATAAATAAATCAATCTTTTTAAAAAGTTATTCGAAAAAAGAGAAAGTTGAAATGACAGTTACTGCTCATGCAGATAGCCCCACCCTTCTCAGGTCTTGGTGGAGAAAAGGTGAATCCAGATTGGGGAGGAAAGGTAGAGTGAGGTGTCAAAAATACCTTCTGAGAATAATTTAAATAAGTATCAGCAGAGACAAAGAGGATATGATGACCCTGGGGGGAAGAAACACTTCAGAGGATTCAGGTATTTTCCCCAATTTTGTTCAAAATCCCTACCAAAACAAATATCCTGCTAAGACAGTCTTTGTGTCCTGGTCTTTAGTGTTCTGGTTAACATCTGTCTAAACAGGTTCATGCATCTAATACAAAATATTCTGTCCAAAACCCAGTGATTTCATAGGGTAAGACTGAGGCAATTTTAAGATCCTCTCCTTATCCTCTGTTTGTTTTTTTTTTTTTTTTTTTTAAAGATTTTATTTACTTGACACAGAAAGACATAGCGAGAGAGGGAACACAAGCAGGGGGAGTGGCAGAGGGAGAAGCAGGCTTCCCATAGAGCGGGGAGCCCGATGCCGGGGCTCCATTCCAGGACCCTGGGACCATGACCTGAGGGGAAGGCAGATGCTTAACGACTGAGCCACCCAGACGCCCCTCCTTATCCTTTGTTTTGCTCCTGTTTTGATGCTTTTTCTGATTTTTCCCTCCTTTTAAAGAAGAGCAGAATGCTTAATTGACATGAAAACCAAAAATCTCATCTTTGTTTTAATGTCTAAATCTTTAGCTGCATGAAAATAAGAAATAATTTAAAAAAATAATAGCATCATATCATATTACAGGACGTACATTCAATTCAAGGAAAGCAATAAAGTTGCAGCTGCTATTTTTAAAGGAAAACTTTTTTAGCCATTATTCATATTTAGAAAAATGGATATTAGCTGAGGAATCATGTAATTTTCTTTACTTTCCTTACCTCCTCTGTTGAATTCGAAAAAATACTCAGGTAAGATGCAATTTTATTATTATTGTTATTATTTGTTCCCCTGCTTACTAATGAAAAGGATTCGTAAGTTTTATGCAGAAAATATATTTTAAAAAATATAATTGTTACCTTAAAATTATTATTGATGAGCATTGCACAAGCTTAAAAACCAGTAAATACAGGCAGGTAATCATGATTGACATAATTTTAACATTTAAGCAGGGAGACCGACCAAAAAAAAAGTACAACGTTTTAAGATTATAGTGTAGAAAATAATAGGAATGATATATTTCTTAATAAAGGCAGTTCTTTCTTACAATAACAAGGAATGTATATAGAATAAAGAAGAGCATGGGATTTGAAACAACTTAGGGTTTGGCTGAAATTAAGACTGAGTATGTAAAGCCCCTATGATATAGAAAACACAAATGATAGATAATGTATAAAAAGTTTAAAAATATTAAACAGTATAAGAAGGAAATACCAAAACACGGTTAATAATTATGTGATTCTTGGAACTCACTTAAGTTATGTGAACTGACTTCCTTGCATAAAAATGGGTAATTTTAGTGAAATATTCATATCCATTAAATTATTATTTATAAAGCACATAAAACATGCCCTGGCACATAGTAGGCACCATATACATGTTCATTTCACTATCGTTTTGGATTTTTAAATGTACGTTAAATAGTCAACCTAAAAAAATTCACTGTTATTATATTAGAAAAAGTTTGTGTGTATATGCAAAAAAAAGTACAAGTGGTTTCTGACCATAAAGAGATTAAATAGCAAGTGCCTGGGGTCAGAAAGCACTTTCCACTTTATTTTCCTTATATATTATCTAGTTCTTACACAGTCTCAAAATTTTTTGCAGCAGAGACCAAACTGGAGAGAAAACATTGTAGTTACCCAATCATCCCCCAAAGCTGGAATCATAGCAAACACCCCAGGAATTTAGATGAATCCAACAGACAAAAAGAAATAACGGAGAAACACTGACAGACTCCTCCAGGTTCACAATGCTGTACCCACAGCTCCGATATGGAAATTAAGCATCAAAATAATTTGATGACAATGAAATTACTGGAAGTCATTACAGATTTAACTTCATATGAATTGTCATAGATTTTATGGCAGAATTATGAATGTGTTTTATTATGGTCCACTGCCTGAGGGCCTAATGGACAGTTCAGAAAATATATGGACTATTTTACCTCTCTAAAATCTAACAAAATTCTCATTTTATATTCAAATTTGACTCCAATGTTATAAGATGAGGGATATAAGTGGCTTCTGGGTGGCTCACTCAGTTAAGCGATTGACTCCTGATTTTGGCTCAGGTGATGATCTCAGGGTTCTGAGATCAAGCCCTGCTCTGGATTGGATCCTGCGTAAGATTCTCTCTCTCTCTCTCCCAATATTATCTCTGAGTGATTATTTTATTTTATTTTATTTTTTTTAAAGATTTTATTTATTTATTTGAGACAGAGAGAATGAGAGAGAGAGAGCACATGAGAGGGGGGAGGGTCAGAGGGAGAAGCAGACTCCCCGCTGAGCGGGGAGCCCGATGCGGGACTCGATCCAGGGACTCCACGATCATGACCTGAGCCAAAGGCAGTCGCTCAACCAACTGAGCCACCCAGGCGCCCTCTGAGTGATTATTTTAAATGAGAAATATTTGGATTACCATATAGAGCAATATTACTTTCTCCCACCTCTAGAAGAAAATGTGAGCTTGTGAGTAGTTAAAATAATTCAAAGAGATTCTTTGAAACATGAGCCTGCTTCTCCCTCTCCCTCTTCCCCTTCACCTCACTCATGCTCTCTCTGTCACGTAAATAATTAAAATCTTTTTTTAAAAATGTGGTGTATACATACAAAAGCCAAATGCTGGCAAGATTGGGACACTTATATAATGTTGGAGGGAAAAATTGTGTGGCTGCTATGGAAAAGAGTATCAAGGATCCTCAAAACATTAATAGAACCACCATGTGATCCAGCAATCCCTCTTTTGGGTATTTATTCAAATTAAGTGAAATCAGGATCTCAAAGAGATATTAGAACTTCCGTAAGCAGGGAGCCTGAGACACGGGGCTCAATCCCAGGACCCCAAGATCACAACCTCGGCCTAAGGCAGACACCCAACCCACTGAGCCCCCCAGGAACCCCTACAATACATTTTTTATCCATTCAAGTGTCAGTGGACGTTTAGGTATTTTCTACATCTTGGTTTTTATGAATAATGCTGAACATGTTCCAATCTTGCCACATTTGCCTTTTGTTTTTCTGGTAATAGCCATCCCGACAGATGAGAAGTGATATCACATTGTGGTTTTTGATTTGCATTTCCGTGGTGATTAGTGACATAGAGATCTCATGAATATGACACCAAAAGTACAGGCAAAAAAAGCAAAAATAGACACGTGGGACTACTTCAAACTAAAAAGATTCTGCTCAGTAAAGGAAACAATCAACAGAGTGAATGGACAACCTACAAAATGGGAGGGATTATTTGGAAAACATATACCAGATGAGAGGTTAATCTTCAGAATATATAAACTACTCCTACAATTCAATAGCAACAAAACCCCTAATAACCTGATTTTTAAATGAGCTAAATACTTGAATAAACATATCTCCGAAGAGGACATACAAATAACCAACAGATATATTTTTAAAAAATGAGTAAAGGCTTTGGAAACCACTTTATTTTGAAACAAGTGTTCTTCATGTTCTTCCATTAAGTCAGTATTTATATTTTTAAAATATAAATTTTAAATTTTTTTATAAAATTTATTCTTAGGACTTTGTTTATATGTAAATATATGTTCCCCCCTTCAGTGTTTCCCACTGACTTTAAGGTTAATGTGAAATAAACTGTGAACAAGAAATATCATCTTATTCATAAAGGAAATAGCATTTCCAGAGAAGTGGAGCAACCAAATAGAATGAGTCAGATCTCTCACTATCATGGCAACATCCTATCTGCCCCAGATGTTTTATGCTCAGAATATTATATGGGAGAATAAACTTCCATTTTATTTCAGCCACATAGATTTTGCCCTGTCACAGAAGGCAAATACCCTGTCACAGAAGGCAAATCAGTTTCTCAAGTAATATAAATGCTTATGAAATATGTCATTTATCAGTTCTAAAACATCAATTATAAGACATTATTGACTTAAAATAGCTTTTAGAGGGGTGCCTGGGTGGCTCAGTTGGTTAAGCATCTGGCTCTTGATCTCAGCTCAGGTCTTGATCTCAGGGTCATGAGTTCAAGCTCCGTGTAGAAAATAAATCGACAAAAAAACAGCTTTTAGACAAAGATGGCATGCTGTTATAAACTGTACAATGATTCCCATTTTAAGATTTTTTTTAAACTACAGAAACTCCTGTTTATAGCCAGGATGATACTCTAATATTTTCTATACCCTGATTTTACTTTGAATTCTTGATTTTTCAGAGTGAGAAATATAACTTGTTTTTCCTTCAAATAAGTTTTGTTTTTACATATTACATATACTTATTCATGGTCACAAGTTGATATCTGTAGCTTTATTCACTTTTGAACTAATTATTGTTATAAATTTACCCTCTTAGCTGTAATTCATTCTATATGCCTTGCATTTGGCTTATTTTGCTGTGATTAATGCCATCTGTGCTTCATTTTTGCTTCTGTTTGAGCTATCTTTTCATAATTCTTTACTTATTTTTTTCAACTTGGTGAGTTGCCTTATATAAAGAATCACGAATTTCTGTGTTCAAAGTACCATGGTTTTAAACTTTTGATATGCGTGCGTTGGACCTCCTTGGCAGATTTGTAATATTTAACTTACTTCTTTCATCTTTTTATGGTTACTCAAAAATTTCAGCAATTTTCTAGTGTGAAATGAATTTGTTATAACACTTTCCTTTTTTTAATAGTGTTTTACAAGTCTGTTGCTCTGGTTAGAACTCTCCCACTATTTACATTCAGTTAAAAAAACAAACGTTAAATTACTGGGTATTTTGAAATGTCAAGCTGCATCCCAGACACTCTAGCCTCCCAATTTCTACCCCAGTTAAAGGCAAGAAATTCCATAGATTTTTTTTTCCTTCTCTCTTCCCAAACTTTTTCTGGGAATGCAAAAATATAGTATTCTAATCCAGATAATAAATTGAAAATTATTTTTACATTATATGTTTTGTCCTTCAAGTATGTATTTCAACCTGTAAGTTTATATTTTAATTTTATGACTTGTTTTGAATCAACTTTATATTTTAATCTTTTCAGAATTTATTAGTAGCCTCCCAGCAGGCTCGCAAGTCCAGGAGATTCAGTGGGATAGCTTTCAGGTGTCCTACAACACATTTAGCTGTAAAGATTTTACCCACAGATAGGCCCTCACAGGGCCTTTGGTTATCAGATGCTCAGACCCTTCAGGGATAATGTTTCAGAGTCAGTTTACCCCACCAGGAAAGCCACCAACAAGTGGTTCTCCAGTGATTTCTGCAGAAGAGATAGATGCATGGAAAAGGAATCTAGATTCTAGGAGCATAGGGGGTTGACATATATCATTTATCATCTTCAGGACCACCTAAAGCCACAGAGATTCTAGCTGGTCACACTAATGTTCTTTTTATTATTTTTCACAGAAATTGTCAATAATCATGTTATCGATAACAAGCTAATCTGCATGTTGTATAGGAGGGAATATAATGATGCCCTGCACCCCACCTAGCCCCTTCACTGAGGAGTTGCACTATTTCCTGTCTGCTTTGATTGGTGACTGCTAATGACTGTCAGTTGTCTCCGTCAGAGTATAGTCCTCACGTAAGGGAGGTGTCCCAGCCAGGAACCTATGTTGCCACTTCTCCCAGGACACCCATCCATCCAATGTCTCTCTCACTGATGCGGAGGTGTAAAAACACACACACTGATACGCCCTCACAGTGGGTCCAACTTTATAGTGCAATTCATGTTCCAGATGACTCCATGAAGCTAGGCTAAAGCTTGTCTATAGCTAAAATCTTATTCTTGCTTCATTGTCTGGCCCACCCTGTCCAGCTTCTCTACCCCCTTTCTGAGGAGACTACCTCAAGAATTACATTTACAGGAATTCCATCTCAGGCTTTCCTTACAAGAGACCTAACTTAAGTCAATATTATTTAGATTCTATGAGATGTTGGATATCTGAGATTAATGGAGGTGATATGAAAGACAACCTTATCTCAGAATTACAGAATTGGGGAAAACCTTTTTACAGTAAAATTTAGAAATGTTGCCCTAGTGTGATCTGCAGTTTATTCCCACAACAAAGAATTTTTAGGTTAATCTGACTTGTATTACCCTGGTTATTTCTCTATGCCTTTCCTTAATTTAAATTTGCTAGTGTTGCCAAAATATAAAAACTGCTCTGTTTTTTGTTTTTATTTGTATCATTTTGTTTACATTTTGTTGTTGTTTTTTAAGAAATATGCATAATTTTTTTTGTTTTAAGTAATGGAAAAGTAATGTATTTTCTAAATAATCTTATCAGTCGTCGTTATTTATTAATATTATAGTAGGTTGCCATTATCTTTCTACTACTTCGCTTATTTTGTTTTTGTTAACATATTCTGTATATGAAAATGTGATTTCAAGCTTTTTTCTTTACAAATTCAATTTTCTTTAACCTCTATATTTTCTAAATTAAATGTTTATTGCATTCTAATTTTCATGACAATAATTCCGCTCCACTAATCTTACTTTAGGCCTCAGGCACTGTGTTTTCAGATCAAGCCGTTATCTCTGTGTCATTTTTTGACCCCAGCTCATAAACACAGTTAAAAGCAACGTGCCTTTCTTCACTTCCCAAGTCTGGAACAACCTGAAAAAAGGCATGGATTCCATTTCATATGGAATTAAAATACTAGCTTTGGTGCAGAAAAACTAATTTGGTAAAGTGAATTTAAATCTGTAGCCAAAGTGTTTACAAACCGTTCCAATTCATCCCCATCCCAATGCCATTCTAGACAACAGGATATCTCAACTAGGAGAAGTGGCTATCTCCGGGGTTGATGCATTTAGCCAGCTTTACTGATAAGGAGGGAAGATAAATAAAACAAGAACATGCGTGATACACTAATGGTTGTTGCTTTTAATAAATTTCCTCCACCCAATCAAGAAATGTGAAATAATAGATACTGTTCACCTCCATGACTGAGAAGCACAGCAAGAAGTTAGAAATGTTCCTCTAAATGAAATTCTCCCACATAGAAAGAAGAGTCCATATACATGGAAATTTCCCTTGTAAGAATCTGCTGAGGAATTTTTCTATATGTCAGTAGAATCTTCTATATATTATTTGCTGACAATAATTTTAACCCTGTACTTCCTTATTTTTTCCTATGTTTTTCCCTCATAGAAAACTTATATTTGAATATTTTCATATATTTGTCTCTGATGCAAGTTAATTTTTCACAACATATCATTTATAGATACATATTATCTTATTTTAATCCCTGATTACTTCTCTGGCATATCAACCTGAGAACACAAGTGAAAAAAATAATTAATCTCCGATAGGCAACCCCTCCAAGATTATCCCTTTCCTTCAAATGCTCTCTCCTCTTTCAACGCAGTTTTATTAATCAAGACTAAATGTTTCTGCTTTCATTCTTCAGAATGAAATGTTTCCTTGCACTAGATTTTTAGGGATATGTGGTATACAAACTAATTCAAATAGAAAGAAAACATGCTAATAAAATCAGGAATGCCTCAAAAGTTATAACCATCTCCTTCCCATTTTTCTGAAAACTCCTGTTCTCTAGTTTTAGTAGTTGGTTTTGTTTTAACGAACATTGGAGCTACTACAAGTAGCCTAGTGAAAATTTTAAACCTTGCTATAAAGTAACTATTCTTAAATATACTTATATACCTGGCTAGGTTGATTTTCTTACTTTTGATTTTAATTATTAAGATTTTTTTATTTAAAGAAAAAATGAGCCTTAGAAAATATTTAATGACATTCTTATAACTACGGAGTCAATTAAGTGGTAAAGTTAGGGCTCTAACTGGGACAATCTGAATCCAGAGATCTGATTGTAGAAAGTTATGCTTCAGCATATCATGTTGTCATCTCTCTTCCTCTGTCATGCTCTCTTTCAGTTCCTTTCTCTCACCCACATTTCTATCATATGCCTTCCCAATGATTAATCTATCTACATATCAATTTGCTATCGATCTGATCAACTGATATATATATATATATATATATATATATATATATATCTTCCCTCATGCTCAACTAGTAAATTTGATGGAGCAATTGGACAATATAATTCAAACATGATGTTGTCACACATTTGTTGAATAAATATTATGTCAGGAGAACTGCTAGGAAATTAAAAAGGCAATACACAACATCAAGATGAGTTGTCTGTGTTTAGAAAAACATATATTTCCTTGCAAAACTGTTTTAAGAAACATTTCATAGACACCCTCTCCCACACACACTTAGGAGCACACTCTCACCCACAAAAAAAAAAAAAAATGTTTGATGTATAAGCACGTAAAAGTAACCTCTGCAATAAATGGTTCTACCCAAGGAAAAGCTCTACCAGTACACCTAAAATATGATCTACTATGTGCAGTGCCTAACTATTATGCAGGGGAATTATCACCCATAGGAAAGAAATATACTACTAATTAGAGTAAATGAAATAAATGTCACAAAACAAAAGTTACATCAAGGAACTGGTCTGAATTATTTAAATATGTCTGATTAAAATATATTTTGTTTACTTTTCTTTCTACTATAGAATCCCCAAATAAATCTCCCAGTTGCCCATTGACTGTGGAAATTGAAAGTTTCTTATCTTCAGGACATTAAAAACTCTTTAGTAGTACTTTATTTTTATTGTGAAGTTGTGTTAACTTCTGAGAACTTGACATTATCAAATAAAGATAAGAATTTAATAATGGGATTTTTAAGTTATAAATATGTATAATTATAGATATTTATATAATATATATGTGATGCATGTGTGTAAATAGATGATGCCGACTATAGCAATAGCAATTGGAACACTTTTCAGCTAAATTTCATAAAGTTTTACTTACTTTAGTCATTGCATTTCAGACAAAAACAATCTATAACATAGAAAGAAATCTCTAAAAGAGCTATACAGAATATCATGAAAGTCTCAATTGCTAAAGTAGGTCACAGCAATTAAATTGTCTTCTTAACAGGTCTACTGGTAATTCTATTATTCTTATAAGTCACATTTTTACAAAGTTCCTTTGAAAATATTGCTCTTTTGTTTATAAGCTTTTACAGACACATTCACTCAGACTTCTTATTGCCTGTCAACCATTTTCTTTCACTATAAAAGTCATTTTGTTAGGGTCTTGGTTTAATTAATAGACTGTATTCATTAGGACAACTGACCAACTGAAGAATCCCTGCTGTTTTATTCAATAGAAGTAGCTCCTGGAGTTTTGTGTTTAATTTGCTCCATTTTTCCTGGCTTATAAACCATGAAAATTTTGATTTTCAGTATTTTTCTTGGCTCTCAGATTAAATCAGTTTCCAAGAAATGAGACATATGGGTGACTTATATCTCCTTTATTGATATACTTTCTTGCCAAAACTTATTTTTTTTTAAATTGCCAATACAGGGATTTTCTAAGCTAGGTACTTATGTATGTCTGTTTTGCAAGTGTATTATACTGAATGGCCTTAAATTTGCATGCTTCTTATCAGAACTGATAATAGAATATTAACAAAGAATATTAGAAAAGCCCTTTTAAAAATTTAGGTATGGGTATTTGTAAGGTTAATTTGACTTAATTGCTGGGAGTATAATAATTCTAGCTTCTAAGGTTGCCTAGGTGGTTCTGTTGGTTAAGTGCTCAAGTCATTATCTCAGGGCCCTGGAATTGAGCTCTGGGTCAGTTCCACACTTAGCAAGGAGACTGCTTGAGAATCACTCCCGTCCCCTGCCCCTCCCCCACCCCAGCTCATGCTTTCTCTCTCTCTCCCTAAAATAATAATAATAATAATAATTCTAGCTTCTAAAGAACTTTAATAAGAAAACTTCTAAAGAATTTTTGACAGAGTTGTATCTTCTACTCTGCAGCCTGTTTTCTGCACCCTGTTGGTTCCAAGGTCCTTAGGTGTGGGACTCCCTTCTAGACAACTTTAGACAGCAGGCTCCAGACAGCGTGGCAGTGAGATGGGGTGCAGGAGTTGAAGAGCCTGGTTTTCTTAATGGCAGCTATTAGATTACACACTTAAGCACTACAGAAGCAGTTCTTTATCTGCAGCCCATAATGGGACTTAATCCATGAACTTTGATGAGAAACAAATAAACAAATGCATCCTTTATGTTTACTAATATCTAACTAGAATTTTGCACATCTTTTTTTAAATTTTATTTTATTATATTATGTTAATCACCATACATTACATCATCAGTTTTTGATGTAGTGTTCCATGATTCATTGTTTGTTCATAACACCCAGTGCTCCATGCAGAACGTGCCCTCTCTAATACCTATCACCAGACTAACTCATCCCCCAACCCCCTCCCCTCTAGAACCCTCAGTTTGTTTCTCACAGTCCATCGTCTCTCATGGTTCGTCTCCCCCTCCAATTCCCCCCCTTCATTCTTCCCTTCTTATTATCTTCTTTTTTTTTTTTAACATATAATGTATTATTTGTTTCAGGGGTACAGGTCTATGATTCAACAGTCTTGCACAATTCACAGCACTCACCATAGCACATACCCTCCCCAATGTCTATCACCCAGCCACCCCATCCTTCCCACCCCCCCCTACCGCTCCAGCAACCCTCAGTCTTTTTCCAGAGATTAAGAATTCATCATATCAGTGAGATCATATGATATATGGCTTTCTATGACTGACTTATTTCGCCCAGCATAATACCCTCTAGTTCCATCCATGTCATTGTAATGGCAAGATATCATTTTTGATGGCTGCATAATATTCCATTGTGTGTGTGTGTGTGTGTGTGTGTGTGTGTGTGTGTGTGTGTGTGTGTATCACATCATCTTTATCCATTCATCTGTTGATGCACATCTTGGCTCTTCCCATAGTTTGGCTATTGTGGAAATTGCTGCTCTAAACATTAGGGTGCACGTACCCCTTCGGATCACTACATTTGTATCTTTGGGGTAAATACCCAATAGTGCAATTGCTGGATCATATTGTAGCTCTATCTTCAACTTTTTGAGGAACCTCCATACTGTTTTCCAGAGTGGCTGCACCAGCTTGCAATCACACCAACAGTGTAGGACGGTTCCCCTTTCTCCGCATCCTCGCCAACATTTATCGTTTCCTAACTTGTTAATTTTAGCCATTCTGCCTGGTGTGAGGTGGTATCTCATTGAGGTTTTGATCTGGATTTCCCTGATGCCGAGTGAAGATGAGCACTTTTGCATGTGTCTGTTGGCCATTTGGATGTCTTCGTTGGAATAATGTCTATTCATGTCTTCTGCCATTTCTTGATTGGATTATTTGTTCTTTGGGTGTTGAGTTTGATAAGTTCTTTATAGACTTTGGAT
The DNA here is from genome assembly GCF_003265705.2 of Callorhinus ursinus. Classification (NCBI taxonomy): domain Eukaryota; kingdom Metazoa; phylum Chordata; class Mammalia; order Carnivora; family Otariidae; genus Callorhinus; species Callorhinus ursinus. The sequence continues at coordinate 14,019,451 of NW_027397063.1, read as the reverse complement.
ACTAGCCCTTTATCTGATATGTCATTTGCAAATATATTCTCCCATTCTGTTGGTTGTCTTTTGGTTTTGTTGACTGTTTCTTTTGCTGTGCAAAAGCTTTTTATCTTGATGAAGTCCCAATAGTTCATTTTTGCCCTTGCTTCCCTAGCCTTTGGTGATGTTTTTAGGAAGAAATTGCTGCAGCAGGGAGCCCAATGTGGGGCTCGATTCTAGGACCCTGGGATCATGACCTGAGCCGAAGGCAGACACTTAACGACTGAGCCACCCAGGCGCCCCTGTATAATTCCACTTTTATGAGATATCGAAAGTAGTAAAATTCACAGATATAAAAATTAGAAAGATGGTTACAAATGCATGGGGAAAGGGGAATTGTTGTATTTAATGGATATAGAGTTTCATTTCTACAGTATGAAAAGGTCCTGGAGATCTGTTTCCTGACAAAGCAAACATAATTAATACTACTGAACTGTACACTTGAAAATGGTTAAGATGGTAAATATTATGATATGTGTATCTTACCACAATAAAAGAAAAATACAGCAGAAAGTTGTAGGCTTCATTTGACTTCCCAAGACTCTTTGTTTGGTGTGAAAATGGTTACAAATCCCTACTGTAGAGCAATATTAGACATGCCTGATTTGCCCCTTCATAGTGATTCTTAGTGCAAAACATTATTGATCTCAGATGAATCATCATGTAACCCATAAGTTTAAAATAATATCTCTGAACACCTTAGAATTTTGAAAGGACAACAACAACATAATAAATCATGACCCTTGCCAACAAGTACTCTAGATTTCATTGGGACCACCAGACATACATCTGAAAAGATTTGTAAACATTCAGAAAGAAATCCCTCTTTCTTCTCTTTAATAGAGTGCCCACCACTCCTATAATTTTCCTCATAGTTTTCAGATTTAAATAAGAATTTTTAAATTCTAGTTAATTAGCAGTTCAAGCAGAAAAAGATCTCATTTTTTAGAAAATTCCTGCCAGGTATGAGGATAAATGACATGATTATTTGATTAGACTTGAGCTTTTGTAGCTGAGCATTTGAATAAACCAAGACTTACTATATTCCTGTACTCTATAACACCTTTTATCTCCTAATCCTTCCCTGCTTCTGAAAAAGGCACAAATTGAAAGGGAGTTTATAAGTTTCATCTCAGACACAAGAAATGACTTGCAATACAGGGCAGATTAATGGTAATTATCTCCAGCTCCCTATAGTACTATTATTATTAATAATGGTGATTCAAATTGGAAGCCCTTTGAATATGAGTAAGTGGTTGTAAAAACGGAAATTTCAATCTGATGCATTCACATGCAATCACTTATATTTATAGAACGTCCCAAAAGGATGGGACTAGCAATTGCACTGAATGTATTCAATTGGATCTGGCCTTTCTATTTTATGATTGGAGCTACTTTTATATAGCACTTCATTAAAAAAAATGGTTAACAGAATCGAATACTAGATTTATTTTTGAAAAAGATATGTTCAAGCATAAATTTTTTTAACCCTTGTTACTAATTCTTTTAGTCAATGATGAAAGTAATATCTTTAAGACTTTGGCCATGTTCCTGCTGAAAGTAGAAATTTAGGCAGGGTTTCAGTGCAATCAGCTTTTCTGGGTGATGATCTCAGAAAGAAAAATTGAGAGATGAGTGGACAGGAAGTGGGAAAAGTCAACATAAATGTCTGTGATTGAGGACAGTATCTATGCAATTGGAATTGTTTCTATTAGGACTTCCTAAGTGGTATATAGCTTACCTTCTTGAATTTTCAACTGAAAGAAAGATGTTGGAAGCATGCATTACTGTCTTCTGCTTCATTGGTTGAAGTTGGTGAAAATTAACTCTTCCACATGACCAGATTGTATGTGTATATTCATGATGAGTGCGGATTTCACTGATAAACACACACACACACACACACACACACACACACACACACACAAAAACACAGTGGCAAAAAGTAAAAAAAAAAAGAGAGAGAGAGAGAGGAACACACTTAGAGTGGTCTTCTGTCAGCCTAAGGAAAGTCTGCAATGGGACAGAGGTGTTTGTGGAAATGAGAGGTGCACAAAGTGGAGGTGCTGCAGGGCACCAGAAGCTTCGGTTACAGTCCACCCCTTTTACCACTCATGTCAACTTGGGTCCTACATTAAGTCTGTTCTGGTAGTGAGTCTGCCAGAAAGTGACAAGTTGCAAATTTTTCAGGAAAGTCAACATAAGATGATTGTTGAAAACTTCCTTGATGCTCTAACTGATCTTGAAGCCATAACTAATACTCAACAATGCTGTCTTTCAGGAAACTGTAGCTTTCCCATATTGGCTATTCTAGGTAGTATGAACCATACTTTTGTATTACCTTGGGCAGATCATAGTTGTTAAAATTGTTTATTAATAGTTTTTACAGAGCTTTGAGATAATGAGAGGAAATGTTCTGGATCATACTTTCCCTCCCAAACTTTCTAGCTATAACTGTAGCTTTCCTTTCTGGGAGCCAGAATCTCTAAACTAGGAGAGCTCATGACTACCAGTGAAGATTAAATTCAAATATTGGGACACTGGAGTGTGGTGAGAAGAACCAATCTTGTTTTCACTCATCTATTCTGCTATTCGGTCAATCGTTAAATGAACATACTACATCTTGAGTTACAGAGTCTTAAAATATTGTCCCTGAGCCCCGAGAGAAATTAACTCTACCTATAAAAAGGATATTCCATTATTTTACTAATCTGGCTTTCTCCTAATGATGTGGCATGTGCTTGTATCACTGGACACAAGTCATGTGTCAATGTTGCTATTCTTCCAAACAAATGGATGTCGTCCGGGGCCTGAGCCAATGTTGTACAGGATCCCATACTGTTAAATTAGGTACTCCGTAGAGATGTATATGGCTCCCATGGCTTCAATTCCAGTAGGGATGAACTGATACCGTGATATGTTGTAAGAAAGAGTGGGTTGAAAAATACCCCCCCCAAAACTCATATGTACCTGGAATTACCTAGATTGTGATCTTATTTGGAAATAGATATTTGAAGATATAAGTAGTTTAGGATCAGAATGGGATTATACTAGATTATAATAGGACTTAAATCCAATAACTGTTTTCTTTATAAGAAGAGGAGAGGACATAGAGGCAAAGTCATGTGAAGACAGTGGTGGATATTGGAATTATGTAACCACAGAGACTTCAGACAGAGTGAGGCCCTGCTGACATCCTGATTTTAAACTTCTGGCCTTCACAACTGAGAGAAAATATTTTTGTTTGCTTATTTTAAGCAAACCAGTTTGTGGTATGATTTGTAAGAGCAGCCCTGGGAAACTAATACTTAAACATTCTGCTGTGACTCACTTGTTAATGTCTGGACAGTATCCTCAAGGGATGATATCATACAAATCAATGGTGTAATATTTTCTGCTGGGGATCAGATGAGGTATTCAAAAATAGTAGAAGCTGGATGTTTGCTCATTCTTCTCTCTTTTGCTTAATGTACACATCCTTTTCCATTCTTTTACTTTCAATTGACTATTTAGACATAGAATTGCTGGATTATAGGCTATCTTTATGCTTATTACATCGAGAAACTGCTAAATTATTTTCCCAAGTGATTTTGCCATTTTATATTCCTGGCAACAATATATTGGGGCACAAATCCCACTTCATCTTTGCCAACACTTGCTACACCTTATCATTTTATTAGTCATTCTATTGGGGGGAAAATGGTGTCTTGTTTTCATAAGCACTTTCATAATATATGATGAGGTTGGGCATCCTTTCATGAGCTTACTGGTCCTTTATAACTGATGATGAACATGGTTTTTGAGAGGGCATCCCTGTATCTACTTAGTTTACTGATCAGTCAATGATTGTTCAGAAGGTGGGATCAAACACTTTGATCTGGTAAGACTTTCACTTTTGCTAATGACCTATGTTTGGGTTGCAGAGCAATTTCAAAATTTTAACTTGTTTTCAACTTTGTCCCGGTTTTTCCATTTTACTGAACTGGCTCATATTCTCCCTATATATACACACAGTCACATGGACATTGAGCAATGAGTCCAATGTGTAGAATACTGTGTCCTCTTCAGGCTCTCCTGTGCCTACAAGAAGCTGTTCCAGTCAGCCAAGGATATCTGGTAATTTAGCAAATCCTCTGTCATAATTTCTGGATCCCCCTAATACATAACTGGCTACTTGGCTACTGCTTGCCCCAGCAAGGATCAAACTTCAGTCTCTCCAAAACTCTCATTATTCCCATTATTCACCACTGAGGTTCCTATTATTACTAATAATTTCTATGGATGTGGTGTTTTGCACTCTGTTCTAAAAAAGTGACATCCTTCCTTTGAGGAAGATGTTGATTTTTATGGCCAGCCTTCTCTGGTTAACACATAGAGCTAGGTAGGAAATAGGAGCAACCTCAGGCAGTAATATGGCAGATTCCCAGTGTTCTTACCCAAAGTTCAGTAGTTTTCTATAAATAACTATTTTCCAACTTGTTGAATGTTTTTGATTGATTTTCATTGTCCTGAAGTGATTGTTTTAGACATTTTATTTGTAATGTTATTAATGTTTTCTCTTTATTATTATTTACAGGGATTGCCAAATTCTTCATTTGGCCACACAGCACTATGTCTTTAAAATCAGGAACATTTTGGAATAAAATTTTGCATTTACTATGCTTAAATTGTTTGTGAAATTCCTAATAATTTTGTTTTTCAATACACCTTAGTCTTCCTGTTGGATTAACTCCTAAAATAACATTTTAAAAGAAGGGCTTTTGGACTCAGATGGTGAATAGAGATGACTATTTATCCTGGATCTGAGGGTTGAAGTTTTAAAATAAGATGCATTTAGACCATAACCTCATGTGTGCATGGATGGCACCATCTCCAATACTGTCTTAATACTCAATGAAGTAACATTTGCTGTTTATTCTAGTGACAGTGATTATGTTCTCTCATGGGTGTTTGAAGAAAGGTGAAGGCATTAATTCTTAATTTTCCTCAAGTGTATCTCTTCTCCAGAATGAAGACTTCTACCCATCGTGTAGAGATATGGATGGGTAAGTTCAAGAGCTAAGAAAACAGAAGGGAAAATGTGTTCTCCAACCAAGCTCAAGGTCATTTGCTAGTGACGTGTTAGGAAATGAAAAGAGCCTAGTGGGGGAAAAATGCCAATCTGTTTTCAAAAACATAGAGTATGAGTTATTTTAGTGATGCTTATTGTGTAAAAATGCTTAGTAACATGAATACTATTTGAAAGAATACTTAGTAGTGCATTCTTTCAAATGTATTGTGCTATTAAATGTAACAGATTAGAATCATAATTTCTACATATGATTAAAAAGCAGCTGTTGTATTTATTCTCCTACACCAAATTTCTCTCATAAATACACAACACTTATTTTAAAATCTGCCATACTCTTTCAGGAAATATTCATTGCATCAGTAATTTTCACACTATGACCTACATGTTATCAGAATGGTCACTTCTCACCATTACCATAATTAATTCTAAGTCCAGAAAAGTCATATGTCAAAAATACTTCGCAAATCTAATATTCAGACAGTGACCCAAGATTATAAGTAAATTGGCCCCAAAATGTAAACATCTATATAACCTCTGTTATTACTTCCCAGTGACATTAAGTAACAATAAATGAATAACGTTAGAAGATATGTTGCTGATAGAGTTACAACACAAGATTTATTTTTAAAATGAAAGACAAAGATAAATAACTACTAGAGAAAAGTGTCTTCTCCTAAATCATCCTTAGAAATTAAAGAGTGATCAAGAATAGTTTTCATATACAGTAGCCACAAAAGGAAAGCATAATTCATTAGAATAACATGACAACATGTATACATAGTGAGAAGAATAGTAAATGTTTGAAACAATGGAATTTTTACTGAGGGCCCAGAGTCTATGTCCAAAATGAATGTGGTCAAAATGTGCTGGATATTGTAGAATATGCTTGGTAAGTGGTAATAAAAGTACTGAGATGAAGATAATGTCAAAACTAGGCAAACAGCCTGATAATATATGGATATATAAACCAGGATAAGTTTGAAACCTATTTGAAACAGAATAGTCTGACCTGATTTCCAATTTTTTGAGGATGAGTCTGTCAACTTTGTAGACATTGCTGTGAAAGGAGTAAACATTAAATTTGGCAGAGCACACAGAAGTCCACTGCTATAGGCAGGAGACAATTTTGCTTAGACTTAGACTTAGATTGTTAGTATCAGAGACATGAAAAAATTTTGGATGGGAGATATGACTGTGAAGTTAGAGCAGAAAGGTTTTCTGATGGATTAAATACTGGAGTTTATACAAAAGAATCAGGGAAAGAGAACTGTCAAGCATGATGCTTAGGTTTTTGGTTGGAGGCACTGGGTTGAATGTTAGTATCAATTGCTAAAATGGAAAATACAGGAGGAGAAGGTTTGGAGAGGTGTAAATCCAAACTGTTGTTGGCATGTTGATTTTGAGATGTCTCTCAATAGCCAAACTGAGATGTTGAATATTGTTTTAGATATTTGAGTCTCGAGTTCAGAGAGAACATAGGGACTAAGTAAAATATTGCAGACATCATCAGCTTTAAATATTATTTAAAGACAAGGGGAGATATAAAGTGATGTTGGGAGTGAATGTAATTAGAGAAGAACAAAGAGTGAAGAACAGAGGCTTGTAGCACTGCCATACTCACCGATTGATTAAAGGACAAGAAACCAGTAAAACAGATACATGAGCGTCTGTTTAAAGGACACGTCATTGGCCTTCACCCAAGGAAAGCATGTTGACAAGGACAGATAAGCCTTTTCATTACTGTAACAGGGGGAAATCTTAATAAATGTATTAGCTGTTGTACATATAGAATCCTATTGCATTTCAGATGAGAAAGAGAATGCTTCTGGCAGGAGATAGTTTCAGTTTGCTTGAAGTTGCTGCTTTGCTTTTTCTTTCAAATAATCTTTTTATCTAAAGTCTCAATTGAATGGACAATAGATCAACACACCAGTCTCCCTCAACATTCTCCTTAATTCCATTTAATGCTACAGATGCTAGAGTCATATAACATGGCTTCCTGCTATGGTTTCCAGGATGATGTTGATTCCCAACCCTTCATCTATTGTTTTATTTCTAAAACATTTGTCTGGGTCCTTAATAGTTCCTTTTCTGTCAGGTAATTCGACATTTCTATACCTCTTATATAAAAGTGAACCCAGTCATGAACAGAGATTAATGACCATCTCATTAAAGAGGAATCATTTGAGCTGAGATATAAAGGTTGAATAGAATTTTAATGTGTAAATATGTTATTGTATAAATGACTTCATCCTGTCTCATGACAACAACTTGAATTTGCATACTATTTTTTAACTCTGGCAGAAGAGGATTAGAAAATCATTTAAGTCAGATGGCCATATCTTAGTTTAGATACCCAGGTGATAATGAACCCTCTCTTATGGATCCAGTAAATCAGACTTAAAAATGTCAGAATACATTTCACTCCTAATTAAGTGTTTCAGTCATTCCTGCTCATCACATCTACCACTATGCAAATGAACTTCTCCTCTCTTTGTTTTCAAAAACTCCTTGCACACAACTCTCCTTAGTTCATTTGTTTGTTTGTTTTTTAAACGCACTCTCACCCCTTTTCTTCTGCCTATAATTGTATCACAATCCATGGTGATACTGCTCTTATTTCAGCAAAGACTGTATACATGTACTTCTCTTTCAAATATGCTACCCTGATGCTTCTATTAGGGGGACTTCTTCTCAATTTTCTTGGACTTTCTTTCGTTTAAGATTTTATTTATTTATTTGACAGAGAGAGAGAGAACACAGGCAGGGGCAGCAGGAGAGGAAGAAGCAGACGCCCAACTGAGCAGGGAGCCCGATGTGGGACTCAATCCCAATACCCTGGGATCATGACACTCACGCTTAACCGACTCAGCCACCAGGCTCCCCTTTCTTGGATTTTTAATGGTAGTAGTTATGGTATTGACTGTGCCTTTACCTGCCAGGGCCACTCCCAGATCATTGGTCCATGATTCTCTTCATTTATAAACATTTTGAACTCCAGACCTTGTATATCTCACCTTTTTCAATTACCCTGAACACCTATTGTCTTCGATAACCCTGTCAAAATGTATATATGAGTTGTAGAATATTTTTTCTTTACACACTCCCTGGCAATCATCTACAGATGTTAACAACTCTACTGAGAACTCTTCTGAGATTTTAAGATTCTTCAAACTCCTTAAGACAATAACATTTTAACTTCCTTTTATATTGGCATGACTTTAATTATTGCAAGGCACAGAATTTAATTTGCATTCCTTTTTTTCTTTCCTAGCGAGGCGACTTGTCCTCTCTCTGATTCCAACTCCCACCCATATGCTAAACATACATTGTCTTTAAAAGGGTTTATTTTAAAGTTAATTTACTCAATGTGTTCATTTCCTAAATTGTATTGTCATTAAAACATAAATGTCAAGTAAAAGTCTATAAAAATGAGAAATAAATCTTTATAGAAGAGAGGAGTTCTCATAATACAGCATACCTATAATTGTCCAGTGCAGGGACCCCAGCTCCCAAAAAACACCTGTGGCTTGTTTTAGACTCATTTTTCCTATTGTAAGAATACTTTAAAGAAGTTATGAAAGAGATTCTCTAGAAATAAACCCATAAAAAGAATGTCATACAGCTGGAAGACATTTTATTCTCTTTACATAATACACCAAAAGTACAGGAGTATTCTAGGGGTGAGCTGGGCTTCTCTAACACAATACGTGCATATCTAATGTGCAGAGTAGAATGCCGAGGAGACACTCAGTTTTGTGCTTGTGATAGATAATTTTCATGTAAGCTATGATTTATTCCAAACTACATACGTTCACTCATATCTATGTTTTTAGACTACCGTTAAGCAATGCAACTTACTATGACAATAAATTTATTCTGTGTCTGTATTTCTCTCTGGTAACCACCAGGATCATATGACTACTGAGTACATGATATATGGCTAGTCCAACTGAATTTTTAATTTTGTTTAATTTAAATTAATTTAAATATATATTTACATAGCCACATCATTAGACAGAACTTTAGAGATACGGCCTTGCAACTGTGGGGCATAAACTAGAGTTTGAAGAGCTCACTCAGTGTTACCAAAATATTATTTTCTCTGCCAAGCATTTTATGTTTTCACCTATATATAGGTGAAAGCCTTTTCTCTTTTCTAACAAGTTCAGATCACCTCTATTGAAAACAAGCAAAAAACAGCAACAGTAGCAAAACTGTAATTTTACCTTGACTCAGCGCTTAGTAGAATGCTTATTTTCCGACTCCACTTTATTCAACTTTGACTGCTAGCCAAGTCCTTACCCTGTTGCAATGTGGATTCTAGACTCATATTTTTTGATTCAAAAATACTTTTATAAGAGGCTATTTATATAATTTTTGGCATTCTCGATGAATAAGATATTGGTTCTGCCTTTAGAAAAGGAGTGATCTAAAGAGAAAATGATGTATTGCCTTTGGACTCCATCTATTATATTGTAGGCATCTGATTTTATCACCATTCTGTGAACTCGTGTTGAATGCTGTGTCAGCTTCTGAATATGTAATGTTTTTGTTTGTTACAGATCTTCGAGTTACTTTTCAAGGTGTTAGGGATCAAATATTTACAGTTATTATCACGAATATTGGCAAATTGTTAATATTGATTATAGGTAACAAAAAAGGTGTAGTACTTAGTATTTTACTACAAATTCATAATCTCATGAAGTATTAATCATATGAGATAAATTAAGGAATCTTTGATTCTTAATATGTTACTATTCTTATAATAAGCATCCCAAAGTTTGAAACTAATTTTGCATGAAACCAACTATATTAGTTGGAATGCCAACCTAACTAAACTTCATTGGTGATAAGGAAGTATATAGGTATACTGTTGGGTTAGTGTAGGACTTTATGTACATGAAAAAAATGATGGAAAATTTAGGCTGGAAAGATATTTTTGTAAATCTAAGCACAAATGGTAATTTAAAAATTTTGTAAATTTTCTAATATTAAAATTAATAATTGTTATTCTGTGTGATATTAAATCAGGAAGGCCTGGGTCTGAATTCTGTATTTGTTTTGATTAGTTATGTTACTTCCATTTCCACTTTAGCAAGAAATAGATTATAATAATGCCTGGCATACCTATATTCTAATCTTGTTGCCTGGGTCTCATTCCTATGGTCTGAGGTAACACTTGCCTCTCCTCTTATTTGTTTTTCTCACTGATACTATCAATCTAAGCATCTCTAACTGGAAAGGCAGGAAAGCTTCATGTAGATGGTACTGCTTCTGACAACTCCTAATATGTTTCCAAGATAACTTCTTGGAGAGAGGAAGTGGGTGTGAGACCGAAGGACTTTCTTTATCCATTGCAAATCTGTTCACCTAAACAACTGAATGAATGGGATTCATACAGCCTGCATGTAGAAAGCAAACCTGTGCCTTTGTGCTTGTTGCATGAGGTCAGGAAATGGAAAATGGAAGAGGAAGAGAAGATGCAGGCTTGGTCCTTGCCCTTAATTCAGGATCTTCTCCCAGTCTACAGTGAATGTGCCCTGAGTGTTATGCTCTTCATTCAGACACCCTTTAAGTCATTAGAGAGGCTGGTAAAAAGAACTCTTCAAGGAAAAAAGTATCTTCCTGCATATGGAAAGAAGGTGGGTGTCTCATCAACTAGAGTATTAAGCAGAAATATGAAGGATCACATTATCTAATATAAATGAAATGATACAAAATCATAAAAAAATAAAATTACTACAAAATACTAATAATTTGTATTCTTATTTCTTGACAATAATAAAATGTATAGAAAGAAGAAATTGTATTTAAAACTTAAAGGAAGTGTTAGAGAATATCCTGAAAAACATGCAAAGTTATACTGTAGGGACATAAATATAAAAATATGAATTGAGACCACTGTCTTGAGACAGAACAGTTCAAGTACTCATGTTTCCCCTAGATACCTGGATGATAGTTGATAATACCATCAGTGCCCTGAATCTTCTTTATTTTTTATAAAATGAAATTATTCCACTTGATGATATCTGAGTATTAATTTATTTCTCTTTTTATCCATTTAAAAATGTTAAGCTTGCAACTGTTTCAATAGCTAAAAATGTCTCCAAATACTCTATGATCATGATCAATATTTGTTTAAGTGATAGACAGTACACTGCATTTTCCTGTTTCCTCTCATTCCACAATAAAGACATTTTGTTGTTGTTGTTGTTAAGCACTATGGACAGCTTTGAAGAGAAAAGAAGTTATTAGAAAGAAAACTGCAGAAGTGAGAAAGAGAAAAATGTAGAAGCAATTCATGCCACTTATCTTAGTGGCAGTGAAAAAGGGTGAAGATAATAATTTCTGTTTTCATACCAACAGTTGACAGCACTACCTTCTGCTACCAACTAACACCTTAGAAATGATAAATTAATATCCAGCAATATAGTCAATTTTAGAAAACTTCAATGCATTAATTATCTTATCTGTTGAAATGTATTTCAATACAGCCTGAGTATAAATTTTGAAGCTGAGGAATTGAGACTTATATAAAACTGGTAATAAAAGGTTTATAAATTCAAGATACAAAACACACACACACACACACACAAAGAAAAACTGTATCTTATGTAATTTCACAAGTCAATTTTTAATATGTAATATAATTTATTTTTTTTATAAATGATACAAAACTATCATAGATATGCTTGCCAGGTTTGAGTTCCTGGTCATTTCCTTATGAGTATTCCAAAAACAGTATTTCTATTTATTAAATATCATGCAATCCATTCAACTTATTCAAACAGCAGGTATTGAGCACCTACAATGTTGTAGGCATTTGGTAGGTACTAAAGACAATCAAAAGTTTAAGAAGACACAGAGAAACAGACTTCATTAGTGGCAAAGAAGGTAATAGAAAAAAATAAAGAAAAACTTAACAATGTAGTAAATCCAGATTATAATTTTCATCACTACTCATCCAAAAATGTCTAAATCTGTTTGAAGTTTTCATTGTATAAATTTTTTTATTAATTAAATGTGAAGAATCAGTTAACTGAGGCAAATAGAGGATTATCTTCAAAAAGAATGGGTCACGTTGCTAAACCTATTCTTGTCACCTGTTTGATTCTTGCAGAAATGACTGTAGGTCCCAACACTGTTAGTGAACTGAAAAATTCTTACAGACTCTTAAAATATTATGGTTTCACATTTTCATGGAAACATTCCCTCTTCTGTTTCCTCTTCTTTTTTAAGGCATTGCTGATCTTTATTTTCCCCATTAACTCTTGAATGTTCTATCAATATTTCTCTTTTTAATTAGTCATAATTCAAAACCCAGTGCCTGCTTAGACCTATTATGTTAATAAAACACCTGTTTTCTTAATTTAGTTAATTAATTCTGAGACTTTGTTCTAATCTTTTAACTGACTGATTGCTTAAATCAAATGACAGTTATACCATTTTGTGGCCTTGTAAAGGCATATCTTAAACCCCCTAATGAACATATTAAATATACACTGATCATGAAATATTATTCATTTCCCATTTGTGACCTCACATTTTGTGTGGCAGATCAAAGGGCAGAAATAAATTATGAGATCAGAATCCTCATTAAGCTAAAGGGATAGTTAAGTTTATTTCTGTTCCCAATCACTCCAATTTGCTGATGTCATCTGACAATCAAAACAACCAAATCTTAATTCCATTTTTTTTGACATACAGCATTTATATTCATAAGTGGAAGGGGCTCCTGAAGGGCAGAGCTGTATGCAATTAACAGGTGATTCATCATTTCTTGATGCAAAAACTGTAAGGAATTGAACAAAGCCAAGCTTGGGTGGTAAGGTGAGAATTTACGTGTCAGTTGTAACTGAGAAAGTCTATACTATTTTATGATGTACATGTAATGTCTGGCAACCCTCGGTCGTGAAAGGGGTCTGCTACTGGACAGATTATCTGGTAGGTCTACAGGCAAACCAAGCTGATGCACAGCCACTTTTGTAACTTCTGAGGTTTTTTTAAGGGCAAATGGATTTCTCATTTCCTATTCACACTTTTAGTGCAACTATCACATTAAAATGTTTATATTTCATGAAATACTATGTCAAATTCCTACTTAAACTAGATATTTTAACCCAAAGAATCCATCACTCTAATAATTTCAACAAATGGTAACACCACCATTTTAATGAAGCCTCGGTGTGGCCAATTAAGCTTTCTACTTGTTTCTGGTTTTCTCATTTTATATTAATTGATCCTAAAGTCTTCAGTGACCCTCAATAGCTTTCAGGATAAAGTTGAAATTTCTAATTTAGTGCATATGGTGAGTAAACAATCTGATATCTTCTTAACTCTCTATGTCTACCCTTCCCTCTCCATGTACCACTTGCACCAAGAAAATCAATCAACTTGAGTTTACTTGAATGAGAATGGTAATAAGAATAGCTTATCTGCTGTCGTAACTTTTTCTTCTGCCATCCATCTTAGTCTAGCATATATTCCTCATCCTTCAAAGGTACCTCATTTTGATTTAGAGAGTCTGATTTACAAAGAATTCCTCCCTCCTTCCATAGGACGCTTAATGAACACATCCGTACCAGGTGTTATCACAACACTCTTGCTATTGTTGCAGTAAGTGTTGTGAGTCACTCAATAGTACTTTCCCAGAACATGTCTGAAATACAACCCACACCAAATGAAAAGTGGTTTCTGATTCAAACCATTTATTAAATCATGTAGGTAGACACAGAGATATATATATTACAAATACATATGTATATGTGGAATGATACACAAATAAAGATATACAAATTAAATAAAGTTAATGTTTTGGTTTTTTATTGCTGCTGAAAAACATTACCACAAAGGTAGTGGGTGGTGATTTAAAAAACCACAATTTATTATCAAATAGTCTTGGGGGGTCACAAATCCTAAAATTAAGGTAGAACTGCCTTCCTTCTAGAGGGTCTAGGGGAGAACCTGTTTCCACACCTATTTTTTAGCTTCTAATGGCTGCCCGCACTCCTTGGCTCATGGTTTCATCTTCTATTTTCAAAGCTATCAGATTAGAGTGTTCAAATCTGTGACTCTAACCCCCTGTTTCCCTCTTGGGGAGACACCTGTGATCACACTGAGCCCACTTGGATAACCCAAGAAGTCTCTTCATCTCAATTTACTTAACTTAATTACATCTGCAATGTCCCTTTACCATGTAAAGTAATATATCCATTGGCTGGAGATTAAGATATGGGCATCTTTGGGTGGGAGGGTGGGGCATTATTTAGTCTGTCAAAGTTAAATAACTGTCAAAGTTAATAACTGTCAAAGTTAAATAGCAGTTGAAATAAATGAATTGACTACTAGATGATGGATAGATGTAAATACAGTAATATGGATTCTTTAAGATCTTTGAGTTTAGCCTTGGAGGTAAAATTTACATATGAATACTTATAACAAAATATCAATACTGTCATATAAGAATGATAAAGTGCTATAGGAGTCTTGAGAATGGATAGTGCATTTACAATGAGGCAAAAATTAGACTTCATAATTTTGCGCTACACCTGAAAAACTGGTGGACTTTGGACTTTGGACTTGCAAAAGTGGAGCAATTGCTAAGTTAGATAAAAGAGATAAATGCATTAACTGTTTCCACTATTGCTAAGATCATCAAAGCCTTGTACTCCTGACTATTTGCAAACTATATTTATTTTGTTCTAGAGAATTCATTCTAAGTAAATTTCAGAATTCATTATAAGTAAATTGCTTTATATGGTTTGTGGCATTATTCAAACTTTTGATACTATGCATGTTTAAATCAAACAGCTCAGGTATTGAATCAGTTAAATGAAATAATAGTTCCTGTGGTTTACATTTACAAGTGTTACTATCATCTGCAATTTAACTTTTAATTGTATGATCCTCAACTGAAGGACTACTATGTTTAGCTAGAATGTGGATTATGCCACATCATCTTTATCAAAATAAGTCAATCAGAAAAAGACATGCATCATATGATCTCACTGATATGAGGAATTCTTGATCTCAGGAAACAAACTGAGGGTTGCTGGAGTGGTGGGGGGTGGGAGGGATGGGGTGGCTGGGTGATAGACATTGGGGAGGGTATGTGCTATGGTGAACGCTGTGAAATTTGTGAGACTGATGAATCACAGACCTGTACTGTTGAAACAAATAATACATTATATGTTAAAAAAAAAGAAGACAGTAGGAAGGGAAAAATGAAGGGGGAAAATTGGAGAGGGAGACGAACCATGAGAGACTATGGAGTCTGAGAAGCAAACTGAGGGTTCTAGAGGGGAGGGAGGTAGGGGGACGGGTTAGCCAGGTGATGGGTATTAAAGAGGGCACGTATTGAATAGAGCACTGGGTGTTATATGCAAACAATGAATCATGGAACACTACATCAAAAACTAATGATGTAATGTATGGTGATTAACATAACATAATAAAAAAATAATGTGGATTATGGAAATGCTGAATGGTCTGATTATTCTGTATTAGTTAACTGTAATGCTCTAAGAGCAATGTCTAAGTGTCTGCTAATTGATTCAGCCATTTTCATAGAGCAAATATATCACAAAAAATCATACACATAATATAAAACATAAAATACATTAAACACAAAAATAAATCCCCAACACAAAACACTATATAAGCAATAAACAGGCTACAGCAGATTTCTTTTGTTATATTAGAAGCCATCTCAGTTTACAATATCTTACTAACAAAGGGAAATCATAAACATATAATGGAAGAATTTAAGTTGTATGAATTCAATATATGCTTATCAGTATTTAATAATCTTACAGATGATGTTATGTTAAAATATAGACTAGTTTTTAACATTTAAGAAACAACTATATTACTAAGTCAACTGAATAAGTAACATATTTGATCATGTAAGCTGTTGATTGATAGAATTTGTGGTACATCAGATATTAATCAATTCTTTGGAAGACAAAAATGGCAAGATTTCCCCCCCAAAATATTAAAATAACAATAGGGACCCAATGAAAGCAGATCTGAACCTTGTTTTTATCTAGATCTATGATATATGAGGCATTATTGCTTTCAGTTCCCTATTTGTAGAACTATGGAATTTGGATTAATGTATTTTTATATTTCATTTCCAATGTCTCCTTTAAACTTTAATGATTGATTCATGCTTATTTATATAATAATTTAAAATTAAAGCAATTTGAAATTATATTATATATAAATATCATTTAGTATATGATATGTATCATCTAATATATCATAAACTTATATTTAACTATATATCTATCATTTTATCATATTTTATTTTATTTTTTAAAGATTTATTTATTTACTTGAGAGAGAGAGAGCACACCAGCAGGGGAAGGGGCAGAGGGAGAGAATCCTCTAACAGACTCCCATCTGATCTCAGAGCCCTACGTGGGGCTGGATCTCCCAACCCATGAGATCACAACCGGGACGAAAACCAAGAGTCGATAATTTAACCAGCTGAGCCATGCAGATGCCGTTACAATATACCATTTTAAAAATAAAACTATTTTTTCCACTGCCACATATTATCAGAAGGGTTGGAAGATATTTTATTAAATTGAAAAGTAATGTTTTGAAAAATAATTGTTATTTAATAGCAAATTCATATTTCATGGAGTTGCCCTAGAGTGAGCAATCATTCTCTAAACATATGACCAATGAAGCTTCTTCCAGAGTGAACACAGTATGAGTGAATGCACACAACTTAACACTAATTAGTGATTTCCTAAAGCAGGGGTTGACTAAATATGGCTAGCAGGGGCCAAATCATGTCTTCCATCTGTTTTTACAAATAGAGTTTTATTTGAACACAAGCATGCCCATTTGTTTACCTATTATCTAAGATGCCTTTCATATTGCAGTGACAGAGTTGAGCATTGCACCAGAGACTATATTGCCTGCAAAGCCCCATAGAGAGAAAATTTGCCATTTCTTCCTTTGGGGATAGTAAATATTAAATAAGCATGCAAAACAGCATCATTGAACAACATAAAGCAAAATGTTAGAGTGCTTGAATAACAAATGGAAGTTGGAAATTAAATGAGAATGTGCAAGGGATTTTTTTGCATAAGGTATTTTAAGAATTGAGTAAACTGAGTATGCTTCAAACGTAGAGTTCCATAAATAAATGTTATTTGTGAATGTATGTGTGCAACATTAATTTTATGAACAGTCTAGGTCCATGAGCTCTTTCTTATTGTCTATGAGTTGGAGGAAGAGTAAAGAAGTGCAGCATCATCCACAAGGGCTTGATGTTTAAACGCTATGGTTAATCCAAGAGTGGTTGGTTATTGGCAATGGACATATCAAAATTAAACAAAGCAGTTCTAAACCTGAGAGTCTGACATAGTATCTCTGAAATCAGTAAGTTGTTTAATATGGCAAAATACCCAAGGTCTTTATAAATGTAAATGTCAAGAGAGATCCATGGCAACATTCACCCGTTTGAAGGACTTCTCATCACTTTACAGTAGCGCACTTTAGAGTAGCTCAAGCTCAACAAATAAGTTATTTCCTTGCTGAGGAGTGCCTTTTGCTTTAATGAATCTCATTGGTTTTTGACACGGGTCAAAATAGCAGTGTAATCTCAGTTACACAGGGCCCAATCTCTGAGGATCCAGCATTCACAACACTAACATCCTTTCCCAAGGGGAAGAAATTTGAAGCTAATGCAACCTAGGGAGGGAAATTTACTGTAAATCCATTCTTTGGTCCATTTGTACTCTTTTAATTTTTTTTTGCTTTTATATGAGAAAACTAATAATGAATAATATCCTAGATAGTTACTGTAAGTCCACATTGATTTGGGTTTCTAAATTTTTAATTGTGACTAGTATGTCAATTCTATTTGAAAAGTCTAAGCTATAATCAAGGTAACATAGAGCCACTAGGGAAAAGGGAAAGGGGCTCATTTCCTTGCATAAACCAGTAGGTATTGTGGCCCAGTGAATGGTGGTTATTATTCATTAAAAATTTAGCGGGTCTACTACATGAGACAATATTGCTTATGTCATGATTTTAGAAATACTCTTAATTACTTGACCACCTGTAATATATGAGGGAAAAGAAAATCACAAGGAAAAGAAAAGGTTAAGAGGTAGAGATAAAAAATTATTTGTTTTTCAGTGAAATTGACATATCATTTTTATGCAAATGTACCTTCCTCTTCCTATTCTGCAAGTTCTTTCTCTCACAAAAAAGATTTTTAGACTAATTGTTGTATCTGCCACTTGCTAAATCTGTTTTCTAAATTACAAATTCAGCCTTCACTGCGGGTGTACTGCCAGCCACTTCTTTCACAAAAGATCTTTGTACTAATTGTTTTATCTGCTGCTTGCTAAATCCATGTGCTAAATTATACCTTTCATTGAAATAACACCAAAACCTACTCAGGAAGCAATTAGTAGGTATTGACATTTTTTAAAAGCAGAGCTTATATGTTTTAGATTGTGTGGGAGGGCCTGAAAGATAGATGTACAAATAATACATCAGTCAAGGGACTACAAGGGCTTTTAGGACATAATGTTATTTCACAAATGCCTTTTCTAAGAGATTTGTTAAAAGTAGGTCTCTCCGAAATCAGAGAGGGAGACAAAACATGGGAGACTCCTAACTACAGGAAACAAACTGAGGAGTTCTGGAGGGGAGGGTGGTGGAGGGATGGGGTAACCAGATGATGGGCATTAAGGAGAGCACTGGGTGTTATATGCAACTGATGAATAACTGAACTCTACATCTGAAACTGATACATTATATGTTAACTAATTGAATTTAAATAACATAAGATTTTTTTTAAGGAAGGAAAAAAGTTAGTCTCTTTATGCTCAGTGTGCCTAAAACCATGTAAAGATTATATGAGGCTTTCTTATGTACTATTATTAAAAATAATTCTTATAGATAATCTGTTCTGAATTTAAAATAGCGAAGCTCCATCCCAGATTTTAAGTTTCATATATTTTTTCTCCAGATGGTAATTAAGATTTGGTGAGTATATTATAGTTTTGCCTCAGGAAGAGTAATACCAAGCATTATTTTCTAATAGCTAAAAAGGCATAACAGAATGAATCATATGAAAACAAGCTTTTATTATCATTATACTATATTGCCATGTTGAATTTTAGCCTTCATGCACTAATATCCATTTGTCACTCTTTAAAAATAATATTTATGAAATCATTCATTCTTGCTATGTTTAAAATTCTCAGGCACACAATCTAAGAAAATTAAGGAGATTGGTGAAGAGATGCCAAGTGGATTCTTACATGGTATGAACATGAGGAACTCATTGCTGCCATAGAGAAGAGTTGAGGTTCTTTCTGAAACACGATCTATTTCACTTTGTTGATACTTTTCCAGTGTTTCACGTAATGAAATATATAAATATACTATTAACGTGGATTTTTTCAGTCCAATTGCATTTTACTCATAGTCAAAAATTTTTAAATTTCAGAATAAAAACAAGCGTCTATGTTTGAGATTTGTTCTTCCGGTGGAGATTTGTTTAGGATTAATGTTTCATATTTCAAACCCATATGGGCAATGATCTTAAATTTGAAATTTTTTAAAGATTTTATTTATTTATTTGACAGAAAGAGAGATAGCAAGAGCAGGAACACAAGCAGGGGGAGTGGGAGAGGGAGAAGCAGGCTTCCCGCTGAGCAGGGAGCCCGATGCGGGGCTCGATCCCAGGATCCTGGGACCATGACCTGAGCGGAAAGCAGGCGCTTAATGACTGAGCTACACAGGCGCCCTTAAATTTGAATTTTATTTTATTTATTTTATTTTTTTTTAAAGATTTTATTTATTTATTTGAGAGAGAGAGAATGAGAGAGAGCATGAGAGGGAAGAGGGTCAGAGGGAGAAGCAGACTCCCCGCTGAGCAGGGAGCCCGATGCGGGACTCGATCCCGGGACTCCAGGATCATGACCTGAGCCGAAGGCAGTCGCTTAACCAACTGAGCCACACAGGCACCCTTTAAATTTGAATTTTAAACAATACAATTTTATCATGGGCTCCCAGTGTATGATAAAAACTCTCTAGTACAAAATATCACATATCTAAATGGAAATGAATAAAAAAGGGATAAAAATTTTCCTATTAGAGTGTATCTGTTTAGAGCATGTTTGGCAACATAAATAATAGATTTATCAATTAACTGGTGTTAATTAATTAAATAGCATTTATAATGTCTAGTTTCCTGAGGCTTTTATAAGGAAGAATAATTATTTCCATTATTTTAGAACGAATATATAGTGAATTGTTATTGGTGGACAGACTAAAATAAATCTGGCCTGGAAGATACAGGGAATATGAATACTTTATTAATGCTCAAAAACAAAACCAAAAACATACAGTCAATTAACAGTGTTTAATTTTACTTCTGACAAATATCTGGAAATAGTGATCATTGAAAGAAATCAGAGTATTGCTTTTATTTTTATTACAATTTAGAAGCAGAATGACCAAATACACACACACAATAGATGTATAGATTGTATGTGTATATATATATATATATGTATATAAATATATGTATAATTCCCCATGTAATTTGCAAATTTTTACTCTAATACAAATAAAAAAATTTAAAAATAAGATTTCCCATATAAATGCTAATTCAAAAAGAAATTAGATGTTTAAGTTGAAATTCTGTTTGAACATGTGAATCAAAATTTAAACTGTTAAATAATATTAGTCAAATATTACACTTTCTATTTTTTATTGGGCATATAATGATATAGCTCAAGTTTACTTAGCATTCTATTATTCTTTTACTATTGTAATACATATACTTTTTGAACGACTAGACAGAGTTTTATATTTTATTTTTTTAAAAGATTTTATGTATTTATTTGTCAGAGAGAGAGAGCACAAGCAAGGGATGTGGCAGACAGGGGGGGAAGCAGGCTCCCCACTGAACAAGGAGTCCGATGCCCAACTCCATCCCAGGACCCTGGGGATGAGACCCTTATGTCTCTGAAACCCAGTCCCATATTAGTATTTGCTTGTAGATACATTCACATGCTAATTTTAAACCTAATATCCTTAAATAGAGACCAGCATCATTCTTTCAAGCACAGTCCATATAGACATATTTATGTCACCAACAGCACTGCACCTAAAGGCTATGCTTCTGATTGGTCTAGCAGCTGGATGATCATTAGGAGTGGATCTGTTGACTATATCTCTTGATCATTTTATCTCTCACTTTATTGTATAACACATCTTTTTAAATTTTATGATGAAAATTGTACATAAATGAAGAATAGAGAATGAGGTAAATATTATTTACCTTTTGAAATGGGAATGCCTTTTCTTTTGCCAAGTTGTGATTGTGAGACATTGAGTCAATTTTGTCAGGAGTCCATAGGGTTTGGGTTTTGTTGTTGCCATACCTATCACCTTTGTATTGAGACTTCAAATTCTTTCAGCCTTGGGCAGCTTGTATCATGTGCTGAGTGTGGGATTTGGAGTTTCAAAGAGATGGTGGTCTTCATACTACATTCTCACCTTTCGTTGATCCATGAACATGCATATGCCACAAAGAATCTCTTTATATACGTCCTTTTGCCCCTCCTCTAATGAGTGGTAGAACACCATTACTGTTTCTCAGTGCAAAAATCGAAGTGAATGTAGAGGTGATTCTCTCTTCAACTTCTTTAGTTTCAGTGCCTTGTCCTTTGGGAGTGGGGCTTTGTCGGTGCTCCTTGGACAACCAAAGCCTGCTTTATGTCTAGAAGATTTTAGGTAGGAATAAGTTTTCACTACTTACCATGGTAATTCAGACCTCTCTTGAATCAGTGCAGAATTTTCAGCCCAAGTAGTTTCTTAGCCCTCCACCAGAGACTAATTTTTACTTCTGTTCTTCCCTGAGAATCAGTGTACCATTGCCCGGGACAAGGGCCAGCATGGTGGTTTCCTGACTTTTTCCTTGAGACCGTGAATCTAGGCTGTAGTCCTTGGAGCAGAAAAGTTTTCTGCCTGTAATCAAGCCATTCATGATGTTGGCTTTTCTATGACAGAAGGGTCCAGAAATGGTCGGGATGATGTTGGCTTTTCTATGACACAAGGGTCCAGAAATGGTCAGGGCTTTGTGCCTTTGTCCAACTGAGGGTGCTTTTCCAACTTTCTGCCCTGCCCACAATCTATCTCATGACAGAAGTGGAAAAGATCTTACAAGTGAATGTGAATTCCACTTGCCCTTGGGGCTTTAAGGAATTTTAAACGGTTACACTATACATCATTTGGCACTTAAGAATTTGTTAAATTTTGTTGTTTTCTTTCACATTTTCAGGACAGTCATTTCTTTCTACCATGCTCTCTTCTATCTCCTTGGAGAGGCTTGTCATCTAGTTGACTTGGTAATCTTGCAACCTCAGCTCTCTGATGGACTTGAGAAAATTTAAGATTCCTGTTTTCTTGTTTTAGGGTATGAACTATGTCCCCTTGTGGCTTTTTACTTTCTAAGCTGAAACAGAATTTGGGTGCAAATAATTTATTCAGGAAGTAATTCCTGGAAATAATGTTGGGGCAATGGAAAGTGAACAGTAAATGGAAAAAATGCAATACAGATGGCATCAATGAGCAGGTGTAACTGCATAACTGGAGACCCCTGGAGGACTGTGGAACATCTGCCTCAGAGCTTTCTCACCTGAAGGGTGAGGAAGCTGTAATACTTCTCCAGCAAGCATATTCTTCAACATTGTTTGAGGACTGCCTCCATGGCATTACATTTGGAAGTATTCTCTGCTTTAAAAATTTTCTGATTTTCCTGAAGATGATAGATAGATAGATGATTGATAGATGATAGATACATAAATGATAGATGATAGGTATATATAGATGATAGATAGATAATAGATAGATTGATAGATGATAGAGATATATGTATGATATAAGCATAAAAGAGTTGCACAAAACAGTGGTTATGCTTGATTGCATTTCAAATGATCCAGAAGCATAAGATCTCATTACAAAGCCATTTTATCATTTTTCATCTTGTGTCAGTGTCAAAAAGTATTCTTGTTACCACAGGTTAGCAATTTTCAAGCATTTCTGGGTTTTCTACCTAAAACAAATTAGTCTCCAAGGTTACTCTGATAAGCAAAATATTTATTGCAAAGTACAGATTTACTTATCATTTATCATTCTGAAACTGATGATTTAAATACCTTGTTCCGTTATTTTTCTTCAAAATTGTTATGATTTTTTCATAATTATAATTAATCTACATACATTTTGTGTATTTCTGCTGGGGCAGAAATTTTTGAGAAAAGCATTTAATTTTAATAGGTATATATTCCATTTATTTGGGGTTGTGTATTATTTACTATGAGGTTAAAGTTTATTTTATTCATTTTTTTTGTTGAACTCTGGGAATATGGATGGAGGCTAGTGGTAATTTGCGCATTTCTTTTAGTACATTGCCTGTGTTATCAGTCCTCAGAATAAAATATAAACTTCTCTGAATGCACTAAAGCTTACAGTTTAATTTAAATAACTTGTCACCTACTGGGATGAGTGACTATCACTGGAAATATCACTGGCAAATCTGCGTAGGAAAAGAGGGTTATGTGTGCTGCTTATATCTTAATTTCACCTGAGTGAGAGTTAAGACTATGTTACACTCGGAGCTCCAGCTTTGAGCCTTGTTATATTAGTAGAGCATATTATGGGATTCCCAGGAAATTAGATAATTTAAATGATTAAATGAATGATTTTAATCAGGAGTTATCACAGGATCTATCTACTATCAAAATAGTAGATACCTACTATTTCAAAATAGATCAAATACTAATAGAAAATTAGATAAAATGATCCCAGAAAAGGAATATTGCTTTTGTCATATAGCACTCAAACAAAAGCAGTTTCTACACATTTGGGGTGGGGGGGTGTAATTAAAAGCACTTCAATAGAGAATCTGAGGCAAGTAATGTAGTGGAAACAGCATTTTTTCTCCTGTGAATGGTGAAGACAGAAATGATGTAATTTGTGGGGCACTTTTGTATGTCTGTTTACTATTTTGTTTTGGAAATCCTAGAGCATGTTCCTATGCTACTGGAATTTTCCACTGAAAACAAGCCATTGTGAGGCAAGTTGGTGAGGAATATGGAATGCTGAAGTAAAGTTCTTTTTTTTTTTAAGATTTTATTTATTTATTTGACAGAGAGACACAGCGAGAGCAGGAACACAAGCAGGGGGAGTGGGAGAAGGAGAAGCAGGCTTCCCACTGAGCAGGGAGCCTGATGTGGGACTCGATCCCAGGACCCTGGGATCATGACCTGAGCCGAAGGCAGACGCTTAATGACTGAGCCACCCAGGCGCCCTGAAGTAAAGTTCTTATAAATGACATAGGATATGAGGACCAGAAACAGTCTGATGACTGGGTTGGCCTTACATAGAAGCAAGAAGACCATGATAGCTGAGAAACTTCATCATTTGCAAAAATAGAAAAGTGAGATATTATCATTACAAATGCATAGTTTCATGATTTGATGTATAGTGATGAACAAAAGATCCAGTTTGACAACTTCTACTTTTTCACTGAAGTAAAAACTTTGGGAAAAATAGTTGTGTACACGTATTAAGAAATACAAAACATTATTATGAAACATTATATATTGTGGACTCATTCTATACAAGACTAGAACTTCAAAAACGTGCAAATAGTTTACTAAGGCATATTAATTTTCACCCTCTGAAATAATTTCCTCTGAGCTCTGAAACAGATATAATTATATCCCACAGAAAGACTTCTTTGTTCATATAAATATAGATTTATATATTTTTATATAATTTATATATAATATATATTATATATATAAATATAATTATAGATATACAAATATTATATATATATAACATATATATATATTCCAGGGCTTTTTCATGTCTCTTATTTTCCCTTAAAAATCAAAAAAACAAGTACATAACGTTTTTTTTCTGAATCTTTTCTGCTAATGAATAGCAGCATTCCCTTGATTATAAAAATAGGTAATGAAGACTTACACTTAAGCACAGATATACTTAAGTATACTTAAGATACTTAAGCACAGATTCGTTGGTTGCAGGCATGAATAATCTAGATTATTTTCATAAACTAACGCAGCAAGCATACTCATATATTTATAAGAAGTGAAGCAGGTAAGAAAGCATATTTTCAATGGGAATATCATGTAATATGATGATTTTTGAGTAATTATCAGAGACTGACACTGGGAAGTATTCTCCTAATCAGAGAATTTTGATTAATCTAATCACTCTTTTACTGTGCCTATGCAAATAATGTCTCCACCGGTGTTCTAATTTGAAACAACAGGTTTCTTTTATTAATGAATAAAAGGAAGTTACCAGTGATAATGGCAGCATTATGGCTAATATTAAAATCTGAAAAGCAATGTGACAGAAATAATGAAGTTGATTACTAAAAGAAAATGGAAGTTCATTGACAATATTTACTCAGGCAAAATTGTAGTCATCACTAGGCAGGACCATGCTGATAATGGAGAAAGACATTCTCAAATTAAATACACTGTTCTGGTTCTGAGTCTTTTAAGTACTAATTATTTTCATACCTTTTATAAACAAATCACATGTTAGCACATAAATAAGTTATTTTGAAGTAATTTTAGATTACCATTAAATGTACATTATTATTTACTGCATTGTCAACTTTGTCTTCCTTCCTACTCACAACTAGAAGTTATCTTGTTTCCATGTTATGTTGTCAAATATAAAAGTAAGCAAAAAAAGTTAATTCAAAAAGAGAATTAAAGCTATATGACTCTCTTTTTTAATCTAGAAACTATAAATACAGGAACTCTAGAAAGCACAAAATTTACACACAATAAGAAGTTCCAGTAGGACCTTGAAAGTATCAGCAAATCCAAAGTGCTCCAAATCCAAGGGGCCAAGATGCTGTATGCCATTTAAGAGTTCCTGGTGCTCCTACTGGGTATTTACCCCAAAGATACAAATGTAGGGACCCGAAGGAGTACGTGCACCCCAATGTTTATAGCAGCAATGTCCACAATAGCCAAACTGTGGAAAGAGCCAAGATGTCCATCGATAGATTAATGGATAAAGAAGATGTGGTATATATACACAATGGAATATTATGCAGCCATCAAAAGGAATGAGATCTTGCCATTTGCAACGACATGGATGGAACTGGAGGGGGTTATGCTGAGTGAAATAAGTCAATCAGAGAAAGACATGTATCATATGACCTCACTGATATGAGGAATTCTTAATCTCAGGAACAAACTGAGGGTTGCTGGAGTGGTGGGGGGTGGGAGGGATGGGGTGGCTGGGTGATAGACATTGGGGAAGATATGTGCTACGGTGAGCGCTGTGAATTGTGTAAGACTGTTGAATCACAGATCTGTACTTCTGAAACAAATAACGCAACATATTTTAAGAAAAAAGAAAAAGAAGAAGATAGCAGGAGAGGAAGAATGAAGGGGAGTAAGTCAGAGGGGGAGACGAACCAGGAGAGATGATGGACTCTGAAAAACAAACTGAGCTTTCTAGAGGGGAGGAGGGGGGGGGGATGGGTTGGCCTGGTGATGGGTATTAAGGAGGGCACATTTTGCATGGAGCACTGGGTGTTATGAACAAACAATGAATCATGGAACACTATACCAAAACAAATGATGTAATATATGGTGATTAACATAACAATAAAAAATTAAAGATAAAAAAAAGAGTTCCTGGTGCTCCATCTCTTGCTACTAGATGAATATTGATAGGTAAATGTATAAACTAAAGTCAAGTGGAGATGTAGGAAGCATAACTTTGAATTGGGGGTGATGCACAGGAACTAGGAGGCAAAAAAGGAATATTTAGCTTCCAGAATCTCTGGACTGGTACCATCCCACCATTTAGCACAACAAAATGGTAGTGTCTCTACCACCTGAGACAGTGATGTAGCACCAGGAAGTGCTTTTCCCCACCTTATCCATGAGTACCTGGATTCCTGGCAATGGCTTCCAATTCAAATACCCCCACAGGTCCATTTCATACAGTCTTGCTTTGTCCAGACTGCAGCATCAGCATATTGCTTACTGCTTTCTGGACCTCTGTCTGTCTATCTAGCCAGCAATTGTGCCAGAGAACACAAGAATTTGACGTTTCTGTCGTTCTCATCAAACCTGTAAGCAGTTACAAAGTCAAAAAGTAATATTCATATCCTTTTCTCATTTCCAGAAGTCAGCTTCCTCTTCATCTGAGCATGGAAATGTAAACTTCTATGTTGTTAAGTATCCAAAGGAAGGTAAAACCATTCTATCCCCAGGAATCATTTTATTGACTTTGCTGTCACATTAACAATTAAATGGTTCCTGTCTACAGATTTCATTGTACTCAAGATGGGTGGAAAGGGTTTCTCTGGGCATTTCAAAGCCTTAACAAAGAAATTCAGTTCCTTGTTCATCAAGAAACCACCTGTCTTCTACAGCATGTTCATCCCTACCATGAAGCTGTGGCTGCGTGAGAAATACTATAAACATTTTGACATAACAATCACTTATGTTTGAAAAGTGAGGCCAGAAAAGCTTCTATTTTGGCTGGTCTCATTTTATACTTATCTCTGGAAGTGTCTGTTTTTTTTTTAAGATTTTATTTATTTATTTGACAGAGAGAAACACAGTGAGAGCAGGAACACAAGCAGGGGGAGTGGGAGAGGGAGAAGCAGGCTTCCCGCTGAGCAGGGAGACCAACGTGGGGTTCCATCCCAGGACCTGGGACCATGACCTTAGCCGAAGGCAGATGCTTAATGACTGAGACACCCAGGCACCCTGGAAGTGTTTTTGCTCTTCCATTATTATTCCACAAGACAACAGAAGTTTTTCAGCAGGATGACAAAAAAAGCAGCTAAGTCAACAGAGTCTTTCTGCATTTCTGGGCCTAATTAATCCTTCAGGAAGAGAATATACTTCCTTAGCAAATTTTGAAAGCTATAACAACTGGTTTTAGGGAGTACTCTTTGGGCATCATAAGCCAGATCCCACAGGTTAATAGAACAATTAATTTGGCTTATTGACCAAGAATACTTGAAAACGAAGACTTTCTTTAACTATTAATAATTATCATAGTTCTTCTTGAGATGATTAATGTTTGTTTTTATCATGACTTGTTTGCAAGTGACACAGAGTCATCTATGCTGGTAATGTACATATATATATTATATGATAATAAACGAATACAATATGTGTTTAATATGTATATATTATATATAATACATGAACATATGTTATGTATTTAATATGTATATATAATATATATCATATATAATATAATAACATGTATTCATTAATTTCTACATAATTCAAAAAAGCTTTTGTATGCCTATAAAATTTTGTGACTTTTTTCTTTTTAAATCAAGTGATATATTTGAGATATTATTTGAATACTGTATGGTTACCGAGGAAAAGAGATTGTTACAAATAGAATCTTACATCAATCATATTTGGGGAAGAATCAGTTAAAGGGAAAGTAACCGTATATTGCAGGCATCCAGGAAAGTATTTATGTGTGCCCATTTTCCTGGCATAATAATTATTATTACTAATTTTTATTTTCAGAAATGTCCCAGTTTAAATGATAAATGATATGGTCTATCCCAGTTTATGTCATGCAGTTTTCCAAAATGTGGTATGGGGCACAGGTGGATGAATTGAGTTGACCAGAATTCTAGGATTTTATTCTTCAGAGTGTTAGATTGGTGGTCCTTAAAGAGAAAATCCTCTACAAGAATGGTTGAGCCTAAAGTGAAGAAGCACAAAAGCCATGTCTCTAAGTCTTTAATAAATGATAAGTAGTATCAGTGAGATTTGTGTGATCAAGTGGATGATTTAAACATTCTTTTTTAACTTGATAAAGGAATGATGGTCATGACATGGCAATAGTGAGCAATTAGAAAAACAAAACCATGTAACAATCCTCAGGTATATGAGATAGGGGATATGAGAATACTACTTGGGAGAGTAGGACATTGTATAATGAATTAGACAGAAAATCATCCTTCTGGTGGTTTCTGCTGAGTTGAGTCAGATGTTTGAGGAACTCAACCTTTAGATTTTTCTCTCTTTCCATATTCCTGCCTGTTAAAGAAATGTTATATTTCTGATACCTAATTGTAGATCTATACATATTACTCAGCATTAACTAATTACCATCTCAACATATTAGTATCATTTCAGGGACTGGGATACTGTAGAGTTCCTTTTTAATGATACACAAGTGTTACATTGAGATTACTCTAGCCATGGCAGCCTATAGCTATGAACTCTGTCCATATATTTTTTTTTACTTTTATTAAGAATTGATGACATTATTCAGTGTAGAAATTGAAAGGATTGAAGTCATGATGATACATATGGCCCCAATAGTCTCTTAGAGGAGGTGGGAAAGAGATCAGAATACTTCTTTCAATTGGCCAAAATCTACCTATATGGAATGCTCTTATAAGCCAGATGTACTATCAGTAATTGCTTTGAGAGAAGTATAGAAATGTAAGACAACCCAGAAAAAGGATATTGGTATTAGAAGTGTTTTGAAAAATATGCTTGAAGCACCACTATCTTTAGTTTAGAAGAGTGGCTGAAGTAAAGTATCCAACTGATTAAACCCTTTGTATGGTAACATATACTAATTAATCAACCTATCTTTTTACATATAAATAAAAATAGACTTAAATTTTAAAAATATTTTAAGGAAGTAAGCGACAAAATAGGGGAAGGATAAAAAGGAGTAAACAGAAAAAAAAAAACAAAACACTGGTCTTAAAATATTGAGATATAATTCGAAAGGAAGAAAGTAATTTAAGGGGCTCCTGGGTGGCTCAGTTGGTTGAGTGACTGCCTTCGGCTCAGGTCATGATCTCAGGGTCGTGAGATCGAGCCCCACATCTGGCTCCCTGCTCGGCAGGAAGCCTGCTTGTCCCTTTCCCATTCCCCTTGCTTGTGTTCCTTCTCCCACTGTCTCTCTCTCTGTCAAATAAATAAATAAAATCTTAAAAAAAGAAAGTAATTTAAAAGTAATATATAATTTGCCAACAAAAAAACAAATAAAATGTGATTAACAGTAGATCTCTTTTCAGCAAAGTGAATTCTAGAAGTTACTAGAAAACACAAAGGTGTTTTTTGTTTTTGTTTTTGTTTTTTTCAGTAGTAGGGTTGGTTTTATTTTTAGTGTGAGCCAAAATCAGTACCTGCTGTAAAATCAGTACCTTCAAAACCTGTACCTTTTCATCCCTGGAAAACACAAAGTTTTGAGGGAAATGTTTTTATAATTTAAAGACTAAAATAAAGAAAGAAAATGTATATATTTTACACATTTCCTGGGAAAGCTAGTTACTTATGTACATACTCTAGCAAACCACAGAAGAAATCTAAGGCAGAAGAAGGCAAGAGATGAATTAAAAAAGAATAGATGTGAAAGCAGGAGAGAAAAATACATAAATCTAGCATATCAACTCTACAAAACGTCAACACTGTCCTCATCTGTGTTAGAGGGTTTAGCAAATAATAGGATTAAGAAACTGTATAGCAAATGTGTAAAGTCAAATGTTTCTCTTGTAATAATTACAAAGGAGAGACAAACTAAGTCAGCCCAGTGTGTACAAATGGGAGAATAAAGACTATAAAAGAAACTCCTGGTATCAACATGATTTTGGACTCATGATGATGACATATGTGAAGATTTAAAATATTCTCTATTGTATTACTTTCTGCTGGTAGGTTTATATTTTCTTAGGTTTATTTTATTGGTTTTGCTCAGTCATTTTTTTCCTACTTTGTAAGAGTTACTCAACTTATTAAGTCTTTCCAAATATTTGCATTAATGGAACAAATTTCCTTCTATTTACTCCCCTGCTTTATCTCATAAGAACTGTTATATTATATTGTTTTCTGTTCTAAATTGATCATGATTTTTATTTTATTTTGATCATTGTCTTTTTATTTATTTATGAGTATATTTTAATATTTTATAGTGGGTGAGACAATCTGGATTCATAAGCAAGTTTTCATGGACATCAAAGAATGTGGATGAAGACACAGTTCTTTGGATTACATCTAGCCTCCTTTTGTGGCTTGGTGTGTGGGCAACAATCAAAGTAGACCACATGTGACTATAACAAAATGCACATACTCTTGTTATGGAGAATTTAGTTTGTATTTACCATTTGTTAATATTTTTCAAGTTATTTAAATCCTCGCTGCTTTGTATTTACTTAATCCATCACTTTCAGAGAGAACAAGGCTAATCTATCACATCATAGATTTGAATATATCAATCTGTGTGTAAAAACTTGCCAATTTGGGGACACCTGGATGATTCAGTCCATTAAGCATCTGACTCTCGATTTCTGCTCAGGTCATGATCTCAGGATTGTGGGACTGTGCCCCAAGACAGGATCATTTAAATTATATTTCATGTTTGGTCTTTTGCAGATAGTCTAAATAACACATGGGTCAAAAATCAGATAAAGGAAGTTAAAACATTGTGAACTATATATAAACAAAAACACAACATACCATAATTTGTGAGATATAAAAAAAATTTATAGGTCTACAGATTTCTATTAAAATCTAAAAACAATGATCTCATTTTCTATCTTAAAAGTCTAGAAAAAAGAAGAGTAAATTAAATATAAAGTCAGGAGAAAAAATAAAGATAAAAATAGAAGTGCATAAAATAAAGTAGATAGTAAATATAGAAAATCAATGAAACCAACTTCTGTTTATTAAGTGGAATAATAATAATAAAACAATAGCTAATTTACTAATACAAAACAAGAATCAATGAAATTAAAAAATCACTAACAAAAAGCAGTCCATGACCATGTAAAAAATGTAGAGATATTAAAATGGGATAATAATGAAATTATTTTTTTACCAATGATCAGACAACTTTATGAAGTAAATAAATTGAATACAAATTACAAAAACCATCTAAAAATTAAAAAGTGTATATGGTCATATATCTAATGAAGATATTGAATCAATAAACAAACATTTTTTCACAGACTACTACAGATTCATATAACTTCACTCGTAAACTCTGCTGAATATTGAAGGAAGAAATAATACCAATGCAACCTAAAATCTATCAGAAAATGAGAGGAAGAAATGTATACTGACCCATTTTTCAGTATTTTTATTTTGAAATAATTTAAAATGCAAAAATTTGTAATGGTAGTATGGACATTTCTCGTGGAGTCTTCATCAAGCTCTCCTCATGATCACATCTTACATAATCATAGTGCATTGCCAAAAACAGAAAATTGACATTGGCATACAAACCATGTTTGGATTCTTATATTTCACCAGTTTTTAATTTTTTTAGTATAGTTTTATGAAATTTTATATGTATAATTCCACATAGCCATCAGCACAATCATAATACAGAACTGTTCCCTTTGTGTTGTACCTTAATATTCTTACTCCAAACCTAACTCCTGGCAACTACTGAATTCTGCTCCATGATTATGATTCTATTACTTAGAGAGTATTATATAGATAAAATTTTGTATTTAACACTTGCAACTGCTTTTTTTTTTTGCTCAGCATAATTCCCTTAAGATTCACCTAAGTATTCGTGTATATCAATTTTGCCTTCAACTATAAATTACAATTAAAAATGCAAAAGAAAAGCATGAACTTTCACTTAATATGTATTTATCCACACCTTGCTCTTTCTTCTCTCTTGACGTTCCAAGTTCATTCCATTATCATCTTCTCTTTGTCAGTTCTCTTAGAGCCAAGTATGTTGGTGTCAACCTCTTCATTCTCTTCCATCTAAAAATGTCTTCATTTCACCTTCACTAGTGAGGAATATTTTTACTGGGGATAAAAATCTAGGTTGTCAGTTATTTTCTTTCAATACCTGAAAAATATTGTGCAACTTCCTTTCCTTCAGATATTCATATCAGAATGCACTGGCATTTAAATTGTTGTTCCTCAAGGGTGCCTGGCTGGCTCAGTTGGTGGAATGTTCGTGACTCTTGATCTTGCAGATGTGGGTTCCAGCCCCATGTTGAGAGCAGAGATTACTTAAAAATAAAATCATTTTTTTAACATTTATTTATTTATTTGAGAGAGAGAGAGAGAGAGAGAGAGAACACACATGAGTGGGGGAGGGGCAGAGAGAGAGGGAGAGAGAGAATCCTCAAGCAGACTGGATAATGGAACTGGACACTGGGTTCACTCCCAGGACCCTGAGATCATGACCTGAGCCAAAACCGAGTCAGATGCTCAACAGACTGAACCACTCCGGCACCCCAAAAATAAAATCTTAAAAAATTTTTTGTTTCTCATAGATATTACATAGTTTCTCTGAGTACCTACAAGATTTTTCTTTGTATTTAGTTTTCAGGAACTGATTATGATGTTCTTGACCACAAATTTCTTTATATTTATGTTATTTACGGGTTGCTAATATTCCTGAATCAGTAAGTTTATGTTATTCACTTTATTTGGGAGATTTTCAGGCATTGTTCAGGCATTTCAAATGATTTTGCTACCCTTATTCTTCCTCTTCTCCTTCTGGATCTTTAAAATTTTGTTACTGTCACACATGTCCTGAAACTCAGTCCTCTTTTAAGTTGCATTTCCCCTCTTGTCCAGACTGGATAATTTCTATTAATCTAAATTCAAGTTCGCTCATTGTTTTCTTTTTTTAATAAAATAGGGAATTTCGGGGCATATCTATATTTATTTTTTAAGTTTTCTATTTTCTTTCCAGTATAGTTAACATACAGTATATTATTAGTTTCAGGTGTACAATATAGTGATTCAACACTTCTATACTTTATGCAGGGCTCACCATGATAAGTGTACTCTTCAACTTCATTCTGCTATTGAGCCATCTAATGAGATTCATATTTCAGTTATTTCACTATTCAGTTCTAAAATTTTAATTTGATTTTTCTTTATATGTTTTATTTCTTTGTTGAGATATTCTATTTTTATCATTTGTTTCAAGAGCATCCACAACTGCTTCCTGGATAATTTATTTACACTAGTTGCTTTACAGTCCCATGCCAATAACTAACATCTGTGTCATCCGGCTATTGATGTCTATTGATTGTCTTTTTCTCATTCAAGCTAAGATTTCTTTGATTCTTAGTGTGGTGAGCAATTTTGACTATGTGTCAGACATTTTATATCTTATAAGAATTTTATTTCTATTGAAATCTTCTAGTGTAGCCAGTAGTCAATGCATTTAGATTTAGAATGCATATCCTAGCATAATCTTGTTGGTGGTGGTGTTAAGTAAAATTTGAAATCACATCATGTAGTTTTAAATACACAATATAAAATATTTAAAACTATGTAATTCTGGCACATTATTATAAACTATTACTGAAAAAAATACAGAATACTTAAAAATGGAGAGACATAACATATTTAAAGATTGGAAGCCTCTATGTTGTTACAATGTCAATTTTACCTAAAAATTGATCACAGGTTTGTTGGAATAGAAATCAAAATCCTGCAGGCTTTTTTTGTGAAATTAATAACCTGATTATAAAATTTGTAAGGAAATAAGAAAGACCTATAATTACCAAAACAATTTTGAAAACAATATCAAAAGTGTTGAACTTAGATTATAGGATCTCAGGACGTACAATAAAGTTACCAAAACAATGTAGTATAGGGAAAAAAATAACAAAACATAGATTAGTAGAACTGACTAGAGTCCAGAAATTGACCAGAATTTAAATGAGCAATTTGTCTGTTTGCCAAAGCTCTCCTGGAAACACATGGGAAAAGTGTAGTCTTTTTAATAAATGATTAACATGCGCATGATGTACACTTTTCCATTCCCTTACTTTTAATACATCCATGTCTTTATAATTACAGTGGGTTTGAGAAGAAAGTGTATAGTAGGTCTTACATTGTATTGAATCAGATCATCTTTTTTTTTCTTTTCAATGTGGTGGTTTAGACCTTTACATTTAATACAATATTTGATATATTTAGATTAAAACCTACCATCCTGGTAGTTGTTTTCTATTTAGCTATCTCTTTGCTGTTCTTTTATTTCCAATCTTTCTTCCTAGTTTGGATTTATTCAGCATTTTTTATAATTCTCTATGACCTCAATTACTGGCTTATAATTCACACTTCTTTAAAAAGATAGTGATTGTCCTAGGGCTTACAATATTATCTCTAACTGATATAGGGAGTCTTCCCTTACAAATCTGGCAAGCACAATTTTCTCTGTTTAATAACTCACCACAATATGTTTTACTATAATTATACATACAAAAACAATGAGTTATTGCATATATACTTAAATCTACTCATAGCTTTATATTTTTATGGCTTTAAGTTTGTTTTGTAATGTTTACAATTCCATACAAAGAATTCCAAGTATTGTAATATTTGAGTCATTTCAATATCAGACTAGTTAATCACTTGCTTATAAATTTCTCTTGAACTATTCTCAAATGGATTAATATGTTGAAAATTTACAAATAAATTTTAAACCTGTCAAATAATTGAATAATACTGTTTTATATATAAATACTACATATAGATAAACATTTGTCCAAGATGTGATGGAAAGCCTCAGAATCTACATCCTTCTAAAAAGATTTTACTTGATGTTCAAAATACTACAGAAATGAATAATAGTTTCATATTGATACGTAACAGTGATAAGATATCAAATATGTGGTTCCAGAGTTAGAGATTCATTAATTCACTCAGCAACCATTTACTGAAAATTCTCTGTATGCTAGGAACTAGTTAAATATTGGCACAAAAAGAAAAACATGTGGCTCTTGGCCATATAAAGCTCCAAGTCAGTAGGATCAAATATGTAATACAAAAGAAAATATGTAAATAATTATAAGTTTATAAATAATAGGGGATTGACTTTAAGATGGTATTTCCCAAACTTGGCTAGAGATGAGGTCCGAATTCTTAACTCATAGTTCAATATTCTATTAATTGAAGCATTATAGCATAGTGATCTTGTCTAATTTTGAGATTTTACATATCAAATATTAAAAATGGAACACTAGTAGCCTTTTGCACGTGGCTATCATCATCATCATGATCATCATAGTTGTCATTTTGGTGTGTTTGAAATCCTTTGTGGTGAAGTGCACTGCAGTTCAGTGTCAAGTGATTCAAAAGTCTGACCTTATATTGGAAAATGCTTTCCAAAGAAAAATAAATAAATATCAGGAATTTTCTTTAGATAGTCCCATCACTGTCTGGAAGCCATTCATCTCTAAAAGTAAATTTCATGCTTTCCCTCTTTAAAGAAACTAAGAATATATGTTTTGTTTTGTTTTTCAAAATCCATGAGCCAACATTCCCTGACAAAAAAAAACAAGGCAATACTTACTGCTGCATTTTTTAAGCATGGAAACATAAGACATCTATAGACAACTTAGAAGTTTATAGGAAATTTTCATTTTTAAGAAAAATTTCATCTTGTCTTCTTAAGAAGAGAAAATCGAAGCTCCTATGTCAATCCAAACAATAAAACTAAAAGGCAGAAAAAGGACCCAGATGTGAGAAGGAATGCAAATCACCATACTAAGAAGCTGAGAAAATTACTCAGCAGGATCCAAAAATAATTAGGAACTGAGTGAGCTTATTGGTAAAATATTAAAAGTACTTTGAAAACTCTTAAGTGACAATATATTTAGAAGATTTTTTCTTCCTGGACAGTATGATGAGGCTTTTTCTGAAAATAGATTACCAGTGGGGGTTGGCAGCTGTTGCAATATTTATTTTTCTTTTTAAATAAAATAGAACTAGAAAGTGAAGTTTATGTGAAGTTAAGTCCTAGTACAGAGAAATGTTTCCATGTGTTTGGGTACAATGTACACTAGAATTCTGGGACAGGAAAAACCAGAAATTTCAGGCAAAAATTTGCTTGGTTTATCTAGATTTCCAGACCTCAAAAACAAAACAAAAGACAAGAAAAGAAAAATAAACAAAAACATCAAAATATGAGTTCCTTGGGGCAGAGTTCTAGAAACTTGCTGCTTCCATTTTAATAGAATTTTGACTTTTTAAAGGCTCCATTATCTGATGCATTATAAAAATAATATTTCTTGTGTAGGATATTAGCAACTGCAAAGACGTCAACTGTAATA
The DNA here is from genome assembly GCF_003265705.2 of Callorhinus ursinus. Lineage (NCBI taxonomy): Eukaryota > Metazoa > Chordata > Mammalia > Carnivora > Otariidae > Callorhinus > Callorhinus ursinus. The sequence continues at coordinate 13,982,186 of NW_027397063.1, read as the reverse complement.
AATCCTTCTAATTATAGTGGAAGCCTAAATTTTCAAATTTACTGGAGGGTTAAAATTTGGAGTGAAATTGGAACTTGAATTAATTTTAAAAGCATGTGTTAATATGTATGTTTCAGTAATGAAGATATCAAGGTACAAGGTAATTATTTTCCTCAGTTTTGAGGAAAGACTGGGAACTAAAATATCAGGGAGAAATAAAGAATAAAGATCAATTAGAGGGGTGCCTGGGTGGCTCAGTAGGTTGAGCATCCAACTCTTGGTTTTGTCTTAGGCCACGATCTTGTGGTTGTAGGATCCAGCCCTGCATTGCACTCTACACTCAGTGTTCAGGTTCCTTTGCTTCTCCCTCTTCACTTCCCCACTCTCCCTCTCTCTCTCTCCTCTAAAATGAATAAAATAAAATCTTTTAAAAAAATGTAACAAATAAAATCAATTAGATAGGGCAGAATTATGTGTCTTAGAGAAAAGTGAAAGCAACATAAATCATATACATGTGAAATAGTTACAGATTGATAATGAAAAACCCAAGACAGTCCATGAATGGGCTCAACAGACAATGGAGATGAAATAGTACTTGCAACAGCTGGTATTTAGAAACTTTAATTCTCTTTCAAATGCTGAACTTAAAAGGTTGAAATGTCCTAGAGCCCATGTTTCTCTGCCCTCCCTTCCAAATTCTACCCCGATTCCTCTAATTGCTTAAAATTACTGACTTTTACAGTTACCTAAAATATACACCATGTCAATGTGTCAATTTTTCCTGTTTCTCCTCATGATAACTTTTTTTTGATATTGCCAGGAAAGCCATATATAAGGGGGTTCAGTACTGCTCTCCTGAACAGAGCTACTTCTTGTATCTTAATGACATCTCCCCAAATAACATTTTGCCAATGACATTTTCTAACAAAACTGCACAGCTAATATGTGGAGAATCTTTTTCCATCACTCAAAGTGTCTATGTGTGTTTGGTTTCACTTTGTCTAGTTAAATAAGCTAAGTAATGGCTTGAAATTTTAAGTATCTCTGAGTGATGACTTTTTAAGATTTCTATTGTAAGCACTTACTATCTAAGTTTTTTGGACAGGAATTCATATTGGGTGGTCACTAGACCAATCTCTCAAACTCTGCTCTGGCCACAGAACTCCTTTTAGCTAGCATGTGGACATTTTTGCAGGTGCTTGGGCCCCTTCTTGCCAGGGAATCCCTCATCGTCTCCCATTCATCCATAAACCTCCATTTTCAGTAATTAGCTTACTGGAACAAGACTAGTGTTTTGTTTTGAACTCTCATTATAATAGGTCAATTGCCCTTTATGCTACTAATAACCATTTATTTTTAAAACCTAAGCTAAAATAGAATAAAAGTCTCTCTTCCTTTTTGGTTGTCACACCTGAAAAACAGATTATAATGCCTGAATTATAATTAATAGGCAGTATAATTCAACTTGATTCAATGACCAAAAATATCTAAGTAGAAAATATCAATTTTGACTTGCTGTGACATCTCAAATCTATAAAAAGTAGATAGCACTGCAGCACAAATCAGTATGAATATTTGGAGGCTGATCATATACAGAAAACTAAATTAACTGTTCATTTGTATGTAAGTGTGTGTGTGTGTTTTATACCATTTCTTGTCTGTAAAATTCTTCACGGCAATCATAATATCAATTTTATAATTGCAAATTCCAACAGAGGTTATTACAAGGTAGTATAAAAAAAGTTTTTAAAACCTGAATTGTTACCAGTATTGGTTTAATCAATCCTCACCAATAAGTTGATATTAATTCAGTGTAGAATTCAGTAAAATATGGCCAGTGAACCAAATCCAGAAAATCACTGGGTATAGATTTATTTTTTCAATGTACAAAAGACTAGAGGGAATAGAATAATGGATCCCAGTTAGCCACCATCTGGCTTCAGAAGTTGTCAACATACCACAAATCTGATTTTATCTATTCATTTCCATTTCAAAGCATTATTATATTACCTGTAAATTCCTCAGTGAGTAACTCTAAAAGATAGGATTATTATCAACATAAAACATATGTAACAAAATTCAGAGTAAGTCTTTAATATCTAATTATTTTTCATGTTCAAACTTTTCTAATTATCTCATAAATGCATTTTTATGTTTTGTTTCTGAGTCAGGATTCAAAGTAACCCATACACTACATTAGGTTGCTGTCTTTCAATTTTTTTTTTTTTATTTATTTATTTGAGAGAGAGAGAGAGAATGAGAGATAGAGAGCATGAGAGGGAAGAGGGTCAGAGGGAGAAGCAGACCCCCCGCTGAGCAGGGAGTCCGATGTGGGACTCGATCCCGGGACTCCAGGATCATGACCTGAGCCGAAGGCAGTCGCCCAACCAACTGAGCCACCCAGGCGCCCAGGTTGCTGTCTTTCAAATCTCTTCTAGTTCATAGAATTCCTTATCTCTTTATTTCTTGTCACTTTTTGTGGAACAAACTAGTCATTTATCCTGTAGACTATCTCACATTTTTGGTTTGGAAATTTGTATCATCATAGTGCTCCCCATAAATCCATAAAATGGCATTTAGGCATAGGGGCTAAATTATAGTCAGGTCCAATTCATTGGGAGAGATAAATGTGTAGACCATCTTGTAAAATCCCTATTTTCATCACTCAGGAGACACATACTGCGTGGTCATCCTGATTTTAGTGCTATTAGTGTGAATCAGTGAGCTTAGGAGTTGTCAGCTTTATCTATTGACAATTTTTGCACAAATCTTTCAGCAACTAGTTTTGTAGTGATTAATGATAGTTTCTTAGATTATTTCATTAACATTTACAAAAGGTTACTTTCTAATTTTGTCATTCTTTCTGAACTTGTTACTTAGAATTCTTCAGTAAAGGACTTTATATCATCATCTATTTGGTTACTTGAAAATCAAACTGTGTAAGAAAAATAGAATAAATGCTTGATTGTTTATTTCTCTCTGCTTATCAATATTCCAAAGAATTCACTATACCCTAGGAATCTCCAAAGATGACAACTTTGTTTTTAAAGTATAATTATGCTCTCTTTGTTTTCTTTATATGAATATTTGATGTGTGTCAACCCATTATAGGCATTAATTCTTGTTGCTCAAATTCTGGCAGGCAATTTCTTAAATGGATATGAGATCCTTATACCTTGGTACACATGCACTATGTAATCTGTTTTTGAGAGTTGGTAAGACATATATATATGATGTGATATCAAGCACTCTATAGTAAGTGAGATTTTGCACATGTAAGTAAGTCCATAATTGGTTGACTGAGTTAATCAAAATGAAGGTCATCCCTAGTGGACAACCCTTAAGAGAATTAGCATGAAGCAGTGATCATCACCCGGCTGTGCTGGAAGGAAGCAAATGATCATGTTGGGATTTATTTATGAGAAGGACACATGGCAAGGAGATGAAGAAATCTTTTAAGATCTGAAAGCAGTTCTTCAATAAGCAACCAGCAATAATACAGAAACAGGAACATACACCCTATAACAAGAAGAAAATGAATTCTGCCAACAACCAGTGAACTTGGAAGTAATACTCAGGCCTCAGATGAGATTTGAGACCCCATCAGCACCTAATTTTTGCCTAGTAAGGACTGCATAAGGGACATAGCTAAACCATAAATGGATTGCATAAAAACTAAGGTATTTTTTCAAAATGTCATTAAATTTTTCATAATATGTATTTGACAAAATTTCACACCCTTTCATGATGAAAAGGCACAATAAACTAGGAATACAAAGAAACCAACTCAGCATAATAAAATTCATATGTGAGAAACACAGAGCAAGCATCATATTCAATGGAGAAGACTGCATACTTTTTTCTCAAGATCAGAAACAAGGCCTGCTTTCAGCTCTTCTATTCAACATAGGGTTAGAAGTGCTAGCCAGAGCAATTAATCAAGAAAAAGAAAGAAAAGGCAACCAAGCTGCAAAAGAAGAAGAAATGTATATCTGTTTGCAGGTGATACGATATTATCTGTAGAAAATCTTCAAGTTTCCAAAAAAAATTGCTACAACCTAATAAACAAATTCAGCTAAGTAGCAGGAAACAAAGTGAACACAATAAACCAGCTGCATTTATTTTTTATTTTTTTAAATTTTTTTAAAAGATTTTATTTATTTATTTGACAGAGAAACACAACGAGAGCAGGAACACAAGCAGAGGGAGTGGGAGAGGGAGAAGCAGGCTTCCCGCTGAGCAGGGAGCCCGATGTGGGACTCGATCCCAGGACCCTGGGATCATGACCTAAGCCAAAGGCAGACACTTAATGACTGAGCCACCCAGGCACCCTAAATCAGCTGCGTTTATATACACTAACAATAAACAGTTTAAAAAGGAAATTACAAAAACAGTTACATTTATAATAGAATCTAAAAGAATAAAATACTTAGGAATTAAACAAGGAGGAAAAGACTTATACAATGAAAATTTCAAAACTTACTGCGAAGCTGCAATGATTAAAACAATTTGGTAATGGCATAAAGATGGATACATATGGCAATGGAATAGAAGAGAAAGCCCAGAGCTGAAGAGAAAGCCCAGAGTTAAACCCTTGCATATATGACCAAACAATTTTTGTCAATGGTGCTAAGGCCATTAATGAGAGAAAGGACAGTGTTTCCAACAACTGGTGCTTGGAAAACTGAATAGCCGCATGCAAAAGAATAAAGTTGAGGGCGCCTGGGTGGCTCAGTTGGTTAAGCGACTGCCTTCGGCTCAGGTCATGATCCTGGAGTCCCGGGATCGAGTCCCGCATCGGGCTCCCTCCTCAGCAGGGAGCCTGCTTCTCCCTCTGACCCACTTCCCTCTCTTGCTCTCTATCTCTCATTCTCTCTCTCTCAAATAAATAAATAAAATCTTAAAAAAAAAAAAAAAAAAGAATAAAGTTGAATCTTCCCTAACACTGTGTACAAAAATTAAGCCAAAATGGATCTAAGCCTAAATTTAAGACCTAAAACTATAAAACTCTTAGGAGAAAACATAGAGAAAAAAACTTTACAGCATCAACTTGGCAATGATTTCTTGTATGTAATACCAAACGTACAAAGAAAAAAAGAAAAAATAAACAAATTAGACTCATTAATTTTTTTAATATTCATCAAAAGATGCTATCAACAGAGTAAAAGAGAAATGCACAGAATAGTTGAAATATTTGCAAATCTTGTATCTAAATTCTAAATTCTAAAACTCAGAAACAACAACAAAGCTCAGTTCAAAAATGGGTAAAGGACTAAAACAGGCATTTCTCCAAAGGAGATATACAAGTGGCAAACACATACACAAAAAGATGCTTAAGATCATGAATCATGGGGGAAATGTAAATCAAAACTACAGTGGGATATTGTCTCACATTCATCAGAATGTCTACTATTAAAAAAATAATAATGTCTGGGGCACCTGGGTGGCTCAGTTGGTTAAGCGGCTGCCTTCGGCTCAGGTCATAATCCCAGGGTCCTGGGATCAAGCCCCACATCGGGGTCCCTGCTTGACGGGGAGCCTGCTTCTCTCTCTCCCCCTGCCTGCCTGTCTGCCTACTTGTTCTCCCTCTGTATCTCTCTGCCAAATAAATAAACAAAATCTTAAAAAAATAATAATAATATCATATTAAATAATAATAAAAGTTTAATAAATAACAAGTGTTAGCAAGGATATGGAGAAATTGGAACTATTATGCACTGTTGGTGGTGTTGCAAAATGTTACAGCTACTGTGAAAAGCAGTTCAGTTGTTTCTCAAAAAATTAAAAAATAGAATTACCGTATGAACTAGCAATTGCACTTCTTGGTGTATACCCCCCAAATTAAAAGCATAATCTCAAAGAGATATTTGTACACCCATTTTCATAGCAGCATTGTTTGCAATAGCTAAAATGCAGAAGCAACCCAAGAATCCATCATCAGATAAAAGAAGCAAAAGTAGTACATACATATGATGGAATATTCTTTAGCCTTAAGAAGGGGGAAACTCTGACATATTCTACAATATGCTAAACCTTGAGGGCATTATGCTAAGCGAAGTAAACTAGTCACAAAAAGACAAAGACTGTATCATTCCACTTATATGGGTAATTAGAATAATCAAAATCATGGGAACATAAAGTAGAATGGTGGTTGTCAGGGGCTGGAGGGATGTGATAATGGAAGAGTTGCTTCATGGGTAGAGAATTTCAGTTTCACAAAAAAAGTTCTGGCAATAGATGATAGTGATTTTTGCACAACAATGTGAATGTACTTTATACCACTGAATAGAACACTTAAAAATGCTTAAGATGGTAAATATGTCATGTGCACTTATCACAATAAAATTAAAAAAATAAAAGGAAGGTGTAATATTATTATCCACCCATTTTTTCCATTATAAAGTTATTACCAACACTATAATTTGTTTTTTAAAGGAGCACATTTTTAAAAACATGTTAAAAAACATAGGTGAACAATAATTTCAAAACATTGGCAAAGACAGCCACAAAACATTTTTACTTTTTTTGCAGCAAGGGTAGGTGAAGGAGAGTAGTATTTATAAAATTAATGAAAATTTAATTTAGAATATTTGTACAGTTAAATTTGATAATTCTGAATTTTAAAAATGCCCCATGTCCAAATTTGTCAGCGTTTCAGTTTATAACCAGAGATAATTATTTAATATGTGATTTTTTTTGCATTTTGCAAATTTATATCAATTTCTCCATTTAAGTAGTTCTTCACAATGAATGGTTGCTTAAATATAAAAAATAAAACAAAACTGTGTAGTAAGCTCTATTTTCTACTAAAGAAAAATATGCCATATATATTTATTTTTCTAGCCTTACATACTAATACAGTTGCATTTATATATCATTCAACAAAAAATGAAAATGATTTTTAATAAAAAACATCTATAGATCCATACGTTTCTATCCTTAATATAATACTCTCTTCTAGATAAAGAAAGGTATGGCCTTCGTTTTACATTTCTATACTCCAATATCCAACCTTCACTTCATTATTTATTTTCTCTATGGTTGCTTTTTAAATCAAGATTTTTGGAAAACAATACCATAAAGAAGTCAATGAGCGCCGTGTCCCTTTCCTGTTCCTAGGATTGGAGTCTTGAAAGAAATAAATATAATCAACAAATGCTTCCTGTTAAAACCTGTAATTCATTTGAAATAATTTAAAATAATTAAAGAAAAAAAAGTTTCCAGTATTCGTTGAAGACTGTCATTTTTGCTTTCTTTTGGCTTTAAAATTATAAATCTCAATAGCAGTAATAGTTTTTGAAAGTGTTATCATCTGAATGTGTTTTAGAGATCATGATATACACTATTTTATGGAGCATAAGAATATTTATTGGTAAGCAAATACATATAAGAATTATGTGTGACTTTTAATTACCTCTATGTGCAATAACCCACAGCAATTATTCCATCATGACATTCAATAACTACAGGAAAAGAATAAAGGTTCTATATGGTTAACTAACTACTAAATTAGTGATAGCCTTTGTCAAAAATTAGTCCCAATGTTCCCAATAAAATTGCTGTCTGAATTTTTAAGAATAATCTAAAGATATTCTTGCTATATTATTACTGCAATTTTATAAACATCATACTTGTGATTTGTTTTTATGAAGCCCTATTCATGATTCTCAAGTGATTTTGTGTTTTATTAAACTTATATGGTTTTTAAAATGTTTTTCCTAGTGTAATCAAGAGAATTTGGATAACAATATAAACATGGAATGAGATATAGATGTGACTTAACACTTTAAACTGTCATTAAAAAGTCAAATTAATAGGGATATCACAATAAATAATATGAACTACTAAAGCTATAGTCTATTCCAATATCCTTTATTAGATAGTATATTACTTTTAAGCTACCAAATTTGATGGTTGTTTCTCAATCCACATCTCACTTGACCTATTGACAGCATTCAAAAAACTTGATCATTTACTTCTCTTTCAGTTTTTTCTTTTAGCTTCCAAGAGACCCCAATCTTGCTTAATCTTAAGGTTCACTCTGCACTCCACACTCCTCAATTTGCCTTCATCTCTTCTGTGGACTCCTCCTAATCCCTGTGAACTGTAATATTAAAGTGCTTCAGCAGTAATTCCACATGCAATGACTCCCTAATTAACATCATTTTGTCTTGTAGTTTTATAAGATATATATATCTTATAAATCAGTGCAAGTGCACTGATTTTTAAAATATATATATATTTTTATTTTATATACATATATGCTGATTTTTTTAAAAAACAATTGTCTATGAATATTTTCACTTAATTTTTCAAGCTGGGCTCGCTGAGTAAAGAGTGCTAGCAAATTTGACTCAAAGGTGATTGGATAGCAAACACACTCTCACACAGATAGTGATAAGCAGAATGGCTTCCAAAGACGTCCATTTCCTTATCCTCATATTTTTAAGTATGTTATATTACATGGCAAAAAAGGATTTAAAGATGAAATGGACACCGCTAATCAGATTATCTCAAAATGCACAGATTAGCCTATATTATTTGGGTGCGCTCAGTAGAATCATGAGTAAATGTATAAAAGGGAGACAGAAAACCCAAGGTCAGAGTAAGGCAATAAGAGAGAGAAGACCAGCCACTGCTTATTCTGGAGACAGAAAGGAGCCATGATCCAAAGATCAGATTTTAATAATTAGAAAAGGCAAGGAAATAGATTCTTCCCTAGATTCTCCAAAAAGCAATGTAATCCTGCTAACACCTTGATTTTAGCCTAGTGGAATCTGCATTAGATTTTGACCCACAGAACTGTAAGATATTTGTGTTATTTTAAGCAACTAAACATGTGGTAATTTGTTGGCAAAGCAAGAGAAAACTAATACACCTTGGAAGTTAGAGATGTTGCATGACTTCAGGGAAATATAGATAATCATCTCCTCTGGATCTACTGTATTACATTTTAGGTTGGTGAAACTAGAGACATTTTCCTCCCTTCCTGGGTAAGATTAGTTTACAGAGTAAGATGGTGAATCTCTTACTGTCTCTCTGGAGAGGAGAAGGGAAAGTTGTGCCAGTTCACTTAAACAAGGTCTGAAGATTATAATTTTGGATCTCCTCTCTTGTGCAAACTTAGGGCATGTGAAGTGACATCATGATTTCATTACAACACCTTAAGGAGTTTGGAGAAAAAAGGACCCTACATTGAGGTGCTCTGTGAGTAATAAATGGGCTGTTCTCTGATCCAGAGATCTCATGTTTCCTGTAAGAAGGGAAGAATCCAGGTAAGGGAGAGGAAGAACCCATTATCTTTATCTTGATGAACTCAATGGAATTATTATTATTATTAATTATTATTATTATTATTTAAGATTTTATTTATTTGAGAGAGGGAGACAGAGTGTGCAGGCACACATGCATGTGACAGAGAGAGAGAGAGAGAGAGTGAGAGAGGGAGAAAGAGAAAATGTATGCTTCAAATAAAATTTGGATTACTTTGTAAAGAAAATGGACAGAAGATTGAAAACAAACTGTACCTGCCACTTACAGTAATGTATTAGTTTAGCTCTGTTTTTTTCTACCTCATTCACCCTCATTAATGTAAATAATTTCTAATGTTCCTGAGTTATTTTAGATTATTAACTCATTGGAACATCCTTTTGTATTATAGACATATAATTGTTATTTTTTTACATAAAAGTTTGAGCAGGTATTTTAAACTCAGTGTACTAAAAGCTGACAACATTCCCATTCTTTTTTCCATTCTCCTGCCACTTTATGTGGCAACATCATTTTTAATTTCCATGTGGACTTCGTCACACAACTGTCCAACTCTTGAAACAGGAAACCTTGGAAGGAAACTTGAACATCATCTCTTCTACCAGGCACTCAGAGAGCAAATTAATTAGCTTTAGATATGAAGCATCTATTGATTGTTTATTTCCATTCCATTCTGTTAATGGTCCTGGATCTTTTATAGGAGGAGGCAGCCAGTAGTTTTCTCATTTATTATTCTGACCTTATATCCTTTTTTATATAGTTCTTTATCAATATTCCAGAGTTAATTTTCTAGATGATATTATGCAAAGTACTACAGAAACTCTTATTTTTGGCTTTTGCAATAATGTCACATCCACTTAGCATAAAAAAGTAAGGCTTATCGCATTTTTGCTCTAGTTTGTGTTTTCAGTCTGATCCATCACTGTGCTTCTTCTAACAACCACCATATTGCCCACAATGTACTTTGTACTCCAGCTATATAATACTTGGTGCTCTTCTCAGCACATAGTCTGAGGTTCTGGGCCTCCTTTTTTCTACAGATGTACTTCTCCTTACCTGGTATTTCCTTCATGAAGGTCATCTTTCCCTTAGGCTTTTTATGAAACCCAAGACAGATGTAATTGACTTCTCCTTAGCATCTTTCCAAGCTTTTGTAATCGATCCTATCAGTTATTTCTAAAGGTGTCTGTCTGTCTCACATGCTAGTAATTCCTTAATCAAAGCAGATCATATTATAATATTCTTTATAATTGTTTCAAAAGTTTCTAAGTACATGGCCTGCCAAAGAATAGATGCTCCATAAAATACAGATTTATGACAAGTGATAATAGAATTACAGATGAAAAATAATCAGATTTCAGATAGGGTTTAGCATTATTTTTTTCTTCCCTCTATGATATTAGACATATTTCAAAAGATAAAACTGTATTTCAATTAATTAAACAAGTTAACTTAGGCAAAAGATTTTGAAACTGTGGTATAAGTCTAGAGAGGAAAAAAAATTCCACCTGGGAAAAAGCTAAAATGAAAGATGATCATGTGAAGTAAGATTGTACTTTCACACACACACATGCACACGTGTGCCCATTAGATTACTTAATTTAGATATAATAGCTATTTAAAGTTTTTGTACAGATACTAATATGATCATTCATGTTTTTAAGAAAGTCTAAATCTTGAAAGAAGAAAATAAACATGTAAGATTTTGAATTAACAAGGAAGGTGTCTTAAATTTTAGTTATTTTACAGTAAAAATCATTTCTTTGGCCAAATATATGGGAAAATGGTTAAGGAGACAGCATAATTTTTATTTGGCAAACTGCATATTTCTTAGTTAAAATATTTACCAGAGAGTAATTTTCTTATATTATATTCATTGTTTTATCAGAAATATACTTTAAATGTCATTTCTGAGAAAATGTACAGGTTAAGAAGAATGTTGGATAGAAAAACCAAGGTCATGTGTGTGACTTCACACTTTCATTTTATTTTTTGTGCCATGGTGATTAATAGCTATAAAAATGAATAGTATTATTACTTTTGATAATGAAATCAAGGCAGTTTGATAAGGATATGGAAATGCATGACATTTTGTGACAGGCATTTGATCTAGGAGCCTTCATTCTTTCCTCTTTCCTCTTACACTATTTGCATATTTAGTGTAAAGATAATAGGTTTTCTCTATGACAAAACTCTTTTGGTAATTTATCCATAATTGAATTGGGTTCTTAGTTGGTATCTTGTGTATATGTGAGTTTATGTAGTTTAGCATCCTTGTATTATATTGCATGGGTTACTGCTTTAAAAAATTATGCACCAAGGAGATAAATGTCAAGCTCAAGAAGTTCAGATTCATAATTAAACCACCTGCCTTTCTCCTCATACATGGCACATAACAAATAGCCCTTTCATTTTTATCTAACACAGAGTTATCCTATCCAATTTGAGTAACATTTTCTTAGATCTGATATTACTTACTTGATTAATATTCCTTTGTCTTTAAAACAATACTTAACACAAATGTATTGCATGATAATCTTATTTTTGGAAGGTGTGATAATTTTCAGGTACATGATATTTTGCAGATTGTTGGAGGCTATTGTATAGTAACCTTCATTGCAGTGCTACATTGTCTTTTAGGAATGGAAAAATAATTATAAGCTGACAAGTACCAAAAATTTAGACAAGCTATACAGAAGCTATTCCATGTGTTTTATATAAATCTTAGATACCTCTCCTGTTTCAACATTGGTTTAAGTGAATGACTGAATAATGCTACCCTTATATATTACAATTACCTTAGATTCTGTGACATAAAAATATAGCATCTTTGGTGTGCCTGGGTGGTTCAGTCATTAAGCGTCTGCCTTCGGTTCAGGTCATGATCCCAGGGTCCTGGGGTCGAGCCCCACATCGGGCTCCCTGCTCCACAGGAAGCTTGCTTCTCCCTTTCCCACTTCCCCTGCTTGTGTTTCCTCTCTCGCTGTCTCTCTCTCTCTGTCAAATAAATAAATAAATAAATATTTTAAAAAAATATATAGCATCTTAGACCACACACAATAAGTTATTTTTATAAAAGTAATATGGTCTCATCAAACCTAGTTGGGAATAACCTGTTTCTATAGTCATTGAGTGCATTAAAATTAATCTATGAATTTATCAGTTTTATCTCAGATACGAAATTGGGAAATGAATGCTTTGTCTGTGTTTTGGTTCCCCTGAATCTCTTTGAGAAGTTACCTCTCCATTTCTCCATTTAATTAAGGTGAGGCTATCAATCCTATGACCCTGCCTTTCATTCCATAAAGATATAAATGAGACCCAAACTGTGTACATACATATATATGAAGCCTATCTGTGTACAATCCCATCTTCTTGGATATACAATGATTGTACCAGGCGGTGGCTAAGTAACTCAACAAGACCAGGAATCTTTTTCTGATGGGGAGTGCTAAAGATGTCCTATGTCTGAAATAACAAACGGTAATTTCACAATGTGAAAAGAATTGCTGAGAAAGAAGTTAGTATAGAAAAAAACAGAGATGATGGAAAGAAAAGTATGAGGGTGTGCATTTGTGAGAATATGTATACAGTTATGTGTGTGCATGTGCATATAAACATGTATAAAAGTTTTGCTTAAAGGCAAACACCTGGTGATCTTATTTTTATTTAATTCTGCTTTGAATAAAGCCCTTGACTTCATAAGCCAAGTTTTTGTCTTGTTTTGTTTTCTATTCTTTTCAGAAGTTGGTTCAAGTTAGTATGTATTACTCACAACCTTCACTAATTGGGAATCATAGTCCCAATTCTTAAAGAATATCTGAAAATCAAATAAATGTCTAGAACAATAGTATTTTTTATACAAAGTAAAATTATACTACAATATACTGATTTAGTTTGTTAAATGTCATAGGAAGAAAGAATATTTTTGCTTAGGAATATGCATTTATATGTTCTTTTGTTCTAATAAGTCACTTTAGAATGCATAATTTGCCCTAAATAAAAATTGTATTATGTATGTATATACACTATATATAATATAATGATATATACACACATATAATATAAATATTATATATAGATCTTTATATATTTAATATATTCTTTAGATTTAATATAACTAACATAACATATCCATCTCTACAAATGCAATATATCTATATATATAGATCTAATACAAAGATATGCACACATACAAAGATTCTCTCTTTGACCAAACTCTACCCAGGTTCCTCTGAACTCTCTTATTAATCCTTGATTTTGGGCTTCCGTGTTAGTTTCCACATGGTCCAATTTTAGCAAAAATCCTGCTAAGTCGGTTTGACTAGAATCTCCCATCCTTCCACATCTGATCACCCTCTGCATCTGATTAGGTTTCTCATCCTCCACCACTCCTCACGTGATGTCTGATCACCTGGCCTGCATTCATCAACAATCCTGTTAGGTCAGGTAGGCCAAAATCCCTCCTGACCCCTGAGGTTTCCTCTTGGTAATCTTCCATCCACCAGCCCCTGCTTCTGCTCTTCAGCTACAAAATCATCACTTTTCCTTGTATTTGGAGTAGAACCCAGCCTCTCTCCCTTACATACTGTAAAACCCCATTGCAGTGGTCCCTAAACTTACTGCAATGGACCACTTAAAGTCTGCCTTACCATTTTTTAACAACTGTCAGAATATCTAATTTTCTTTAGTAATATATATATAATATATGATAATATTAAAATACATATTTATATATAAAATCAAGCAGCATGTTATTAACAATGTATTATGTCATTATGTACTGGAAACCAAAAAATTAAGGATGAGGTCCAAATAAACTCATAAGACAGAGAGAAGCAGACAGATACATAAACTTTAAAGTATAGGACTCTGTTATCTTATTGCTCTGGAAGGGAAGAGGTATCAGAATATTCTCGCCAAAAAAATGTAACAGTTGATATGAAGGTGAAAACACAAAATCAAGGTTCACATGGTTTAAAAAGAGACAATAGTATTGTGGAGATCATTCTAAGTATAAAAGGCAACATGTGCAAATTTATGAATGTACAGCAGAAAAGAGAATTCAGAAAGATAGAATTTAACAATGGATCAAAAGGTTTATAGATGAAAGGGTCCAAATTATGACGTATATTTCAGGTTATATTGAAGATGTTTGAAGTAATTTGGAAAAAGCTGAAACACTTTTTAACAAATATGCTATGATAAATTTTGTGATGTAGAAAAGCATACTGGTGATAATATTGAGAATTATTAACCTTGGATAAGATTAGGGGCCAAGAAATGAGTTTTAAATTTTTTGTGATGATAAAAGATGAGAAAATAGCTTTCTGAGATATTTCAGAAGTTAAGTTGAGAGAACATGACATCTATTTAAAAAATGATCAAAAAATATCAATCAATCAATCAATCAATAAAATGATCAGTTGGTATGAAATCTAAATTTTTGGCATTTATTCAGATGGCCCTGCCATTCATTAAAACAGAAAAACAGAGGAGAAAGAAGGCTGGTGAGGCGGGAGGTGAAAATAATTGGGTTTAGGTACGTTAATCTGGGTATTTGAAATTCAGCAAGCCACCCTGTGATAGCTGGAGAAATAGGAATGGAGGTCATTAAGGGAAAATATGTAATCAACAGTGACCTTCCAAGGAATTGCAACGAAAGCCACCAAGAGAAACTATCAGCAGTCTTGAAGGAGAACCAGAAAATTGCAGCGTACTGGAATCCAAGGCAGTTGCAGAAAGAAGGCAATCATAATGTTGGCGTTCAGCACATGCTATGCCAAAATATGGTATCTTGGCTTACTAAATACTGTGAGCTGAAGGAGTCTGAGAAAACAGCAGAAGCAGGAAAGTCACTTTGACCCTCTGTCACAAAACGGGTCATAAAACCCTCACGTGAGAGGGGCCCTTCCTCCACCTATAAGGAAAGAAGCATCCTTATCTCCAAAGACAAAGGAACAACCAGAAGAGTCGTAACAGGCCTTGCTAAGTTTCCCCTAGTTTATACACTTACCTCATATTCTCTGACGTATCCTGTTCCTCCCATAACTGCCCATTCTTCATCAAATCTAGCATAAAAATACCCAGGTTTATTGTTTATTTGGGTCTTCATTTCCTTATGAAGTGTCCTATGCCACTTAAAACATATTAAATACCTTTGTACGCTTTTCTCCTGTTAACTGTCTTTATTGGTTTGATTTTCAGATCCAGTCAAGGACACTAAAAGGGTTGAGGAAAACTTTTTCCTCCCCTACAATCAACATTGTTAAATGTTGCAGAATAATCAATCAAGTGTTTTGTTGATAAATCCAGTACACCAGTGAGGTAATAATTCATCTTAATACTTTCTGGAAAGTTGTGAAAAAGAAGCCATTTTGTAGTGTGAGAGGGAAAATGGAAATGGTTCTGTATAGCAAATTTTCAAGCTGAAGGTATATCAAATAAGTTGCCTGTGGTGATATGCACCTATTGTGCAAGCTAAGAAAGAGGAAAGACAGCCTTCCTATACACCTATGGAGTAGTAGGGAGAATGATACAAAGAAAGGTTCAAAGGACTAAAGTTCTAGATGAGAATGAAGACATAGTTTGTACTTAAAGATGCTCTAAGAATATTTGGCTGAACACACACTTAAGCACTTTAATGAAGAAGCATTTTTCTATCAAAGGGTTGTGACAGCCTTCATTGTGACAGTGTTTACATAAACAATATCTAATATATGGCAATTAAATATAGAAAAGCTCTTACACAAAAGCTAGCTTGACTTATTTCCAAAAAAAAATAAATCTCTTTTGGTAGAGATTATCTTATTACTTGCTTTTACAGATTTGAGAAAAATGTTCATTATTAATACAATTGATGGAAAGCTTACTTTTCTGTCTTAAATTAGAGTCATGAACAGAGAAAAACCAAAGTGCCAAGGAGACCTAGGTGGCTAGTTGATGTCATCTGAGTCTGTGTAGTAGGAGCACAAGGAAGGTAGATAAATGGCTTACTTTTCCTTCTGTCAAGTTCAAGCAGATAAATAAGAACATCTGCCAAATGCCACTTGAAAGCCAAGATGAAATAAAACTTACATATGTATTTCCCAGGATAGTAAGAGGAATGAAACAATATCTATTAAGTGTCTTCTTGTCACAAACTTTTTCTTGTTGTTGTTCCCTGCCTGCACTATGCAAGAAAAGATGGGTTTGTTTTCTCTCTGAAGTGAAAAAGTTAAATATTTTTTACCTCAGAAATAAGTAACTGTGTTCCTAGAGTCCCCAACGTGTTTGTGACTCATAAAGGTGGCGTCTGAAATGTGTTTCATCTAACACTCCTTTGTTCCTTCATAAGGGAACTAATTTTTGAGTATCTAATATAGATCAGATGCTTTTCTAGGCATTAAAAGGCCTCAGTTTTATACATATATATATATACATATATGTGTATATATGTATATTTATATATATATGACAAACCCCTGCCCTCATTAAAGATGTACTTAGTAATAATATAATAATAGATATAATGAGTAATGCCATGATACATATAATAAAAGTATATGATAATAATATCCCTTATTCATTTTTTCTTCATTTTAGTAACCACTTTTCCCAGATTCGGTTAACACATGTGTTCTTATATGAAAGAGTGATTCTATATCCTCAGGTAGTGCTGAGAGATCATAATATGTTAAATATGGGAGTATTTGGAAAAATAAGTTTTGCAAATAGACTGTTGACTAACAAATATATTTTTCAAAAAACTCAATAATTTTCTTTCTTTAATTTAATTTAGTACACTTTAAGACCAGGTATTTGCTTGGACTCCCATTTAACTGTATACTTGTTTTTTTCCACCTGAAAGATTTTTCTTCAATGATTTGCCAAGATCCAATGTATTTTCTACTTATAGTCAGCTCTTGATTATCTCCTGGGATTACTACATTATAGATTACTTGTAACAAACCTTGTTTTCCAGAACTTACTGACTTTGCTGTCTTCTCCACTTGCAATTAACTCATTTCCTGACATTCAGATTTTATCTCCAGCTAGTAAAGTGTGTTTTTAAAGTTAACTCTTTTCTGGCTGCATTTAAACATTTTAAATAACAGCTGGTCATCATCTTTTAATAAGTTTTTCAGTATAAGAAGTATATCAAAAGATACATTCTTCTATCCAAGAAGGTAGATAACACAAATCAAAATGTTTGATTGCCATATTCAACTCCAAATCATTATAAACCAGAATGATGGTAATTACTAAGAGATACAAGACCATCAAGAGAAGATAAGTAGAGTGATTTTTCATGTAGGTATGTGTGAAGGATGTGAGGAGATTATAAGGGTGCGGGTATTGGCACTTTCTTTGCTCAAAAGCCTCTTTTCCATCAACTATTTTTTAATAAGATACAGAACATCCCATTCCATAATTATATACAACATTTTAAAACAAATGACTGATACCAAGAAATGTTCATTTCCAATATCAGGAAAAATTCTAAGTCCCTTAAGCTAGCACTCTCAAGAAGCAATGCTCTCAAGTTTTTTACTAACATACTTTCCTGGGTCTCCATAGGCCTATGAGTACAAACAAGTTCAGCAACATTCACAGCCATAGCTGCTACCTTAAGACTAACTCACTCTTCATCACTGTGGGTACAACATCCTGTAACACCACTTAGAACCTCTTGTTTTATTGCCCAGAATCTCTGGAGATGTCCATATTTGCTCATGAACAAATTCTATAATGTTATACAGAATCCTATAAAATTGCATAATAATTATGCCTTTATTTCTTGTCCCTCCACATGCTGCTTTTGACAGAAAAATCTTACTTATCCCAAAACATTCACACTAGTATTCCTAAAGTAGTAAGACCTAGAAGATGACAAATGGTGCTATATGCCAATCAGTGAGTTATCTTTGAATGGGGGCTACATGGAAACCAATGCAGACACAGGGAAGGTCATCAACTCTGACTTCTAAGAACCAGAAAAGCAATGTAAATAGTTTAGGCTCAGGTAGGTAGACACTCTGTCCAAAATAATAATCTATATCATTATTAATACTATGTGCAATAATAATATATATGACACACATGTGCATACAAATATATGTACATAATCATCTACTATTTACACATGTATGTAAATATATACATGCATGCAATGTGTGTATATATGTAAACATGCACACAAACATGCAAACGGTCCTAGTACTGTGTGCTAAGAGTATAACTAGTGGCAGACATTATATTTTAAATAACGCCTAGAAATCATCTAGGGTTGGCAGACTTTTTTAATTTAATTTAATTTTTTTAAATTTTTATTATTATTTTTTTCATTTATCAGAGAGAGAGAGAAAGAGAGCACAAGCAGGGGGAGCGGCAGGCAGAGGGAGAAGCAGGCTCCTCGTTGAGCAAGGAGGCTGATGTGGGACTGGATCCCAGGACCCTGGGATCATGACCAGAGCAGAAGGCAGACGCTTAACCGACTGAGCCACCCAGGCGTCCCTGGACTTTTTTGGTTTTTTTTTAAGATTTTATTTATTTATTCATGAGAGACAGAGAGAGAGAGACAGAGAGAGAGAGAGAGAGAGAGGCAGAGGGAGAAGCAGGCTCCCAAGGAGCAGGGAGCCTGACGCGGGGCCCGATCCCAGGACCCTGGGATCATGACCTGAGCCGAAGGCAGACGCTTAACCATCTGAGCCACCCAGGCGCCCTGGACTTTTTTTTTTTTTTTAAATACTAGTTCTTTCACAAGGAGTTAAATGAAGGGAAAATGTTTGGGCAAGTGGAAAGAAGTTTGTTAAAGAGCACACATGGATTGTTCTTGGTTCAGGTGGAGGTATTTCCTAGTGCCATAGTAGATGACTCCCTGAATTCTCATAAATCAGGCTCTGGCTTTCATCGTTTCTGCCTTTCTCTCTTTTAAATTACCTTACCTCCTTTACTCTCCAAAAACATATTCTTCATTCCCACTGAGACACCAAATTCCTCAACTCCTATTTGCCCATTGGTCTGTCTCATGGCAGTAGGTATGTCCTATAAAGATTAGAGTATGGCAAAACCTTTTACCATCATGCTCAACATTCCCATTCTGTGACACACCACTGTCCATCCTTGAAATAATTTCTTCCTGCCGCCAAACTCAATTAGTATCAATTATTCCCAAGCTTCAGGACATCTGTGGCTCATCACTCTACTCTCTGGGCTTACATTTCCACCCGCAGTCATCCTTCCTTTTCCACAAGGAGTGGCACATGTTTGCAGCTGCAGAGGATTATCAGCCTGTCTTTTTGCCTATCCAAATTTGGAAATCTGCCTGCTTTCTTTCCTTTTGTCATCTCTCTGTTCCTTTCAGTCCAAACTGGCAATTCTGATGATTCAGAGTTTTCAAGTCAGAGGATTTATTCTACTAAACAAAAGGTTCCACCACAGGTCTTTCCTATATAATCAACCTCTATTTCTGGCTTCTCTGGAGATATCTAAGCAGATCTGGAGTCAAGTCTAGTTTCTTCAAAGAGCCCTCAGTTTAACTGGAAATCATGACCTTTTATTCCTGTTGAGACAAAAACAAAAGGTTGTCTAGCCACATCCATAGCTTTCTCTCTGGAACACCTTTCCTAAAAGCAAGTCTAATTTTAGTGTCTTTTTCAATCTGGATAGGCTGAAAATTTCCCAAAATCTCAAGATCTGGTTCTTTTTTGCTTAATATTTCTTTCCTCAGTTTATCTTTTTCCTCTCTCATTTTACTATAGAACAAGAACAAATTTGGCTATCTTCAACTCTTGCTTGAATTTTTTCCCTGCTAAACAACCATGTTCAACATTTACAATTTCTGCTTTCTTTGTAACTGTAGGTTACAGCTCAGTCCCTACCATAAACAGGGTATTGAGAGTTGTACAGAGTACACATTTGCCTTCAGAGCTGGAAAGAAAACTACAACAATTTCAAGTTCGCAGCCATCACTTAAGAATGAAATATATGAAGCAATTCTTCTGAAGTGAATCTCTTCAAATTAGAGGACTATACATTACTCAGTGCTTGTCATGATAAGTGTAGTCCCCATCTGTCACCAAATGTTACTACAATCTTATTGTCTATATTCCCTATGCTGTTCTTTTCATCTGTGACTTACTTATTTTATAAATGGAAGTCTGTACCTTTTAATCCCCTCTATCTATTTCACCCATCCACCCCACCCATTTCCCCTCTGGCAACCACCAATTTGTTCTCTGTATTTAAGAGTGTGCCTTTTGTCTATCTCTGTTTTACTTTGTTTGCTCGTTTGTTTTGTTTCTTAAATTCCATATTTGCATGAAATTATAGGGTATTTGTCTTTCTCAGTATGACCTATTTAATTTAGCATAATACACACTCTAGCTCCATCCATGTTGTTGCAAATGGCAAGGTCTCATTCTTTTTTATGGCTAATATTCAATCGTGTATATATACCGCATTTTTATCCATTCAGCTATCAGTGGACACTTGGGTTGCTTCCGTATCTTTCCTATTGCCAATAATGCTTTCATAAACACAGGGGTGTATATATCTTTTCTAATTAATGTTTTTCTCCCCCTATAGGTAAATGTCCAGTAGTAGAATTACTAGATCATATGATATTTCTATTTTTAACTTTCTGAGGAAACTCCATACTCTTTTTCACAGTGGCTACACCAGTTTGCATTCCCACCAACAGTGCACAAGGGTTTCTTTTTCTCCACTTCTTTTCCAATACTTGTTTTCATAGTGTTTAACTAGGGAATGACCTATAGAATGGCAGGGACCTATTTCCTGTAAGGTAGTTAGGGGACATCTTTTTTCTTTTTTTTTTTTTTTTTAAAGATTTTATTTATTTATTTGAGAGAGCGAGAATGAGAGAGAGAGAGCACATGAGAGGGGGGAGGGTCAGAGGGAGAAGCAGACTCCCTGCTGAGCAGGGAGCCCGATGTGGGACTCGATCCTGGGACTCCAGGATCATGACCTGAGCCGAAGGCAGTCGCTTAACCAACTGAGCCACCCAGGCGCCCGGGGACATCTTTTTTCTTATGAATGTTTGGAGGACATTGCATTAAGTAGGAAGAAAAAAATGAGAAAGCCAGAATAACATTTGTATGATGGCATCACACCAGTTGGTATAATTGAGGAGATAGGACAGTTGGTGAAGCTGGAGTTCAAGGGCAGAAGAAAATAGTAAAAGATGAAGCTGGAGAATCAGGAAGTGACTTGAGTCCTGAAAAGTACTGTAAATATGGCAGGATTTTAAATTGCAGTAAGTGGGTAAAGATGCAGGTATACTGAGAAAGACTGACAAAAATGGATTTGTACTTTAAAAACATAACTGTTGGGGTGCCTGGGTGGCTCAGTCGGTTAGGCATCTGCCTTCAGTTCAGGTCATGACCTCTGGGTCCTGGGATTGAGCCCTATGTTGGCTTCCTCCTCAGCTGGGAGTCTTCTTCTCCCTCTCCCCCTCCCCTCACTTGTGCTCTCTCTATTTCTCTTTCTCTATCTCAACTAAAGTAATAAATTCGTAAAAAATACATAACTGTTGTCGCTATTTGGAGAATGTAGAGAAGGAAGAGTGGAATCATAAAGACCTGTATGAAACTGCTGCAGTGGAATGCACTGGATTGCATTAGTTTTATTGATAGATGATAAAATATACACATTTTCCCACATAAGAAGTTACTTTACTTGCAAAAACCAATCTATAGTTAAAAAGAGAGAGAGAGAGAAATGCTTTCCCTAAAATTAATGATTTTGCTTTATTTGGAAAAGATACAAACTGAAAAACATTGAGCATAGTGTTCTGAATGAATAAAATGGATGAAGAATTCAAGATGGGCATCCTTCTAATCTCAAAAACAAAATATTTGCTAAATTCATTAAGTACTGGATCTAACCATTTGACCTTCCCTGTACCTACATTTTGTAGTGTGTGACCTTACATACACTCTGCACCAGGTGGGGTCTTCTGCTGTACCTCTGGACTCCAGGTCCAGTGAAATCTCTCACTTTGAAATGTTAACAAACAGAACACAACAGAGACATGAAAGAACACTTGAGTATTTCTGTTCTTGCTCTTGCCCTCCGCCCTCTGCTATCAACATCAGCAGGATAAGTCCAGGCTACTTCCAAATGAAGTCTGAGAAATAAATAGACCAGACTCACAAGGCTCCAGTTATCTTAGCTAAAATCATCATGATCAATAGAAATACTAGCAACACCCAGATAGCAAAGCCTCCCCACCAACCTAAACCATTTAGATTCCTGAGCTAAGCAATGTGCATCGCCTATGCCCCTGGAGTTGCATGATTGTTATACAACTTTGTGGCAACATATAACTGATACAGATGATAAGGAAACAACAATGTGAGTATGGAATTTTAGGTTGAGAAGTTCTCTGAAATGACATTAATCCATTTTGAGGCTTGGAATCTTAGATTAGGAAGACTTTGTTATTAAAAATATCTCAACCTGTATAAACTTTTGAATTCAAATAGCAAAGAGAATTGATTTTTTTCTCCCTTTGAAGTCTGGGGAAAATCAGCCTTATAAAATGGAGAACTCTAGGAGATACAAAGGGGTCAGGAAACAGCGAGATAGAGAGGCTCTGAGATGTTAAACTCCCCATACCACCCCTACAGCCTACTCTTCTCCCGTCTTCATCACACTCAGTACCACTCTGTTTGGCTACTATAGAGCATGGAGGGGATTCTGAGGTTCTTGTGTGTCCCAAAAAGGAACATGGAAAAGAAATCAGATAGCACATGGTGCTGATTAAGTGAGTCACCTGAAGGTCTGTGTACAGGTTCACATGGGCTGCAAACAGGTTGTAATTTAAAGGAGATAGTATGCCAACTGAAGACATTTTAGGCACTTCAGCAGTAGATGCTGAAAGGATACTGACTGAAGTCTATAAACATGGCACAGTGGAAATACTCATGAGCCAGGATATGACCTGGCTTAAAGGAATCACCTGGAAATTCTAGAAGACCAAGTATTTAACCAAAGGGAGACTGAATAAATTTGAGTTACTGAGATAAAGCAAAAGTGATTGTTATTTTTTTAATTTACTTTTATTTTATTATGTTATGTTAGTCACCATACAATACATTATTAGTTTTTGATGTATTGTTATTTTAAGTGGACCTGACTAGGGGTGCCTAGCTAGCTCAGTTGGAAGAACATGGGACTCTTGATCTCAGGGTGGTGAGTTTGAACCCCACATTGTTGTAGAGATTACATAAATAAATAAATACATGCATACATACATACATACATACATACATAAACTTTAATTGGTCCTGACTACTAAATATAGTGTTTGTTTTCCTGGGTACTGAGTATAAAAGGGAAATCATGAGAAGGCTGAGTAGTATTCAGGAAAAACAAACAAAAGTATATTTCAACATATCTGAGTTAATGTTAGAGAATTGAAACTAATCCCAAGAATATATTATAAATTATATCTCTTTAATGATATCTATTCCCATGGTTA
The DNA here is from genome assembly GCF_003265705.2 of Callorhinus ursinus. Lineage (NCBI taxonomy): Eukaryota > Metazoa > Chordata > Mammalia > Carnivora > Otariidae > Callorhinus > Callorhinus ursinus. The sequence goes on along the minus strand of NW_027397063.1, from coordinate 13,958,452 downwards.
TGATGAGCATCTTTTACACTTATTTATCTATATAGATGTGTGGATTTGGAAGAATTTTAAGAAAAGGAACATAAATTTAGAGAGTACTAGAACATTCCCTAATAGGACATATACTGTGGTTCTACACATTTTTACCCATTTTTTAAAAAATGAACAAACAAAAGCCATCTAGTTAATTCAGTGAAACACTGAGCATCTGTTTCCTTCTTGTTACCTGGGTATGACAGCCTGAAACGCCAAAAGTGGTAATTCTTTGAGAAGCAATATGATGTAAACATTTTACAAATATTTAAAATTCATAGAAGTCCATAAAACTCAAGTTTTGGTGACTCAAAGTACAAAACATCTTCCTTATTGATACTTATAACACGGCAGAAACTCTATCCTCTCAGTTTTTAAATAAGGACAGCCTATTTTTTTAAATTTTTTTATTGTGTTCAGTTAGCCAACATATAGTACATCAGTCTAAAACAGGGCTTTACTCTCCCAGAGAAGACTTACATCAGTCTGGTTTCTGAGATCTCAAACTTTGATTTATCTAACAGGCAACAGGTATTGCCAGCAAAGAAAACATTACAAACCTTTCAACCACAAGGGCTCCTGACCATGTATTTCTTCCACTAAGGGCAATATGATGACTGAGGCTGAACTGAATGCATCAAATAGCCAGATTCATTAAAAACAGAGCATGACAAAATAGATGAAATTGAAACAAAGATGCATCTCTGGCAACTTTGAACAGACAAATGTATGACATTACAGAATAGTGAGTAGATGTGCCTGGGTGGTTCAGTTATTAAGCGTCTGCCTTCGGCTCAGGTCATGATCCCAGGGTCCTGGGACCGAGCCCTGCATCAGGCTCCCTGCTCGTTGGGAAGCCTGCTTCCCCCTCTCCCACTCCCCCTGCTTGTGTTTCCTCTCTCACTATGTCTCTATCTGTCAAATAAATAAAATCTTTAAAAAAAAAAAAGAATAGTGAGGTTTTTTTCTTCCTATTCTTAGTTTATTCAACAAATGAGTATTGAAGACCAATAATGGGGAAATAGTATGCTGGCCAGTTTTCTATACTTACAGAAGTGAAAGTTTGCCATTTCTACATGTTTGTAGACTTACAAGAAGGTAAGTGAATTGATTTTATCTTTCCAAAATATTATCTACATTTTGAATTCAGATTTATAAAATGAGAGATGAATGTAATCACTGGATCTAGAGTTCTAAATTGTGAAAGAAGTGTGGAAAAGGAAAAATAATTTTGTCTCTACTCTTCTAGGTTTTTGACTGAGACCTTCATAGTACAACACAGATTCACTGGAGAAAAACAAACAGAAGTTTAATAACATGTATACCTCCTGTATACATAGGAAATACCCAAGAAAACTGAGTAATTCCTCAAAATGACCTAAGCCACCACTTCATTTTTTTTTATTTTTTTTAAGATTTATTCATTTATTTGAAAGAGAGAGAGAGAGGTGAGAAGGGGCAGAGGGAGGGGTAGAGAGAAACTTCAGCAGACTCTGCACTCAGCATAGAGCCTGACATGGGACTCAATCTCATGACCCTGAGATCATGACCTGATCCAAACCCAAGAGCCTGAAGCTTAACCGACTGTGCCACCCAGGTGCCCCCTAGGCCACCACTTTAAATATCATCTACACTGGGGATAGATGACAAAGACAAAAGATGTTAGAGGTGGAGACCAGTTATGTGAGGTTACCAGGAAAGACACAATAAAGGAGGGTAAGGTCATTACACAGATTTAAATCATTACCTTCTCCATGGATAAGCATTTCTAGAGATTTAGTCTTCCTTCTTCCTTTCTTCCTTGTACAGAGAAAGAGACACTCTTACAAATGGAGATTTCCCTTATAAATGTAAGTATCCCTCACAAAAGGGTAATTCCTACGCAGTTTTCAGAACTTTTCTCCCTTCTGCCGTTTCTTAAAAGTACCAAGCCGAAAATAATCCTATACCAAAGAGATATATTTGGGGGTGGTAAATTCTGCTCCCTTTCAGTTGCATGAGCATCACTAAGTTGAAATAGTATTGGTCAGTATTCTAACAATTCCCTGATATAGTCATCATTTTTACATCCATTTTAAAACTAATGATCCTTATTGACTCCTTTGTGGAATACAACACCCATAGCATTCATAGCTGTAAAAGATATATTAATGATTTATGTAATTCAAATTCCTACTTTAGGAACAGTGAACCTATTGCTGTTGATGATACTTCTCTGGCCCAATTATCCACTTAATTGCATTCAGTTGAGAAGACATGGGTGCTAAGGCACAACAGAGTCCACTTAGTAGGTGAAACCTCGACCCTGGGCCAGTTAGAGGAAGCACATCTTGTTCCCTTTTCCATCATTTTATGCATGGATACGTGGACAACTTCTACTTAGAGTCCTCAAAATTGTTGTAGCTATCATCACTTCACAGATTGCTCTCTTTCTGACAGCTAAGGTACTTTTGGTTTTCTACAGGTTTAAGGAGAATCTTCACTGGGATATAAAGTGGGGTCATCAGTGGGAGCAGGTGGGAAGAACGTTTTTTCATCAATCAGGTTCAATGGAAAATAAAGTCTACTGTGAAATTGAGCTTCTGTCACTCAAGGTCAAGGAATAGTTAAGTAACACCACTCAAAGAGTTCTGAAGATAGTCTACTGTTCCTTGTTCTTCTTCCAGAATCTAGAAGATTGCTTCTTCTTTTTAACACCCTTCACCTAGAGGAGTAGGAATAAGATGACTTTGGAAAAAGAAGAGTTTATTACTTAAGAGAAGAAAATAAATTTTCATGCAAAGTATTTCTCTTCCTACATTGGCCTCCAGTTTTCAGTCCCTGTCACCTGTCAATTTCACTCTAATCTATTCTGCCTCATGCTCTGCGGCCCTGACTTTTATTCCACTAATTTCCAGAAAGGGTTCATAACAAGTTTCCCCAAAATGTGCCACTTTGGCACTTGGCCTATTTTGAGCTGAACGCAATTAAGACCCTGCAGCTCAGGAGAAATTTTGCTCCTCCCTTAACTACCTAGAAGATTGTAAATTGAGGGTCTTTCCCAGAATAAGTTATTACCAGAGATAAATTTTATCTGAGTGACGCATGGCAAGGAAACATCTAATTACCAACTATCTGCTCTTCCTACTGCTCTGTGAATTGCCCTTCTCCCCTTTGAAGCCCCAGACTACTATCCCATTCCTTAGCCCAAGATGGCTTATATACCTCATTTTATTTTTTTGTCTTTGAACCTCTCATATAGGTGTGGTGCCCGTAAGTACAAAATTAAATTTGATTTTCTCCTGTTAATCTCTGTCTTATCAATTTAACTCTTATACCAGCCAAAAGAAACTTTGAAGGGTAGAGGAATTTTTTTCTTTCCCAACACGCTCTGTATCTTTACAATTTTAAAAGAACTAGAACTAAAACATATTTCATAGAAAATATAAGTATACCTTCAATTTCTCGTTTGTTAATATAACACACTATGAAGGGGCTATGAATTTATTTTTGGAGAGTCTGTAATAAACCAATGGATATAGCCTCTACCGACAACAGATTGCACTAATACCTTTTTTGCTCTGCAATCTTGGGCACACCCTGATATGAAATCTCAGCGAATGACTTCATGCTTTAATAAACACCCCTCTTCCCATTCATGTTTTTGCAAACAAATGCAAAGATATAAAATTTGTGCTTTTGCTGTTGGAAAAATTTTGTGGATTTTCAAAGGAACTGGAGTGTGAGCTTTCTTTTTCCCATAAAGAATTGAAAAAGAGTGTTTATTTCTTTTCTTTTTTTGTTGTTGTTGATATATTTTGTTTTAGAAAATATGGCATTGTTTCTGTGGGAATAAAAAAAATATTCTTTGGAATGCATATGATTATTAGAAAGTACTATCTTCCCATGCATGGGTTATTGAAGTTTCCATAGGTGCAGTAATTATTCAATCTCTAAGTACTCACACATACCCGTTTTACTTCATCTATTTTTTAAAATCTCTTGGGTTAAACAAAACATGGAAAGAGATGTCTTATCTAATGCCATCCCCTGAGTTACAATAATATGAAGAAAGCCGTTTGCTTACCAAGCCATGAAAACTGCTTCTCAGCTAGAAATACGTATGTTCTCCTTGATGGAGTTTTAAAGAACATAGATGTATGCATCTGAAATGCACAGAAAGGGAGAAGGGAAGGCAGGAATTAGAATGCAAGTGGAGCAACCTGCGGGCTTCCTTTGTCTGATAAGGCCGTTTCTCATGAGTTTAAACATAAGTTAAGAGCTCATCTCATAGAGCAACTTTTCCTACCACTCCAATTTCCTATCTTGTCTTCTTTTCAGCCTAGTGTAAAGTTATTCAAATCAAGTCCCTCTTTTTCATGTTTTCTAATCTAATTATAATAGCCTTTTCCTGACAATCCACAACAATGTTACATTCCATGAAATTACCTTGTATTTTAAAGTGTTGTGTGCCATCCATATTCACTTTCTCTTCCTTGCTTAGCCAAAAACAGCTGCTATATAGAGTCCTTGCAGACCATCTGCATCCCTCCTGCCCATGACTGGATGGAATTAAAGTTAGCATTTCAACATAGCAATTGTAGCAGCACCTCTGTACATTTAAATATGGGTCCTTGCTTTGAGAATATTGCGCAAGCCTGACAACCAAATAGAAAATGGACGCTATTCTATAAAGTGCCATTTCTTTGTTTTTTTAAGTGCCATTTCTTTACACGTATACACACATACGCATTTCACCACATTCAATCATAACAGAATTATCTTTGTTTTGCTCAAAATCTGTCCCAAAGTATGACCACCAAAATCATTAATAGTCATTAGCACTGGTCAAAAAAATAGGCAATTTTAATACTTACAGCTGATGACTTTAATTTTGAACATTTTTTGATTTTTTCCCCCTTGGCAAACTAATGTCTTCCCCACAGTCACCAGGGCAATAAACTGTAAATTGAGTGGAAGGGCAGGGCAATCAAAATATGGAATATTGAAAAGGTTGAAGTAGTAAAGTACCTTTCCCAGGATATATAAGACATTAAGATTTTGATATTTTATATTAGAGCAGAGATTACATTGGGAAAGGAAAATGGCACAACAAAAAGTCATTATTTTAAAATGACTATTTCATGAAAATTCTACAGTAGAAAATTGATCTCTTTTAGTCTCAAATCTTCACATTTTTATCATAATTTTAAGTTACCTTTATTTAAGATCACCTAAAACTTTACATATATATATACCTATATTAATTTATATATATGTAATGTAAAGGTTTTTGTGTTGGAATTCTGTATATTTATTGGCATTATAGATCTCAAAATTTAATATAATGTGTAATGATATGTACTGTAACATACATACAGTAGATAACCAATAAAATGTTATTTATATTGAAATAAGCCTTTTGAGGACTTTGAGGGTTACATCCTATACACTAAAATTTTACCTAGTTTTACTATTAGGAGTTCAGAAAGCCTTTTAGCTGAGTAACATTCTTTCCTACATATTTGTGTTGAAGTCTTTTATTTTAAGATTCAGGTCATTACAACAGAGGATAGTCAATTCTCTCAAGAGTTCTCAGCATGCAGAGTTTTGATCAATGTATCAGTCTGAACACAAGGATTTGTCTAATTTATTATTTCCCAAGGTGACACAATACATTTTTGGGACAAACTTAATGGCAACTTGCAAATCAGTTACACATTCATTCTTTCAGAAGCAATATTTAAACATCCACTCTCTCCCAGAATATTGTTCCTGGCTGGCAAATCTGTGTGGGCCCTGCTACAATTCAGGATTCCTGGAGGTGAAAATAATTTTCATAATAATACTAAGATGGTATCTGCCTTTATCACTTTTTATCTCCCCAGAGAGTGTGGTAAAGTCTTCCAGGAGCTATAGGATATGTGATATCACAAAAGACGGGCTATAGACACATAAACGATTTGTCTTATATTGTCCGGCATTAAAGAGATGGACAAACTTGTACAATCAAGCCACTTTTCCTTACTCAACATGTTTAGCTTTAGGAAATATATTTTTAAAATAATTTGTTAATATGTTTATTATAGTTACTTAAAATGAATGAATTATGAGGAGACATTAAGTAGTCTTACATATTTCCAAATTTATTTCCTCATAGGGTAAATTTGACAGACATTGCACAAATAAAGACGTTTGGGGCCCTTAATAATATCGAAGGATCTAAAGAGGCCTTGACACAAGAAGGTTTGTAAACTGCTAATCTAGATTCTAGAATTTAGAGTGTTAATGAGGCTTTTCCATCCCATTTCCAACAGTTCATTTCCCAGTAGTATGTATACAGCCTACATTAAGATGGGTTGTCACTATCTTACTGTTATTGCTTGTTCTAACTTTTTGAAAATAACTTGCCTCCCACCCTCAGTTTGTTGCTCTGGTTCTCTCATTTCCAATGTTTCTTTAGAGATGCAAAAGAAAGTCTCCAGGTTATAGTTTTTAAAGTTTTCCTTATTCTTTTCGTTTTAGCTGCTACTTGGGTAAAAACCTAGCTCTAGGTAGAAGACTTTACATCTTGTAGGGGAGAATGCATAACTCCAAAATACTCCAGTTTAGCATGTGCGGTATTTACGCTGAATACAGTCAAGACCGACAAACTCAGGAAGATCTGCTTACTTTCCCTTTAACTGCCTGAGAGAATTTGGAAGGCTGGTACACGGAGAGAGATACCAAAGATAACTTTATCCCCAACACTGATCTGTTTGTTTACCAAACATTTGCTCTTCTCATCTTCCTGTGAATTGCCTTCCTTCCTTTTGAAGCCCCAGACCTGAACCCCTTCTTCTTAGCTCAGGATGGCATATAAACTCCAATGGTCCCACTGCCTTGAGTTTCATGTCTTCCGGGCTCCTGTATATACAATTTTTTTTTCCTCCAGTTACTCTGTCTTATGTCAAATTATTGGACCAAAGAATTTAGAAGAAAGAAGTTTTCCACCCCTACATTATATTGTACAGTCACTTAATTTTACAAACTTTCCCCATCTAGCTTGCCCAGCTGTGTAATTAAGACCCTTAAAACTAATTATGTGTGCTCTCACTTCTTTTGCAGCTCTTTTTTTTTAGTATCTGTTGCCCTATAAAACAATTCATATCCACTCTTCACTAGACAAATTATATCATTCCAGGTCTCCCATTTTTTCCTGTTGTGTGTACTGAATCTAAAACTCATGGGGCACCTGGGCGGCTCAGTCAGTTAAGTAGTTGCCTATGGCTCAGGTCATGATCCTGGGGTCCTGGGATTGAAACTTATGTGGGCTCCCTGCTCAGCCTCAGCGGGGAGTCTCCTTCCTCCTCTCCCTCTGCCCCTCCCCCTACGCTTGCACTAGCACTCGCTTGCTCTCTCTCAAATAAATAAAATATTTTTAAAAATTTAAAAAAGTAAAACCGAGTAGCACACACGTTTTATTGCACAGAGATTTTCTCATCTTGCATGAAGTATAACTCCATTGGCTTTGGATACAGTCTACGTGGGCTGGAAGCTCAGCTCTGCCATGAGTCATTTATATGACTTATAGAAAATTAACAACATCTCTAGATCTCTATTTATTCATCAGTAAACTATGAAAAATAATACTATTTTATGAGATTATTAGAATTCTATGGGTTGAAACATGAAAATTTCATAACTATGCTGGCACACAGAAAATTCTGAAATCATGTTTGTTATGATTTTCTTATTTTATTGTTAAACTCCACCTCTTGATGGCCTTCATTTCTTCCCTGCTTAGTCTCATTGTATTTTGACATAATCTTTCAGTCTAATGCATACGTTAGTTTTCTATCTGCAAATATGTATACAAGTTACTTGGGAAACAGAAGTAGGCTAAATTCAATCTGTGTTGGATTATTTTTTTTTGATTAAAATTATAACTTGGATATATTTTTTAAAATCTCAGATATTGGCTGTGCCCTTTAAGCTGACATGAAAGTGATATTTTGGGTGCTTAATTTTTTTCCAGTTTTATTGAGATATAATTGACATAAAACACTGTATCAGTTTTATGTGTACAATATGATGATTTGACGTAGGTATATGTTGCAAAATGATTACCATAATAAGCTTAGTTAAAACCCATCACCTCCGGGCATCTGGGTGACTCAGTCGGGTAAGTGTCTGACTTCTGCTCAGGTCATGGTCTCAGGGTCTTGAGATCGAGCCCTGAATTGGGCTCCCTGCTCAGCAGGGAGCCTGCTTCTCCATCTCCTTCTGCCCCTTGCCCCGCTTGTGTGCTCTCTCTCAAATAAACAAATAAAACATTTGAAAAAAAATATCAACTCACACAGTTACAATTTTTTATAGATTTCTTTTTGGGCTTAAAGGTGTCTTATCACACATTCATTAACTTATGACCATTTTTTAACTTGAAGGCTGATATTTAGAATCAAGATGCTACTGAAGAAGAAAAAAAAGATATGCAGTTAAAAAATACAATGAAACATGTGCCATAGTTCTAAGTATGAAATAATTTTCTGGGAAAATCCTAATTCCAATTTCGTTGTAGGCCAGAACTATCTATTGCTAATATGAAATTCTACTAAAACACAAATCTATAACTTGAAATAATTCAAAACCAGAAAAATTAAAGCAGCTTTGAAGAGAAAGCAGATTTGGATATCTCTTTTATTGATTATAGTGACATGAATCTCTCACAAACTCCAAACTTTATAAAAAAAAAATAACATCATGTTGGGGAGTCTTGGTACTTGAGTTAGCTCAGGTCATGATCCCCGGGTCATGAGATGAAGCCCGCTGTCAGGTTTCTCACTCAGTAGAGTGTCTACCTGGGATTCTTCCCCTCTCTCTCTTGCCCTCCTCCCACGTGTGCTCCCTCCCTCTCTCTCTCAAAAACAAAAACAAAATTGGGTGCCACTACTGATTAATCTGATTGATGTAACCAGAAATCCATTTCAGAGATCTTCTATATTTAAATGTCTTCTCTCATGAGACACAATGAGATTGTTAAAATTATAGCTCTCTCATATTTTAAATTATTTGGGAGAAATCAGGAAAGTTGTCTCCTTCATCCTTAAAAAAAATCAAAATGAGTGTGCCCCAATTAACTAAATGTGAGTGCTAGTGATTAAGAATCAGTTTTTTTTTAACTTAATTTAATTTTATTATGTTATGTTAGTCACCATACAGTACATCATTAGTTTGTGAGAATCAGTATTTTTCCACCTTGGAAACTGAAATAGAGTCTTTGGTCGCTGGATGTTTTCATCAAGTATACCGTTCTACTAAACCCACTTAGACTATCTCCGGTTTAGAAGATGGAAAAACAAAATAGTATATTTTTAGGTTCACTATCTTTCATAGATTCTTTATTATAGTATCTTGAACTATATCCTGACTACCACAAGTTTCAATCCAAAAGTTAGAAGGATAGATAATCCTAATTATGAGAAGTTTTCTTCTTATATGGGTAATTCAGTGAAGTGTAAGTAGATGTAGGCTTTATTTTCTTATATGTCCTCCATATGTGTCCACATAAAACATATTCTGAGACTTTATATTTGTATACAGAAAGGTTTTTTTTTTAAGGAATGCTCTGGTAACAATGCAATACCCTGGTAACAAAGTAGCTCTGGACTGAAAGAGAAGGTGAAGAAGCCACAGATGCTCTCACAGGGAGCTCTGGCACTGTTCTGAATTAAGGTGAGGGAGTCAGATACTCATGCCATGATGTCAACCACTCAATATATATAGGTTGCCCCCCAGTGAGCAATTGCCACAGAGGAACACAACTGTAAGATGTCACAAGCCAACTCTGCTTGCAGGTAGGGATATAAGTGCTTCCACTCTGAAGGGAGTTTTGGGATAGCGTCCACTACTTGCACTACTAAGATCCACCACTTTCAATTAGAATATACATTCCATCTGGAAATAGTTCTTTCAACTGTCATCCCTTTGTTTTGATATTACATCTGATATTCACCATCATAGTTTCCCCATACCCTTAGCAACCACTGCTCATGGTCTCGCAGGTTTATTTGGTAAAGTGACCCAGGCTTTTCTCCATGAGGGTTCTGAGCCTTTGTTCAATGTGCCCTTTTCCGGCTCCTGTCGTTCAACATTCACCATAAAAACTAAGTAAAGGTGTATCGAGAGAGACACTCCTGTGGCTTACCTCAGTGAAAACAATTTCTTCCCATTACCAGTTGTGTAATAGTAACTCCACTCCCTTGTAATTGATCCTGATTAATCAATCAATTACCCCTGCCAGGAAGATGACACCATTCCTTACTTGTTAGTCTACTGTGACAGTGTGAAGAAACTGGGTGGTAGATAATTTTTAATGTTTAATGGAACTCTTACTCTGTGACTTGATGGAAGTGTTCTGGTTTTATGAACTGAACCTCTGGACCTGTCAAGTTGAAAATTGCAAGAATGGAGTCCCAGATTCCCCAAGTGGGTAATTAAGAGTGATGCTCAATGGGACCACTCCTACTTCCACTCCTCAATCTTCAGACTCATAGAGTTTACATGTTGGGCATTCAGAACTATATCAGGAGAAGTCTAAGATGAGTGCTGAGGTTCTGGTTGAATCGCTGGGTAGTTGGCACTATCAGGGTGGTGCTATCATCCCTTGAGAAGAACAGCAAGACAGAGTATGTCTGGGGATAGGGAAATGGTAAGTGGCAGGTTTAACACTCTGCGAGACCACATCCAGTCAGAGATTTACAACTGATAATAAGATATGTGTGTCCAAAGTTCAAGAGATATGTATATGTGTATGTTATGTGTATGTGTATATTCATACATGTTTGTATGTATGAGTTTATCCATGTACTCAAGTGTGTGAAGGCTAAACTCTAGCATTTCTTTTTATCCCCCAAAGTAGTATTTCACTTTTATCTACTACCTATTTCCATATTTTGTAGTCTTTTTCTGTACTATAATTATTTTAAACATTTTTTCTTCATTCTGCCTTATTTTTGTATTTCTAATGGATTCTATTTTATTTTATTTCAGTTACTTTTCCTGGCTGACTGTTTTAAATAATCATCTACCATTTAAAGTGTTATATTTTTACTTATTTACATTCTAGGAATCAGTTTGAAAACTCTAAAATATACTAATACCCAAATTTTCTGTACTTCTTTTTAGGTACTTTATTTTAGTGAATTTCAATTGTCTTAACCTTTTCTTTTGCATCTGTGATCCATGCATCTGTTGTTTCTATCACTCTATTTCCCATCCTATTACCTAAATGTACATCCAATTAAAAAAAGTCTTCACTGCAAATGTTATTTATTTTCTAGAAATATAATTATCTCTTTTCTCATATTTAATATTTAAATTTTTAAGATCTCTGTTATAAAGTAGTTTTTTTATAATTTTGAAGTGTTTAAATATTAAAAATAGGTTTATGATACTTTTTAATAATATTTTAAATTTTATTCCAAACAAAAAGATTTTTCTTTTATATTGTTATTTGACTCAACTCTTTTGCTGTTATAAATTACAATTATTACATATTAGACAATATGCCTAGCACAACAAATGCAAAATTGATTCATAATTGTTTCCAGGAGTCCAGAATATTGTTACAGAAACATTTAAACTATTTTTTATCCAAGGTGTCTGTTCACTTAGTTTGATGGGCAGAAACTATTATTTCAATTTGTTTGAATGCTCTGTGAATACCTTGGAAATACCTTCCTCATGCCTTTCTAAGGTTTGTGTACCAAGAAAAATCATTTTATAATTTTCTCCTCTCTAGGTTATGTATTCAATTAAAGTAGTTATTTCATCCAGAGTCATGAGCCAAGTTTTCTGTAAAATACGCTATATTCAGCTTCCAAAACAAATCAAATACATAGTAAGCATTTTTTCTGCAATGAATGGTAAAAGGATTTAGGGACAATTAAATATTTATTCTCACAAGTATATTTTCACTGTTTGCTATGCCTCAGACACAATTCCAGTACATGAAACTAGAGCACATAATAGGACCACAAAGTTTCTCATGTTTCACAGGTAGAAAGAACAAAAATATATAATATTGCAGATGGTAATAAAGGACAAAAAGAGAAGGAAATCAGGGTATGGGAAACTAAGAATGGTAAGAGAATACTGTGGCTCCATCAGCGATTTGAGAAAGGCCTGTGAATAGAGTTGGATTTCAGCACAGAAAGTGAGAGGCAAGCGGGGGAAAAATGTAGGCAACAGAAAACCATATGCAGAGGCTCTGAGGCAAGGGAATGCCTCGCGTGATTCTTAAGAAACAGCTAGTAGAAGAGTGTGATTAAATTAGAAAAATATTAAAAGAGCAGTAATTGAGATAAGGTTAGAGATGTAGAAGACTGGGCAATGTGAACTATTAGAGAACTTGGGCTTTTGGTCTCAGTGGGTCCAGATGACACTGGATGACAGGAGAGGAGAAACATACTTTGACATTCACTTTTAAAATATTACTGGGTGGGGCGCCTGGGTGGCTCAGTCATTAAACGTCTGCCTTCGGCTCAGGTCATGATCCTAGGATCTTGGCATCGAGCCCTGCATCGGGCTCCCTGCTTGGCAGGAAGCCTGCTTCTCCCTCTCCCACTCCGCCTGCTTGTGTTCCTTCTCTCGCTGCGTCTCTCTCTGTCAAATAAATAAAATCTTAAAAAAAAATAAAATAAAATATTACTAGGTGATCAGGTATATAATAGACTACAGAAGAACAAGAGTCAAGCAGGGAGACCCATTAGGAGACATCATTACAAATGAAACAAATCACAATGGTGATCACACTAAGGAGGTAAGGGTGGAAATTAAGGGAAGAACTCAAATTTTGGACTTATTTTAAAGTAGACCTGATAGTATTTACTGATAATTCAATGCCCAGCGAGAAAGAGGAAGTACAATAATGACTTGGAAGTCTTGTCCCAGGCAGAATGAGTGGTAGAGTCGCTATTAAGCGAAACAGGACAATTGTGCAGGAAATAAGCTTGGGGAGGGAGTATGAAAAGTCTAGTCCTGAAAATGTGAAACATGAGGAGCCTGTGAGATTTTCAAGTGGAAATTTTAATTCAGCTACTTGATTGAGGGGTCCAGGGTTGAAGGCAATAGTTATGGTTAGTGATCAAAAATTTTTTTCCCTGCTGCATAAGTAGCAAATCTACATATTCACACACAAACAGATAGACATCTATGCAATATGATAAATAACATGATAGCTATTTTTTATCTAACTTTGCTTCATCTTCTACAATTTTAATTTATATGTATACTCAGAACTAGAAAACTATAGCAATGATAATATTTAGTTGGTAAATGAAGAAATTAAGAAAAACAGATGGCAGCCCACTTTACTCATTAATATTGTGTGTATGTGTGTGTATTGGTGGTCATTCTATAAATAAGAAACCATTTGTAATAATAATAATAATAATAATTAAAAAATTTCGAAATCCATCTCCTCTGAAAATCTTAGTTTATACTCCAGTGGACTTTTTATTTCTCCAGGTAACTGCCTGAATTTCTTTCATCTCTTTAATTTTTTTTAAAAGATTTTATTTATTTATTTGACAGAGAGAGACACAGTGAGAGAGGGAACACAAGTAGGGGGAGTGGGAGAGGGAGAAGCAGGCTTCCCGCCGAGCAAGGAGCCCGATGCGGGGCTCGATGCGGGGCTCGATCCCAGGACCCTAGAATCATGACCTGAGCCAAAGGCAGATGCTTAACAACTGAGCCACCCAGGTGCCCCTCTTTCATCTCTTTTAAAAATTTGTTTTATCTATAACAAGTGTTGCAAAAGATGTGGAGAAAAAGGAACTCTCGTGCACTGCTGATGAGAATGTAAATGGGTGCAGCAAATGTGGATAATAGTTTGGTGGTTCTTCAGGAAACTAAAATAGAAATAGTAGTAATTCCACTACTGGGTATTTACCCAATGAAAACAAAAACACTAATTCAAAAAGTATATGCACTTATATGTTTATTGCAGCATTATTTACCAAGATATGGAAGCCATCTAAATGTCCATCAATAAATGAATGAGTAAAGAAGATGTGGTGTGTGTGTGTATGCATATACATACGCATCAGAATATTACTCAGTGATAAAAAAAGATGAGATCTTTTGGCATTTGCAACAACATGGATGTACCTAGAGGGAATTACGCTAAGTGAGATGTCAGGTAGAGAAAGATAAATACCATATGATTTCACTTATACATAGAATCAAAAAAACAAAACAAACAAACAAATGGATTCTTAAATACAGAGAACAAACTGGTGGTTACCAGAGGTGTGGTGGGGGCATGGGTGAAATAAAGGAGATTAGGGGTACAAACTTCCAATTATAAAATAAATGAGTCACAGAGATGAAAAGTATAGCATAGGAAAAATAGTCAATAAGATTATAATAAACTTTTATGATGACAAATGGTGACTACACTTATCATGGTAAGCACTGAGTAATGTATACAACTGTTGAATCAATGTTGTACACCTGAAACTAATATAACATTGTATGTTAATTATACCTCAATTAAAAAAAATAAATCTGTTATTGCCACTGATTTTCTTCTGTACCTCTTTTCATTTTCTCTACATTCTTTCAACAGATGATGGAATAAACTTGAGCATGTGTAATGGAGTGAATCCACTGAAATTAGTCATTGTATGTGAAGTACCCATAATTCAAGCATGATGCTGACTTCTAGAAAAGTTATCTCCTTTATTCATTTCTATATTTAATTTAATTTTTTATTATTTTTTAAAGATCTTATTTATTTATTTGTCAGAGAGAGGGAGAGCGTGCGCAAGCATGGGAAGTGGCAGGTAGAGGGAGAAGCAGGCTCCCCACTGAGCAAGGAGCCCCATGCAGGACTCGATCCCAGTACCCTGGGATCATGACCTGAGCGGAGACAGATGGTTAACTGACTGAGTCACCCAGACGTCCCTAATTTAATTTTTAAAAGATTTATTTATTTGTGAGAGAGAGAACATGCAGGTGGGGGAGCCGCAGAAGGAGAGGGAGAGAAAAAAATCCTTAAGAAGAGTCCCTGCTGAGCATGGAGCCCAATGTGGGGTTTGATCTCATGACCGTGAGATCATGACCTGAGCCAAAAATCAAGAGTCGAATACGACCAACTGAGCCACCCATGAACCCCTCTATATTTAAAGTTCAGTTTAAACTTAACAATTCCTTGTTATTTTATAAAATATCAGCAATTGTTTTTGGTGTTTAAACTATTTTTTAAAAATTTTATTATTTATCCATTTACTTTTGTTTCAAATTTTTCTTTAAATTCTAGTTAGTTAACATACAGTATAATATTGGTTTCAGGAGTAGAATTTAGTGATTTATCATGTACATACAACACTCAGTGCTATCACAAGTGCTGTCCTTAATACCCATCACCCATTTAGCTCACCCCCACCCACCTGCCCCCAGGCAACCCTCAGTTTGTTCTCTACAGTTAAGAGCCTCTTATGGTTTGCCTTCCTCTCTCCCCGCCGCCATGTTCATCCTTTTTGTTTCTTAAATTCCACATACAAGTGAAATCATATGGTATTTGTCTTTCTCTGACTGACTTATTTCACTTAGCATAATATACTCTAGCTCCATCCACATCATTGCCAATGGCAAGGTTTCATTCTTTCTGATGGCTGGATAATATTTCACTGTATATATCTCGTGTGTGTGTGTGTGTGTGTGTGTGTGTGTGTGTGTGTGTGTATCTCACAACTTCTCATCAGTTGATAGACACATTTGGGCTCTTTGCATAATTTAGCTACTGTTTGTAATGCTGCTATAAACATCAGAGTGCCTCTGCCCCTTCAAATCAATATTTTTGTATCCTTTGGGTAATACCTAGTAGTGCAACTGCTGGGTCATAGGGTAGTTCTATTTCTAACTTTTTGAGGAACCTTCATACTGTTCTCCAGAGTGGCTGCAGCAACTTGCATTCCCACCAAAAATGCAAGGGGGTTTCCCTTCCTCCACATCCTGGCCAAGATCTGTCATTTCCTGATTTGTTAATTTTAGCTATTCTGACCAGTGTGAGGTGATATCACATCATGGCTTTGATTTGTATTTCCCTGATGATGAGTGATGTTGAGCATCTGTGTGTCTGTTGGCCATCTGTATGTCTTCTTTGGAAAAATGTCTATTTGTGTCTTCTGCCTATTTCTTAACTGGATTATTTGTTTTTGGGTGTTCAGTTTGGTAAGTTCTTTATAGATTTTAGATATTAACCCATTATCAGATATGTCATTTGCAAATATCTTCTCCCATTCTGTGGGCTCCCTTTGTTTTGTTGTTTCCTTCATTATGCAGAAGCTTTTTTTTTTTCTTGATGATGAAGTCCCAGTGATTCATTTTTGTTTTTGTTTCCCTTACCTCTGGAGACACGTCTAGTTAGACAGTGCAATGGCTGACGTCAAAGAGGTTGCTGCCCGTGTTCTCCTCTGGGATTGTGATGGTTTCCTGTCTCACCTTTAGGTCTTTCATCCATTTTGAATTTATTTTTTGTATGGTGTAAGGAAGTGGTCCAGTTTCATTCTTCTGCAGAAACATCAGGATTTTAATTCCTGACTATATATTCCTGAATACTTATAAATTTAGGCATCCCTAAGATATTTTTCTGGTATTCTGTAATTATACACGTGTGTATCTGTGTGTATGTGTCACATGTACAAGAATCTGTACTTATAAACATGTTAACAATCTTGGTTAAAGGGATAACAAATGAAGAATTAAATTTCAGGAATATTATGGATTTTCGTGTAGAACCACTAGAAACAAATTTTTCATAATATTCAATCCCATAGACCCTGACATATTATTGAAATCAGAAAAAGCTGTGAGAAATTGCAATTTATTCTTATATACATCTAGACAAACAATGTGATTTATTTTCTTAAATTATATATAATATTTTGGTATAAAATTCATCAATATAAATATAAATTTAGAAAATAAAATGCAACACTCTTATAAGGACATATTCATATAAACTTCAGAACAAGGGAAAACCTTTCTTAGCCTCATTAGGTCAAAAGTTGATTAGTTGCTCCCTTTTGCTATTTTCCTATTACTTCTCCGACATAATTATGTTAATTGCTTTAATATATGTTTCCTTCTACATTACTGTGAGCACAGGGTAATAGACTGAATATTTTAATCACTTGGGTATTTCCTACTTTTATGAGTGGACAGTGAACATTTGATTCTTGATAAATTCTTAAATGAATGAAAGAAACTAGTACTTAATATATTGTTGATTTACATTTTTATTTTTTTCAAACATTTAAAAAAAATCAGCCTGTTAATATATATAGCTTTTCAGTTCCTTTGTTCTTAGTAATATTTATTTGGAAATCTAGCTTTTTCTGGGAAGCATAAGTATATTCTTTATCATTATTTTGGGGCAAAATGGTTGAAAATAAATATATATTTTCTTCAGGTTGAGATGTATCTAAATATTTTTCTCTCTCTTTTGCTATTTTTTCTCCTTTTTCTAGATTTGAAGAGTAATTGAGAAATAAAAATAGTATGTATTTAAGGTGTAGAGCATGATGATTTAGTTATACTTAGAAAATGATTACTATAATCAAACTAATGAACACATTTGTCATCTTAAATAGTTGCCTTTTTTGTTTGTGGTCAGAATACTTAAGATATACTCTTTTAGCAAATTTCAAGTGTATAATATATTATTGACTATAGTCACCTTGCTGTACATTAGATTCCCAGAATTTATTCATCTTATAACTGAAATTTGTACCCTTTGAGCAACATCTCCTTATTTCCCATTTACAACAACATGGATAAACATGGAGTTATATCTAACTTTCTTTTTTCTTTCTTTCTTTCTTTCCTTCTTTCTTTGTTTCTTTTTCTCTCTTTCCTCTTTTATATTATATTTATTTTAATTCCAGTATAGTTAACATACAGTGTTATATTCATTTCAGGTGTATAGTACAGTGATTCAACAATTCCATGCATCCCCCAGTGCTCATCATGGTAAGTGTACCCTTAATCCCCTTCGCCTATTTCACCCATCCCCCACCCACCTCCCCTGTGGTGACCGTCTGTATGTTTTCTATAGTTAAGAGTGTGTTTTTTTGATTTGTCTTTTTTTTTCTCTTTTATTCTTTTGTTTCTTAAATTCCACATATGAGTGAAATCATATGGTTTTTGTCTTTCTCTGACTGACTTATTTTGCTTAGCTTTTATACTCTCTAGATTAATTCATGTTGTTGCAGATGGCAAGATTACATTCTTTTTATGGCTAAATAATGTTCTATTCTGTGTATGTATATATGTATATATATGTGTGTGTATATATACCTATCTACATCATCTTTATCCACTCATCTATCAGTGGACACTTAGGTCGCTTCCATAATTTGGTTATTGTAAATAATGCTGCTGTAAACATAAGGGTGTGTGTATTCCTTTGAATTAGTGTTTTGTATTCTTTAGGTAAATATCCAGTAGTGAGATTATTGGATCACATGGTAGTTCTGTGTTTTAAGTTTTTGAGGAACCTCCATAGAATTTTCCACAGTAGCTGCACCAGTTTGCATTTCCACCAATGGGGTACAAGTGTTCCTTTATCTCCACCTCCTCATCAACACTTGTTTCTTCTGTTTTTGATTTTAGCCCTTTTGTCAGGTATGAATGTTCTCATTATGGGTTTTTTTTTTTTAAGATTTTATTGATTTATTTGAGAGAGAGAATGAGAGAGAGAGAAAGGTCAGAGGGAGAAGCAGACTCCCCGCTGAACAGGGAGCCCGATGTGGGACTCAATCCAGGGACTCCAGGATCATGACCTGAGCCAAAGGCAGTCGCTTAACCAACTGAGCCACCCAGGCGCCCCTCATTATGGTTTTGATTTGCATTTCCCTGAGTGATGTTGAGCTACTTTTTATGTGTCCTTTGGTCATCTGTATGTCTTCTTTGGAGAAATGTGTTTTCATGTCTTCTACCCATTTTTAATTAGATTATTTTTTGGTGTTGAGTTCTATAAGTTCTTTATATATTTTGGGTACTATCCCTTTTTCAGATATGTCATTTTCAAATATCTTCTCTAATTTTTATTTTTTATTTTTTTTAATATTTTATTTATTTGAGAGAGAGAGGGTGAGAGAGAGAGAGAAGGAGAAGGGCGAGCAGCAGAGGGAGAGGGAGAAGCAGATTCCTGCTGATCAAGGAGTTGGATGACATGAGGCTTGATTCCGGGACTCCAGGATCATGACCTGAGCTGAAGGCAGATGCTTAACTGACTGAGCCACTCAGGAGCCCCTCTTCTCTAATTTTTAAGAGAACAACCATTCCACTATTTCTTAAGCTACTCAGACTACAGAAAAAAGTAGAAGTAACCTCAATTAATTTTATGAAACTAATAAAAATGTTCACTATTAGCAATATATAAAAACAAACTCTGAGACTAAAAATCAGTCCAGAATTATATATAAAATGTCAATATTAGTGATTAGAATCCAGAAATGTAAAAAATAAATAAATAAACCATCACAAAATATGGTTCAGCATATGCATGTAAGTGTGATTTCATACTGGCAAATATAACAAATATAATTTGCTTTGTCACCAATTAGGTGACAGAAATGTGATTATATTTATACTTGACAAAAAGTTATTTAATACAATTCAGGCACTTTTCCCTAACAAAATAATGCAAAGTAACATAAAAGTAAAACTTTTCTTTAAAATATCAAGATCTTTTACCAAGAAAGAAAAGAAAGCTGTATCATAAATGGAAAAATATTAACAATATTTCAATTAAAATCACAAAAGAAAACGAGATTTTAAGACCATTATTACTGAGCTTTGTCTCAGAGAATCCCTGCAAGCATAATTTTTTAAAAAGAAATAATATTAATATAGAAATTTGGGAAATTTATATAACTAACATCTCTTATTGCTGATAATATAATTATGTTCACTGAAAACCAAGCAGCTCATATATACGTATATATTTAATAAGTGAATAGTTTAAGATAGGCAGACACATGGGAAATATAGGAAAACTAATCCTTGTCATTAATGCTACAAATATATAAAATAAAGTAATATAGGCACAAGAGTAGAGAAAGCTAAAATATTTGTGTGTCTTTAATGCAAATCCAATATACCTCATGCAATTCCAAAGGAGTATAGTTTTCAGAATCAGATAAATCTGTATTGAAATATATGTATATATACAAGATGGGACTCCTGGGTGGCTCAGTCAGTTAAGCATCTGCCTTTGGCTCAGGTCATGATTCCATGGTCCTAGGATGGAGTCCCACATCAGGCTCCCTGCTCAGAGGGGATCCTGCTTCTCCCTCTGCCTGTGGTTCTCCCCTGCTTGTGCACTCTCCATCCCCCCAACAAATAAATACATAAAATCTTTTAAAAAAAGAAATACATATAGAAGAATAAGTGCCATTAAAAAGAACAAGAAAATATTTGAAAAAGAAGTACTTAAAGTGGCCTATCATATATCAGAACAATAAACAATACTTCAAAAAAGTTATTCTGATGTTGAGATATTTTAAGAACATCTAGAATTTTCATGGACAAGGCAAAGAAACTTCTTAGTATGACAGAAACACTAATGCTATAAAATAAATGTGAGAAATGTATTTTTAACTAAAATGACAAATTTCTTAATGGGAAAACAAATATTATAAAGTCAGTAAAAAATGACTAATTTAGGGGGAAAGAGTTTTAAGGCAGAAAGAGATGAGGTTAATATTTATATAGAGATCTCACAATTTAACAAGAATGGAATAAACAACCTAATAGAAAATAGACAAATGCTATAAGGAGGCAATTCACATAATTGAAACTCTAAATATGGCTAACAGTCCAAGGTCAAAAAAAAAAAGAGCATGAAAAGTTATATAAAATAGGTAGAGTTAAGAGAATTGCAGAGTTAAAGCAACTATGCACTCTAATGAATAAGTGAAATAAAGCTTATTGTTATTCAGTCCTAGTATTACAAAATTTAAAAACAGCATCATGGTAACAAATTTAGTATTAAAATTGCAAATCTCCTGCGGCATCTGGGTGGCTCAATGTGTTAAGCACTGGACTCTTGATTTCTGCTCAGGTCATGGTTCCAGGGTCCTGGGATCAGTTCCATGTCAAGCTCCATGCTGTGTTGGAAGATTCCCTCTCTTTCCCTCTGCTTCACCCCCACGCTCCTCTAAAAACACAACAACAACAACAAAAATTCAATCCTATGAGAGGAGTCCAGAATCTTCCATGGACTAAACACAAGTACCTGGCCTTGAACACTATGTTCCACTTAAACCTAAAAGTACCATTTCTTCATCGCCTTATGTTAATTTATAAAATGTGATTATAGGTGCACATTTTGAGGAAAAACATTCAAAATATGTTATTTATATATTTTAAATGTGAATATATACATGGCCACTTTGAAAAATAAAATATTCATAAACACAGATTATTTACATTTTCTAAAATCAGAATGCAGCCATGAAGGAAGATAAAGAATAAAAATATGACATAATGACAAAATAGTTTATTTTTGGAAGTTTGTTAGGGAAATGATCATTTAAACCAATGATAATGGGTATATTTGTAAGTGTGTGTGGTGGGGGGGCATGAAAAAACATATGATCAGTTATATCAAACTATATTTGCACCCTATCCCAAATGGTGTTGTCATTCACATAATGAGTTCGTATGAACTAAACTGCTATCAGTCTTTTTTTTTTTAAGATTTTATTTATTTGAAAGAGAGATAGAGAGTGCACAAGTAGGCAGAGCAGCAGGCAGAGGGAAAGGGAGAAGCTGACTCCGTGCTGAGCGGGGAGCCCAATGCAGGACTGGATCCCAGAACCCTGGGATCATGACCTGAGCTGAAGGCAGACGCTTAACCGACTGAGCCACACAGGCACCCTGAAATGCTATCAGTCTTATGAAGAAGAAAAAATTTATTGAACATAATTGATTTTGATATGTATTATGTCACATAAAAGCGATGATTACTGTTGGAATAAAAAATCCAGAAAGAAACCATGAAGAAATACAGAAATATTTTTTAAAATAATTTTTGAACATCTAGCCTAGAAATTTTAGAATTTATAAAGTCTGCCACAAAGGAAACAAAATTTTGATGTACAGAAATGTAAAACTTTCGAATGTCAAGTATTATAAAATGATAAACTGAGGGACACCTGGGCGGCTCAGCCTTCCGCTCAGGTCATGATCCCAGGGTCTTGGAATTGAGTCCCGCATCGGGCTTCTTGCTCAGCAGGGATACTGCTTCTCCCTCTACCTCTGCCTGCTGCTCCCCGAGCTTGTGCTCTCTCTTTCTCTCTGACAAATAAATAAATAAAATCTTAAAAAAAAAACAATAAAATGAGAAAATAGTCAAGGAATACAACAGATATTGGATTAAACTTTTAAAGGTGATGTAATGGTTGACTCGATGGCACTTGGCCATTTCCTACTCTCTTTACTTCTTTCTTTCTCTGGTCTTCTTGTACTTTCTGTTGCTGCAATACTATCTGCCTGGGAAAGCATCTTATTGAAAGTGCAAACAGCCAGGTTTGGGTACAGTGCTGCTCATGTGATGAAGCACCAACGTTGAGAAAACTAGTCGATATCACAGTGATACAGCTGTCTTCTCCAAGGGCACTGCTGAGGACAGAGAAAAATTAATGGCAAACATTTGCAGAAAACTTACTGGACTTACTGTATATCAGTCACTGTGTCCAACACTTTGCCAGGAGCTCCTAACAGCTGCCCTGGGAGGCAGATTCTATCATCAATTCATCATCAATGTATAGATGAAGAAATTGGGGCTTATCCAAGATCATACTGGTAATGTGGTGGATCTAGGGTTATGGGTCCAGTTGATATGGGCTGAGCCTGGCACTGTGCAGCTTTCAGAACTGCTATACTTGCCAAATCTCTCCACCACTGAATGTATGTATATTTTGATAATTGATGAAGCCACAGTCTCTGTTGACACTTCCCTTCAGCTCTCTGAGCCATCCTCCTCCCCAGCTGTATAAGTCTCAATGCATTAAAACCTCAACACTTCCCTCATCCAGTAGCTTTAATCGTGGGTCTTTAATGACCCATCTCCTTTGGTGAGACTTTTGTTTTTAGTGTTTTTCCTTAAAACCTAGGCATCATAAAGTAAGCTAAGCTAATAACAAACATGACAGTCAGGCACCATGCTATGCTCTTCTCAAAATTTCCTTCCTCTATTTTCTCCTTCTGAGGCAATCCCTCAGTCCTCTGAAAAGGGACTGGAAGACATCCCTCTCCTGATATTTCTGAATCCTGAAGTGAACTCAAGATATATGCAAGCTGGTAGTACAAAATTTCTAATGCATATCCCTAAAATATTTTGTATTATAATATTTAACATAGAATTTTACTAGTTATAATTTAATATCATGTTGGTTTAATTACCATTTAGTTTATTATAGCATTTATACTAGCTTATGTATAAATTATTACTTTTGGGGAGATTATGACATATTGCCTGATTTTCTTCATCTTCAATTTTTTAGTTCATAGCTAAATAAGTTGTCTAATTTCCATGCTCATGCCCAACATTTGAGAAGAATCTAAAGGGAATTTAAGAAACATTTGTTATAAAAAATTTTTATTATTATTTTTCTAATACTTAGCTACATAATTCAGTTTTTCAGATACAATTGTGAAGGATATACTGCACAATGTTCTTGTGGAAAGCTTGAGTAAAATAAAGTACTGGAAACACCTTGCTGTTTGGTAAACTTTTAACAGAACTCTCCCTCGGCACATGATGTTCCTTTGGAAATCATTTATATTTCTCAATGTTGATTTGATTGTATAATTCCTATAAATTATCTTTTGATTATTTTTGGTGCCATTCTTTGTATAACTCTTTGTAGATATGGAATTGCATGTAATAGTTGAAATGGAAAAAAATGATTTTTCTTTGTCTAATACTGAGGAAAGATTATACAAAGAATATATATATATATTTTTTTAGAATAAAGAGGACTGATGTGTGGAATGTCCCCTGAAATGTTTTGGTCAAATTGCCCAGACTTATAGAATGCTTTGTTGATGTTTCCTTTTTGGGTGGTGATTGGGAATTGGACTATATTTCTCTGGGAAAAGAGAGGTGATTTTCTCCAAAAAGAATAGACCTTCCAACTGACAGTCATTTGTGGGACATGAAAATTTAGAGCCTAAAATCCTACTTTGGGAGAGGGACCACACAGAGAAAAAAAAAAAGTTCTTTCCTCCTTCTTAGGTGGAGAGTTAGTTTGGTCCACATTGCTATGAAATGACCAGGAAAACCCAAGATACTTCCATGATTGTGGTCTGAAGGGTAGGTAAGCTCTCCTTTGTCAGGTGAAGAGATACAAAAAGCCAGTCAAGTGGCAGACTGGAAAGAGATCTGTGAAAAGTTTTCACCTATGCAGTACTTGTAAGTATTTTCCATTGTAATTCCTTTCTGCTATTGGGAAGTCTTTAATATGGCTGCCTACCTGAACTAACTTTGTTCATTTTTTTTTCTGAAAGAAATTAGGGATACTCTTGTACCTACATTTGGGGTGAAGTATAAGAGTATAGAAGAGTCCAGTGTTCTCTACAGCACTGTGACTACTCTTTGGGCACAGTTACTTGTCCATTTCACAAAGACCAGAGATGAAGGCAGGTGGAGGAGCAAGAATAGGAAATCTAACCATAGGACTTATTTCAAGCATGAATAAATCAGGATGCTGGTGAATTCTCAGAACAAGCTAACAGGTAAAACTAAGGGGGCCTAATTTTCTCAGATGAAAATAGGGTGAGTGCAGCAGAACCGTGACTTCATGATTTGAAGCATGTACATCTAAATTTCAATTTAGTAAAGAGACCCAAATGAAAATTATACGCAATCATGTTCTATAGCAGTTTCCTCTAGTTTCACTGTTCTGAAAGGAAGCTAATATAATGAAGTGTTTGAATTAAGGCAGCATGAAGAGATGCTAAAGAATGGGATTGTAATAATGTATCATCCAATAATTTATAAGATAGTTTTCTCTATATGTAAAGTAAATTGGGTAACAAAGTTACCTGGGGAAAAATAGTTTGAGCTAATGACTGAGGATGAAGGAACATCTATGGTAAAATTTCATTTCTGGCAAGCGGAAATGTAGAGATCATACCATGAGTTCTGAAGGGAACAGTTCACTATCTCTATTGACTTTGTCCATGATCTATAAAGAGCCCAAGACAAGAAACCGAAAGGAAAAAGTTTACTAAAAGGGAAAGAATTATAAATAAAGAAAAAAGACTCTATCAGATTGAAGGAAATTAAACACCTATTTTAGTGGCTGATCAGAGAGCCCAGATTTTTTTCAGGAATAAACAAACCTGGAATATGCCTTTAATGAGTGCACTGTCACGCCAGTCTTGTTTATCAGCACTATTCCTTTAAAGAAATTTCTCCTCTCCAATTCCATGTGACTTGTTTGAGACAATCAATCAGGCCATCACAGCATTCTACCCCAAATTCGCACACAGTAACAGAAGAGGGCATGCTTGCCAAGCTCATGGATGGAACTTTTCCACCTGAATTCTGAGTTAAAATAAACATGGAACTTCAAATGATTGTTTATAAGTGACCCGGTGAAAGTGTTTCAAAAAAGGCTCTGATGAGCTTCTGCATTTTCTGCGTCGTTAGTTATAGATACACACAGATACATTCATATTCTTTCCAATAGTTGTTAACTTCTTTATTTGGTTGGTTGAAAACCTATTATTATGTCCTTCTAACAACAGCTTATTGTTTTCTTTTACTAGGATTTCCCATGGGCTAGTTCTATTGTTCAAAATCAAATAGTCTTATCTAATAGAGGACATGATAGAAATGCTGCCAGAAACTCAGAAGGACAAACTTAGAATGTCAAATCTTTCATGCACTTTTTGTGAATGGTATACTATGGACCATATATTGTTATGTAGATACCTGCAAAATCATAGTTTAAAACCAAATATCAGATGATAGTTTATCGCAAACAAATTATATATCTATATGTGTGTGTGTGTGTGCATTGTGTGTATATATCATATGTATACAAATAATCATCTCATTTTCCTTTAAGAATGTAGCCACGTGGCAAAGTGGGAATGGGGAAGGAATTTATGATTGGAAATATTTGCTGGAATCCAAATGATCAGAGAAAGTGGAAAAGACTTGCAAAAGCCTGTTCCATTACCAGCTTGTTTATCCTGTATGACTGTTTGTGTGTAGTGTATCTCATCTAAATACATTCTAATTAGTAAGATATATAGTCCTCCTTAACAAAATATATTTGACCCTGGTTTATATTGAGACATTGAGACATTAATTTACACAGTAAAATATTAATTTACAACTGTGGAGGACTACAAGCAAGGGAATCATATTATGGAAATATTTCACCATTATGTTCTCCAATGCCTGGACAAAATACATTGTTTTTCCAAATTTAAAGAGGGCAGGTCTTTTCTTATATCATGTTCTCTGAATCTCCCCATGTTTAGTTCCTCTCAAATTTCTTAAAGAGCTAATGTCATTATGGAAAAGTAGGACTTTCTTTCTTTTCTTTCTTTCTTTCTTTCTTTCTTTCTTTCTTTCTTTCTTTCTTTCTCTTTCTTTCTTTCTCTCTTTCTTTATTTATTTTTTACCACCTTCACCCATTTTTCCCACCCGCCACTGCCCACCTTTGGCAATCATCGATCTCTTCTCTGTATCTATGAGAGTTTTGTTGTTATGAAGATTGCACATATAAATCAAGTCATAGGTATTTGTCTTTTTCTGTATGACTTTGGTCACTTAGCATAATGCTTTCAGTGCCCATCCATGTTGTTGCAAATTCTGAAGGCAAGATTTCCTTTTTTGTGGATGAATAATATTGTGTGTGTGTGTGTCTGTTGTGTGTGTGTAATTATATTTTCTCTATCCATTCATCCATGGGTGAACATTTAGGCTGCTTCTCTGTCTCAGCTATTGTAAATAATGCCCAATGAACGTAGGGGTACAGATATCTTTTCAGGTTAGTGTTTTCATTTCCTTCAGATAAATGCACAGAAGTGAATTTACTGGCTCATATGGTACATCTATTTCTAATTTTTTGAGGAAACTCCATCCTGTTTTCCATAGTAGCTGCACCAATTTTCACCAACAGGGCACAGGATTTGCTTCTCTCCATGGGATCACCACCACTTGTTATCTCTTGTTTTTTTGATAACAGCCATTCTAACAGGTGTTAGGTGATACCTCATTGTGATTTTGATTTGCATTTCCTTGATGATTAGCAATGTTGAGCACCTTTTCAGTTTCTTGATGAATAGCAATGTTGACAACCTTTTCAGTATCTTATTGGCCATCTGTATGCCTTCTTTGGGAAAGTGTCTATTCAGATCCTTTGCTTACTTTTTAATCCACTTGCTTGTTTTTGTTTTGGTTTGATTTGATTTTGGTTTTGCTATTGAGTTGTATCAGTTCCTTATATATTTTAGCTATTAATCACTTATCAAATATATGGTTTGCAAAAACCATGTTTGCAAATTATTTTTTGCAAATGTTCTCTCCCATTCAGTAAGTTGCCTTTTCATTTTGTTGATGGTTTCCTTCACTGTGAAGGAAATTTCTAGCTTGATATAGTACCACTTGTTCATTTTTGTTTTTGTCACCTTTGTTTGTGATGTGAAAAAAATCATTGCCAAGGCCAGTGTCAAGGAGCTTTTCCTCTATGTCTTCTAGAGGTTTACACTTTCAGGTTTTACATCCAAGTCTATAATGCACTTTGAGTTAATTTTTGTGTATGCTGTAAGATAGTGGTTCAATTTCTTTCTTTTGCATGTAGTTGACCAGTTTTCCCAATATCATTTATTGAGATGACTCTCCTTTCCCCATTGTATATTCTTGGCAACTTTGTAGTGATTTAATTGGCCATAAATATGTGAGTGTATTTCAGTTCCAAACAGAAGAGTAGACATTTTATTTTTTTTTATTTATTTTTTTTTAAAGATTTATTTATTTATTTTTGAGAGAGTGAGAATGAGATAGAGAGAGTACATGAGAGGGGGGAGGGTCAGAGGGAGAAGCAGACTCCCCGCCGAGCAGGGAGCCCGATGCGGGACTCGATCCCGGGACTCCAGGATCATGACCTGAGCCGAAGGCAGTCGCTTAACCAACTGAGCCACCCAGGCGCCCGAAGAGTAGACATTTTAATGCTTCTCTTCCACATATTCATCTAGGAGCTTTGTAATTTAATGGCACATTTTGTTATTAGATACTGAGAAATCAGACCTCCATGAGTTATCCCAAGAATCCAAATATTATTTTACCTTTTATCCCCAAGAATAACATTTTAATCAGCATGTACCCTCTCCCAAACCGTATCTGTGTATTAAAAAAAAAAAAAAAACACAGCAAATTTTCACACATGCTACTTAGAAAAATATGGAAAGTTAAATAATGCCAATTTTTTAGTTTCTTATTTGCTGTTGTAACAAATCCTTACAAACCTAACAATACACAAATGTATTATTTACCAGTTCTGGAGATCAGAAGTCTGACATGTTTCTTATAAGCTAAAATCAAGGTGTCTGTAGAACTGGGTTTCTTCTGTTAGCTCTGGAGAAAAAGCCATTCCCTTACCCTTTTCTTCCTCTAGAGGTCCCCTGCATTCCACATGCCAAGGCCCTTTTCCTCATCTTCAGAGTGCATCACTCCTTGCCTTCACTCTCATCGCCTCTCCTCCTTCGGACTCAGATATTCTTGCCCGCCTTTTATGTCAAGGACCTTTGTGATTATACTAAGGCCAATGAGATAAACCTAGATTATCTCCTCATCTCAAGATCCTTAATGTAATTATATCGAGTCCCTTTTACTAAGTAAGTGAATACATTCACAGGTCATGGGGTTTAGGATCACCTTTGGACAATCTTTATTCAGTCTGTTCTACAATTACCAGTCTTAAAAACAATAGAGTATAAAAAGGGCTGTGCAAAATCAACAAAGAAAAATTAATTTTAAAATTTCATCACAGTGTCAAAATGCTGTCAACATAATTCCAATTAACTCTTCCTACTTTAAAACTATATAGCAAATTAAATCATTTAGGACAGAATGTCATTAACTACAAAGCAGTTTGTTGGAAAGGTCACTAGTGTGACTATGGTATGTATTTGAATAAAAGAAACAACATGGGACAAAAATAGTTTAAACTAATTACTTATTCATGAAATTTCAGACAGTGGGAGTGGGACATAAAAAGAGTAAATAAAACAAGTGTGGGTAGCTGGAAATACTGATGAAAGAATGAATAAAGAAGTAAATGAGCAGGTAGGTAATGGAATAATGAAATAATGCAAAAAGACATGCAAAATAATGAATGAAAGAATAATGAATGGAAAAATTATAAAATCTGGAATAAACATTTTTTAAAGATTTTATTTATTTATTTGACAGAGAGATAGACAGAGAGCACAGGTAGGCAGAGTGGCAGGCAGAGGGAGAAGGAGAAACAGGCTCTCCACTGAGCAGGGATCCCGATGCGCAGCCCAATCACAGGACTCTGGAATCATGACCTGAACCCAAGGCAGATGTTTAACCAACTGAGCCACCAGGTCCCCCTGGAATAAACATATTTTTAAGAGTGAAAATAATTTCTGTTTGTTTATTTGCCTTCAATTTTAAGACATGTATATTAAGGTATAATCCAGATAAGTCCAACTGATAAGTAGTAATTGTAACAGATTGGAAGAAAACTATTTGCAAGTTACATGTCAAAAAAAAAAAGACTGAAATGCAAAATATGCAAGTAATTCTTACAACAATTTGAAATAACTAAAAAGTAGGCAAAATTCAGAAGAGATACTTAACCAAAAAAATTTACAAATATCAAATAAGCATATGAAATGATACTCGACATAAGTTTGTGTTAGGGAAATGCCAATTAAAACCAGAATGAGATACCAATACATACCTGTTAGAATGATTAAAGTCCAAAAAAACTGACATTGTCAGTTGTGGGTAAGGATATAGAACAACATGAACTATTATTCACTGCTGGTGAGAATACAACACTGTATTCTCCTCAGTTTGGCAGATAATTTGACTGGTTCTTGCAAAGATAAACATAGCCCCACCATATGACCCAGCTATTGCACTCCAATGATTTTATTCAATTGATTTGAAAACTTATGTACACATAAAAACCTGAACAAGAATATTTATAGCCGCTTTATTCATAGTTGCCCCAAACTGAAAGCAATCAAGGTGTCCTTTAATAGGTAAATTAAACACACACACACACACTGTGGTGCATCCATATAATAGAATACTGGTAAGCAATACAAAAAGAGTGAGGTACCAAATCAGGTAAATATATGCACAAAATTTAATGGGATAAAAAGAAAAATGAATTCAAAAAGAAAGATAGAATATTTAAAAATCTGGAGTGAACTTATTTTTAAGAATTAGAAATAATCTGAATTTTTGCCTTCAATATTTAAGATATGCTACCATATTGATAAATAGGGGTAAAGTCCATATGAAAAGACCACTGTTTAATTACATTTATATCAAATTATAGTAAAATCAAAATGATACAAAAATAATAAACAGATCAGTGATTGCCATCAGTGTAGAAAGGGGACAGGGAGCTTGAGCAGTGGAGCAAACATAGGGGATGACTTAGGGAACTGAAGCTATTCTTATTATACTAAAGTGGTGGTTACATTACAACAAGGTTTTATCAAATTTCACAGAATTTTACAGTACACGGAGGGAATCTTCTTTTCTTACCTTTTTTTCTTTATTTTAAGTAGGTTCCATGCCCAATGTGGGGCTCAAACTCAGGACTCTGCGATCAAGAGTAATATATTCTTGGGGCACCTCGGTGGCTCAGTCCTTAAGCGTCTACCTTCGGCTCGGGTCGTGGTCCCAGGATCCTGGGATCGAGCCCCACATCGGGCTCCCTGCTCAGCGGGAAGCCTGCTTCTCCCTCTGCCACTCCCCCTGCTTGTGTTCCCTCTCTCGCTGTGTCTCTTTCTGTCAAAAAAATAAATAAAATCTTAAAAAAAAAAAGAGTCATATGTCCTACCAACTGAGACAGGTGCCCCTATAGCACAAAGAGTGAGTCTTGATATATGTAATTCAATAAATATAATTTAGTAGTTTAGGGGATTCTAGGATAAACTATAGTGGCAAAAATCTAACTAAATTACCTGGGTAATACGGAAATGAATGAAGTTTATAAGACTCAAAGCGAAAGAAATTGCACATAAAAATTATAATCTAGTTGATAAAATTGTTTCCCACAGGGGCATGGGCTAACAATTCTGAAATCATTCTATGAATATACTGTAAATGAACAATTAGCAAATTAATAGTGGATGATGGGAACCAGGTTTCTCACTGTTGGAGTGTGAGATTACTGACAAAGCAAGGGGGTTGACAAGAATGATGTGGAACTGGATTAGAGTGGGATTCATTAGCATGAACTCATGTTAAGCTTAATATAGATGCAGAAATATATCTCTAAACATAATAATTTAGTTATGACTATATGCACTGGCTAGTAAACATGTACATTTCCTTGCTCTGTTAGCTATGAGAGTCTGGAAGCAACAATAGCCTCCGGGCAAGGAGCACACTCGGTGCTCAAATCTCGGTTTCTAACAGCATTCTGCAATAACCAGGAACCAGGGGTCCATGGGAAATGGCCATTTCTAGGGCTCATTTACGGAAAATACAAGATGAACGGGAGCTTCCTCTAGTACCAGAAGCTAAGGAGCCCTCAAAAGAAACCACAATAACAACAATGATAAGAGTATTTCAAAGGGACACAAGAGATAACTGAAAGAGCTTCTAGTTAAAGTTTAAATATTTGAACAAAAAGTAAATTATGTAGTATTGTTTATTACCAAAATTATAAAATATATATGATATATGAGTTTCCACTGATATAATTAAATAAATAAATGTGAAAGAATAGACAAGTTCCCATGCAGAAGAATTTTTTAAAATTTATTTATAAAAAAATTATTTATATACACCATTCCATGTATGATATTCCAATGTGGATGTGAATGATAATTTGCAGCCTGTTAAGTGTGGTCTGATTTCCTTCACAGGGTACTGTAAGGAAAGGGGCGGCGGTAAATTTATAGGAGAGAAGTCCAACAAACATTACCTTAGCCAAGTAATCAAAGTTAACAATATCAGTGATATTATGTCTATAGCACAATATAGTGTGATGAGAATTGCATTTTACCTATGTGGTTTTCCATCCAAGAACTCTTAACTCCAGTCTAATAAAGAAAAAAAATATTAGGTGAGCAGTAATTGAGAGACATTATACAAAATATCTAACCAGTATTTCTCAAAATTGTCAAGGCCATGTAAAATAAGTAAAATATGAGAAATTGCCACAATTGAGAGATGTCTAAGAAACATGATGACGAAATGTAATGTGATAGTCTAGATGGGATCCTGGACAGAAAGAGGGCATTACATAAAAACTAAGGAAGTTTAATCTAAGTGAAACATAGACTTTAGCTAATAACAATGTATTGGTATGGGTTCATTTGTTGTAATGAATGTATCATATTAATATAACATGTTAAAAATAGGGGGAACTAGTTTGGGGTATGTGAGAACTGCCTTTGACCATCTTTACAACTGTTCCATAAATCTAAAACTGTCCTAAAATAAAAATTAAAGTGAATCAATTAGCTTGGAAAATGGCGTGGGCCTCTTGCCAATCACTTTTACACTGAGTAAACAGCTTGTGTAGGAAATTTAAATTATTTAATGATAAATTAGTCTTTTTATTGTGGTAAAATGTATCTAACAAACATTTACCATTTTAACAATTTTAAGTGTATTGTTCTGTGACATTAAGTACATTCGCACTGTTGCACAACCATTACCACGATTCATCTCCAGAACTTTTTATTTTCCCAAACTGAAATTCTATACCCATTAAATAATAATGTCCCATTTCCCTATCCCCCAGACAGCCAGTATAATTTCTGTGTTTATGAATTTGACTATTCTAGGTACTTCATATAAGCGGAACCATATAATATCTGTGTCTATGTTGCAGCATGTGTCGGACTTGCTCTTTTTTAAGATGAAATAATATTCCATTGTACGTCTATACCACATTTACTTATCCATTCGTCCTCTGATGAACATCTGGACTGTTTCCATCTTCTGGCTATTGTGAATAATGCTGTTGTGAACACTGATGCAGAAATCTCCCTTGAGTCCCTGTTTTCAATTCTTTTGAGTCTATACCCAGAAATGGAAATGCTGAATTATATAGTAATTATATTTATTTCTAAGTTTTCAAGGAAACACCACTGAATGATAAATTGTTTTTAAAGAGTTAATCCATTTGAGAAACATAAATACTGCAACAAGAGGCTGAAAGAGAAAGCACTTACTAATGGAGAAGAACACTCAGGAAAATGTCCTAAAGCAAAGGAAAATTGTGACTAAATATTATAACATGAGTTTTATAAGATGAAAAAAATTTGTTTTAATGAAGGAAGACCATAAAGTCAATATGAAAGAATCAGAGAAAGCATTGTAAAAGTAAAAATAGAATATGAGTTTGCAAGCTCACTTCATAAATTGAAAGGAAACATCTTGATGTCAAGTGTTACTCTTAATTGTAAAAACAGAAATAAGTTATATTACTTTTTAGGGGAAACTGATGAAGAAAGAAAAGAAATTATTTGAACCACTTTCTATGTAAAAAAAAAAAAATCTAACTTATGAATTCAGTCATCACATAACAAAATGGCAGAGGACAACTTTATTTCACAAATGTTGCCCAAAGCAAAAAATCTAACTTATGAATTCAGTCATCACATATCAAAATGGCATAAGACAACTTTATTTCACAAATGTTGTCCATAAATAATATCTCTTTTAACTCTCCTAAAGTGTCTCAGTTTGGATAATAAGTCAAATGTTCATCCAAGTCATAAAAGAAAATATCAGGTTGGCCTTACGTTTCTCCAGAGCCATTTTCAGAGCAGCAGACTGTAAAGCTCTTAAAGTATTTCATAAGGACTTTTTCAAACTATAGACTGAAATTAATATTTTCAACTCTGGTTCCCTGATGAATAAGTAGCCAAACTATAGTCTAAAGGAGGCACGTGGGTTAACATAGCTTCTTCCTGAATGAATCTACAGCCCAAATTCCTTCAAATAGAAAGAATGCTAAATAATCTCATCTATAGCTCTTTAAATTTTTATGGCAATAAAACATCCACATGACTATCAAAAATTATGAATGTGAATATGTGAGTATATGTATTTAATTCAATTTTGCTCTGTATGGTAGTCAATCTTTCCTGTTTGTATAATATACTGCTAAGAAACAGGGGAAATTGCCTCATTCCTGTTACTACCTACCAGTACTCTGCATAAATAGTTGACGTAATTAATAGTGATCATATTACCTCCAGCCAAAGTAAGATCAAAGAGAAAAACAATATACATTCTCCATCTACCTATCATGCTTGATATTTGAAAATAAGTTTACAGAACATATCAAGACTACTAAAGCCTGAGTATCTTATATCGCCTAGACAATGCAGTTAGATTTTGCAGTATTTTGTACCAAATTTGAAACAGCAAATTGATGGGTATTTTAGTCAAACATAAGAAATTCAGTTGACTTTGATCCCAGACCCACAAATAACTATGAGGATATTGTTAGTACTGACTTCATAAGGTTTTGACTCTTATGTTGTGTGTCAATACATGTAATACTATTGAATTATATATGGAAAATAATGAACACCACAGCAGTTTTAGCTATTATTATTCTATTAGTTACATTCAGTGAGTATTTATTGACATTCTTCTGTGGCTGGTTGATTTCAGTATATACCAATGAACAAAACAAAGATTCTTCCCATTGTGGAGTCTTCTAGTGGAATGAGTTAGGGAAAGAGAATACAGACAATAAAACATTAAATGAATACATTATTATTACTTGTTATAAGCGCTAAGAAAAAACAAATTAAAATTGAGCAAGGTATACCTGGATCTCTATGTGTTATATTTAAAATTTTTTTCTGAGTCAGTAGTTACTTAGAAACAAAATACTGAAAAAAAAACCCACAATAATATAATTTAAATTGTATGGCAAGGTCTGTAGGGTCAGGAAGACAAAGGTGGGGATGTTTGCACTTTTAATTAGTCAGAATAGAAATCACTGAGTAAATAATATAAGCTAGCCACAAACAGAACAATGGAGAGTTGATGAGTTAATGAACTACAAAGACCATTTTTACTCTAAAAGTATTTAAATTTATTTATTTTGGTAGTATTTAAGCCAAACAAAACATCTGCAGGCTGTGTTCTGTTTATGTGCCATTGAGTTTGACCTCTACTTTAAAATGGGAAATACCTCACAGCAACTGCATTCTAAATTTAGTATACTAGCTTTGGAAACATTGTTTTGTCAGTGAATAAAGGGCTACATGTAAAAAGAACACTTGAGGCTAATTTTTACCTCCCAGTCAACTCTTGATTCAATCTAATCGTCTACACACAAGATTTTTCAAGTTAGTATAAATGTGGATGGAATATATGTTAGTTCATTCCTGAGCTATTGGATAAAGCTCTTAACTAATCTCCTTGCCTCCAGGCTTTCTCTTTCTTTCCATCTCTCTACCAGATAAACCTTCTTAGAATAAATACATGATTGTTTTACTCACTTGGTAAGGAACCTTCAGTAGTGTCTCTGTTGCCTACTGAATCAAATCCAAATGCTTTTATTTCTACAGTCTGGCCTCTTTTTGTATATTACATTTTGCCCCAGCTACACTTTTAAATGACATACCATTTCTTGTACATCACGTAAAATGTTCACATTATATTCACCCATTTCTCACTTCTGTTATATTTTCTGAAACATTAATCAACTCCATATCTTTCTCTGTTGAAATAATATCCTATCTTTCAGTACTGAACATTCAATCTTGTATGATTTCCTCACACCAAAATAATCAACTCTTCTGAAGTCTTATTTTTCCTTGTCAGTACTCTTACTGTAACATACTTTGTCTTGTATTGTAATTCCTCTGATTGGTTTGTATTCCTTGTGTGTTTGAAAAATACTTGCAAATGAAAAATACATATTTTTTATTTGTTTACTCTTCAGAACCAATTTCAAATACAAAGGTAAAGAAAAAGTAGTAACAATATAAATGAAGGAGAGTCCCATTTGCTGTTCATCTTATGATTTGAATTAAACCACAGACAAAACCAATTCTTTAGATAGATACTTTATCTTGACATTGACAAATTTTCATGATGAAAGTAGCTCTGAGTTATGCTGTTGATGAAGAAAGGAAAAGGCACAATAAGAGAGATATTACTGCAAAAATGATTATTGTCAGTTATAGCTGGAAGGATTCCTGCAGCCCAACATGATAATTAGTTGAGAGAGAGAGAGAAGGGGGAGTGTTGGAGGACGTAGAGATGAAAGAGAGAGAGAGAGTAGAAATACTCAGATATGAGTTGCCCAATATCGCACTGCTAAAAAGTGAGAGAATCACAACTTTTGGTTCCAAAACTATTTTTTTCACAGGGATTTTGTCTTCAAAAGACAACTATATATGTTTGATATCTCATATCCAACATTTAATTTTACAAAAATAAAACTAAAGCACTCATACTTATAAAATAACTTACTACATATATATATATATCAATAATAGGTTACATAAATTAAAAAGATAGATCTTATATTTCAAGTTCTTAATTATCATTATCTTAAATATCATTATATTTTGAAGTTATATTTAGGGGATAATTGATATTAGATTTTTAAAAATAAGATATACCATTCTCCATTTCATAGAAATTTTCGTTCATTTATTTTTTTATCTCCACATTTGTTTTAGAGAGGATTTTATTTTCTCCAACTGAGCACTGGGGTAATCAACCAATTCAAGAACCCATGAAGTCTCAAATTGCATGAATAAAAATAAATGACACCTAGATATTTAATAATGAAACTGCAAAAATATTCAAAGATGAAGAGAATATCCTAAAAAAAAACAGAGGTAGGGTAGGACGAAATTCAGATTAGCTTCATGAGGGAGAATTATTCCAATGACTAAATTCTCAACAGGTTCAGTGGAAGAAGTCAATGGATCTCATTTCTATACACTGAAAAAAAAAAAAACTCTCCATTCAGCAGTAAAAAATATCTTTCAAGAAGAAGGGCAAATAAAGATGTTTTTGGATGAGCAAACCAAAATAGAGTCACCATCGAAAGATGCATAGCATAAGAAATTTCAAGACTATCACATAGATAGAAGGAAACTAATACCTGAGCATATTAAGATGGAATGTATTAAGAGGTAGAACATATTAAGAAGATTAAATAAGGGAGTAAGTTTGAAAACCAATTAAATATGTAGATAAATATAAGTGAATGCTCCTTACATAAAACAAAAATATTTTATAAGATTTTAAAATACACATTTACAGAATTAAAGTACCTGATGTACTTGGCATATAAATTGGAAGTGTATACGTGGAGTCAATGTCTTCTAAACCACTTGCAGTTTTGGGAAGCAAGGTCAAAGTCAGAAAACAAACGAATTAAGTCAGAGGTTCAGGTTTCAATTTTTTTGAGTAAAGATGGTCTACAAAAAATCTAGAGAAAATAACTTAATGATGAGACATGGCAAGCTTTTACTTGAGATTTAGAACAAAGAAATGAATACTTTTCTCTCCACCTCTATGCAACATGATCTCACATGACCTAGTCAGAACAGGACCTCAAGAATATGAAATAAGTTGCAATAATGGAAGAGGAAAACAAAAAGAAGAAAAATAAAACACTATTAATATCACTGGTACTGACTTTGCATATTAGAGTTAATTTTCCAATCTTAGTGATCAGGTTGTGCTCAACAGGATATAATTTTTCCAGATTCCTTTTTAAAATGGTGCTATGAATTGTGTAAGACTGTTGAATCACAGACTTGTACCTCTGAAACAAATAATACATTATATGTTAAAAAAAAAAAGAAAAAGAAGATAGCAGGAAGGGAAGAATAAAGAGGGGGAAATTGGAGGGGGAGATGACCCATGAGAGACTATGGATTCTGAAAAACAAACTGAGGGTTCTGGAGGGGACAGGGGTGGGAGGATGGGTTAGCCCGGTGATAGGTATTAAAGACGGTATGTACTGCATGGAGCACTGGGTGTTATATGCAAACAATGAATCATGGAACACTACATCAAAAACTAATGATGTAATGTGATTAACATAACATAATAAAAATAAATTAAATAAATAAATAAATAGTTACAGATATCTCTGATTAGTAAACGTGGACATGAAGGCTGATGTCTGTGATCTTTGAGGGGTTAAAATCAAGAATTTGGCTCATTTTCATTGATCTCTGTCCAAAATAGGAAAGCTGTTCTTTTTGTAAAGTTCTCTCCTAGCAAATGTTGCTGCCATGTCACTCAACTGTCAGAGGTAGTTATACTGTGACCAATGCCTAGAATTCCTTCATAGAAGGAAAAAAAAAAAAAGAAAAGAAAAGAAAGAAAAAATAAATAAAAGGAAAAACATGAAATAGAGAAAACAGAAACCAAATTTCCAAAAAATCTCTTACCCTTTGTTATGGAAACACCTGACATAGTTAAAGAGGACTAAAAAAATACCTAGCACTCAGAAACCTTATTTATGTTGCAAACTATTTTTATAAGAACTATATGTCAATAGAATAGATAAACTGCAGCTAAAACTCTCACAAGCAAAGCACACTGAAATAGATAGCATTATTGTTTTGAAGAAATATTCCCTATAAGGAAAGTCACAGTTCTGTAAAGAAGGTTATACTGTTAAAGATAAAGGAAGTACTTTCTACTCAGATAACACACACTGCCCGGACTAAGGGTTGTTTGACTATAATATGTAATGCAAAAACATTACTTAGGCTCTTTTAAAAAAAGGGCCATTTCTGTAAACTTCAGTTTCATTAAAAATGAAAATTAGAACTGAAATAATTTAGGATGGTGTAAGACCCAGATTGTGACCTAATCCCCCTGCTTACCGAGCACTATTCACATAACTTCTAAGTCTCGGGTCCTTCTCTAAGTTTAGGGATAACAGTTGTTCAACTGCCTATCTCTGCAATGATTATCACAGGGAGAGCAAAATAAAAGGGAAGGTATTTTACAAATTGTAATATTGTAGAATCAATAAAATTCTATAAAATAATGAAACTTTTGAACAGGGAAAAATTAATATTAGCATCACTATGTATAAAGTGTTACATCATTATTTGTAAAGTTCATTGATTCCCTGTACAAAAATATTTTAAGTGTGAACTGTTATTACCATCTGTAATTATAGGTTTTATAGTAAAACCTAAATGACACAATAGGGTCAAATCAAAAATGTATTGCAAATTCATTTTCTCTCTTACAGTGATATAGCACTAGTGTTAACATGATTGTTGCAATGAATTAACACACTTCAGTATTCTTATGCAGCATTAGTAGTGGGACCAAAATTGTGATTATCAACAGATCACTCTAATGTCTGATGCTTTAAGGTAAACACACTCCCCACATACACACATATATATAAGTATATATTCCATTATATATAATATCGCATAACTTATATATAATATAATATGTTTATAGTATATAACTATATAAAATATATTTATAATATATGATTAATATTATATATGACTAATATATAATAATATATAATTAACATGCATTAAAATTAAATTAGTTTAATTTGAGAAATGTATTTAATCAGCAATACATGATCCATACAAGTGTTATTTCAAATTTATCAGTAATCAAAAACCAAAATTCCCTTCAGGAGAAATTTAAATGAAGAGAAAAGGAAACTTAAACAAAGAAAAGGACTTTTCATTTTACCTTATGGCAAGTTATTTTAAAAGAAAATTCTTCTTAAAAATATTTAACATGGGGTTGCCTGGGTGGCTCAGTTGGTTAAGCAGCTGCCTTTGGCTCAGGTCATGATCCTGGAGTCCTGTGATGGAGCCCTGCGTTGAGCTCCTTACTCAGCAGGGAGCCTGTTTCTCCTTCTGACCCTCCCCCTGCTTGTGCTCTCTTTCTCTCTCTCTCATTCTTTCTCTCTCAAATAAATAAAATCTTCAAAAAAATATTTAACATGCTGTACAAAAAGCAACAAATAACCTATTAAATATATAGTTAGCCTAAGCGTATAGAAATAAATTACCATAACTAAAAACAAGGAAAGTATAAAAAGAAGGTCCTATACATGACCTAAAACCAGTCAAAACACAAGGGATTTGTCAATCCTGGAGTTTCCAGGGGCCTAGGATATAAGAAACTGTTTCCTATTACTTAAGGGAGTGAAACTAAAACAGGTTATGAGGAAGGTCACAGACTTTAAAACCCTGTGCACATAGCTTAAAAATTCTCCTTTCTAAAGGTAGTAATTGAGGAAATGTGCCTTTTTTGGCCTTTACCTCAAGGTTGAAAATATCTCACATGAGAATCTGTAAAAATAGTTGCACCTCGATGTGCACTTGGGGATTTGGATTTACACTATCTATGGATTCTGGGCAACTCCAACCCATGTACTTAAGTTAAAGTGATCTCTCGTAAGAAGCAATTAGCAGAGGCAAATTACAAATGAAGATCAACCAAATATAAATCCAAACTTAAAAATGGAGCAAAAGACCCAGAATAGTCAGACTTTGTGGCAGAAAGCAAGATCATCATTCTCCATCTCTTTTTTATAAGGGCACTAATCCCATTATGAGCACTACATCCTCATGTCCTCCCAAAAGCCCCACACCTTCTAACACCATCATATTGGAGACTAGGGTCTCAACATATAAATTTTGGGAAAACAAACGTTCAGTCTAGAATACATGTTATCCCAGACCATCACAATCCTAAACATGTTCTTAATGTCCTTATAACAAAAACGGAAAAACAACAAATTATTAGTAAAAAGAAGATAAAATGTGAGTGTTTTTTATATATAATTTCATAACAAATGTATTCTAAACAATACATCAATATCAAAAAAATTTGAGGGAAAAATATGAATAGGTTTGGCTAAAATAAGAATAATCAAGTAGTTTAGTAAAACATGTGTATTTTTTAAAAAGAATATTAACTAATTGTAAGGCAAAGGTAGTACCAGAAAATAATCTGAAAACTTATATATCATAGTAAGATTAAAGCAATACAGTACATAAGAAAAAAATATTTTTTAAATATCCAAGAAAATTAGACAAAAAAAAGAAAAAGAAGATAATATTATTTAAAAAGTGCCAAAATTCGAATACTCGAAAATATCCAACAATAGAATAATGGTTAGGAAATTATGCTTAACCATGCTAGAGATGTTATGTGACCCCCTAAATGATGCTAGCGGTATGGTCATTCATTAACAGGGACATTTCTCAATGATAGTCTTCTACATATATTTAAACAGAATATAGAACAACATGTATGTATAATATGAGTGCACATGTAATACATTTTTAAAGATCTGTACATGTGTCTTCATGGCTATATATGACAGCAGAACCAAACATGTATATACAATAAATTCCCTCGAGAAAAAAAAAAAATCAGAAGGATAAACCCGCAGTAATATTAGTTCTGGGTGTGCAGGGCAGACAAGTTAATGGGAAAGTGGCAGAGCTGTTTCAATTTTAACCTGAGAAAAAATAAAGAGACTTTGACTTGGAAAATAATTCTGCAAACTAATAATAACAGAGCATTTACTATATTCAGGGCAGTATGCTCGTTTACTTAAATTCTTGTTCTTTCTTTAAGTCAATTAAGCAATGTTGCCAGTTGAATAATACTGCACAGGAAGAAAGAAACACAAACTGATACTGTGTAATTGACCCAAAGGTACAACAGAGTAACTGAGTAGCAGAGTTGTTCTTCCAAACCGGTTCTATTGTTGTTGTTCTAACATCACATCTATTAACCACCATTCTTAGCAATAGCAGGAAGTAAAGCAACTCTGTAACATAGGTCTGTAACCTAACACATAAAATATTAATATCACAAATTTCCTAAAGTAAGACAGGGGCGTTTTCATATTTTTTAGAGTAGTAGTGGCTTACAAAAGAAATAGAGAAATAAAACAAAAATGAGAACCAAAACCAAAATTGGCTTCAGAGTTATGGTTACCAATATTTACAACTACTTTTTATCAGCAATTTACCATAATTGTGATGCAAATTTTCCTGTATGCCATATGTGCATTGGCCAGATGAATAGTGATTAAGATTTAGAAAAGAATTTAACAATATTTATGCTAACCACTCAACAATGTAATTGGAAAAGTCTTGATTAATTATACAGCTTTGGAAAGTAAAACATCCATCTGTGCCATCGCATTTGTGGTTTTTGAAGTAAATTGCGTGCCTTCTAACTATAACCACAAAGGATCAGGTAAATCAGGTCATATAATGCAAGGCAATTTTAAAAATGAAATGTATAGAAATATTTACATGGAAAATGTCATGTATATCAGATAATATACATAACCTTTGAAAGATGTAAATTCATATTTACATAAAATAGGTTATGTTGTGTAAAATCAATTTATGTCTCCTATGAAAGTTACTCCTTGTATTAACATTGCAGTAGCTTATTTTGTCAATACTCTTATTAACAAATAAGTGCATTGAATATTCTCTGATTTTTAAATCAAAAAATATTAAATTATTTAGTGATTGCATACATTAAAAAGTGATTTAAAGCAAAAACAGTATGTCAAGCTTCACGGGGAAATTTGCAATAGTAAAGATGTATTTCACTTGTCAGGATAAATCATATGTATATCAAACTCCTGAAAAAAAATTATATGCCATGAGGGAATGTACACTACAGATGAGTCTGAATTATTTCCCAAAGTAAAAAATTATTTCATCTTACATAAACATCACAGTGTGTATTTCTTTAATTAATACATATTTCATTATTTCAGATTTCTTAATGTCCTGGGCATAGGAACATTCTTCTTTGAATAATTGTTGTCTTATGAAAAATTTCCCAGTCTTAAACATGTAACACACATAACTGTGGATACATGCTGATTTGCCAACCAATGCTTATAACATTTTATTGTAACGCTTTCTTGAAGTCTAAGATTTTCTTGGGACATTTAAACAATGACACAATATCATGACCAACAGATTTAAATGATAATGTTTACTATGTAGTCACTAAATCAACATAGACTGTACCAACTCTGTCCACTGAGGCAGATGTCTCAACAATAGTTCATAATTAAAGAGAGACGCTACTAGTCCTGTAGAAGCTTGAACATTTACCATGGAGAGAACATGATGTCATTTTAAGTTGCTATCCCCCTGAGAAAACAAATGAATAAAATATAAATTCTTATGCTTCAACTAATTCTGATTTCCGTTAATCCTGGCAAGTGAAAGGAGTTGACAAATCACTTGATACAAGTCTGTCATTTTGCAATTCAGGAACTTGATATCAAATATTACAAGCACTGACTAAGATTACTCAGATAATAATGGAGAAGGTTCTAGAACTTATTCCTGCTATCGGACTCTCCACCATAACCTAATTTTATGGACTAAGTTGTAACTCTCCCAAACTAAATTCATATACTGACGTCTTATCCCGCAACGTGACAGACTTTGGAGATAGTGTCTGTAAAGAAGTAAAAAAAAAAAAAAAAAAGATAGTAGGAAGGGAAAAATAAAGAGGAGGAAATCAGAGGTGGGGATGAACCATGAGAGATTATGGACTGTGAGAAACAAACTGAGGGTTTTGGGGGGGGAGTGGGGGAATGGGTTAGCCTGGTGATGGGTATTAAAGAGGGCACGTTCTGCATGGAGCACTGGGTGTTAAAAGCAGAGAATGAATCATGGAACACTACATCACAAACTAAAGATGTAATGTATGGTGATTAACATAACATAATAAAATAAAATAAGAGAAAAGAAGTGAGTAAGGTTAAATGAGGTCACGGGGGTGGGGTCCTAATCCAACAGAGTTGTTGTCTTTATACAAGAGGAAAAGACACTGGGAGGTGCATGCACACAAATAAAAGGGCATGTGAGCAAGAAGACAGCCATCTGCAAGTCAAGGAGAGAGGCTTCAGGAGAAAACCACCCTGCCAGAATTTGGATTTTTAGCCTTCAGAACTATGAGAAATAAATTTCCATTGAAACCACATGGTGGGTGGTATTTTGTTATGGCAGCCCAGCACACTAATAAACCTGCTGATATATTTGCTATATCTCCTGCATATAATAACTTATTTCCTTGGCTTTGTTTCTTCCTTCATTCTGTTATTGGGCTGGCCTGACCCCATGC
Source organism: Callorhinus ursinus (assembly GCF_003265705.2). Taxonomy (NCBI): domain Eukaryota; kingdom Metazoa; phylum Chordata; class Mammalia; order Carnivora; family Otariidae; genus Callorhinus; species Callorhinus ursinus. The sequence continues at coordinate 13,914,030 of NW_027397063.1, read as the reverse complement.
TCCTATCAGGGTACCTTCTTTTTTTAAATACTGTTCTGTCTCTTGTGACATTTGATCTGCACTCATGGATGCTTCCTATCCATATGGATTCATGGCTCTTCCAATATCAATGTTCCAGGGAAAGAACAATGTATAATCAACTATTTTCTATGGAAAGTAAAGGGAAAATGGGACAGAACTTTATAATCAGGAGCAAAAAAAAAATGCTAAGCATAGTTTTTTTCAAAGGAAAATTTTAGCTAAGTGTTTCCTTTAAATTTCTTTATTCGTATTCTATATGAATATATCAGAGGACTCTCAATTCCTTACAGCAAATAAGAAACATGGTAACCAATTATTGATATGGTTAGAGTCCTGAGTAAACCTGAGAACCTGATGGAAGATAAGGCTATCAAATCAGGCGCAGCATGACATATGAAGTAAAGGTCCTTGTGAAATAGACAAAGGATTTTGGACTTTTGATCTTAATATAATAAGATGCTAGTTTCAGATGATGTCAATGAAATGAGAAAACCTTAGGTGCACTTTAGAATTTCTTTGGACAGCAATGTGGATGACACAAAGAGTAGTGTCCAGAAGAGTTGAGTTTCTCCTGCAGCCATTTGGGACAAAAGTGATGAGTGGTTAATACCAAGGCAATGACAGTAGAACTCAAAAGGAGACTTTGGATTTTTTAGTTATTAAAAAGATGGAATCAGCAAGATTTGGTAACCAATTTGATGCTAGGAACAAACGAGAAGAAAGAGCTAAAAATAATCTTCAGGTTCTTGTCAAGGACCATTTGGTGGAGCCATTGATAAAGAAAAGGAAAGTAAGAGAAGTTCTAAATATCTTTCATCACATGAAATAAGAATGTTCAATTCTGTTTTATATTCCGTCTCTAGACAGTTTGATTATATTTAGCAAGTTGCAATAAAATGTTCTGAGAAACTAATTAATATTCTCAGACAAAGCCTGTACAAATTCAGAACATACTGAGTGGCTTGGATTTGAGAAAAGAGAAAATATTTAAATCAACAAAACTGCATTTAACACTAGGGAGCTACTTCTTGACAAAACTTGTGATTGTAAAAGTAGCTATTGTTCTTTCAGTCATCACATCTTTTGTTTTCTTAATGTGCTTTGATTTTTAAACCTAGGCACACTGATTTTCATATGGCTGTATCTTTGATATATCTCAATAGTCTTAATAGATCACAAAAATCTGAAAATTGTATTGTTTATATTTTGGCTAGTTAGTAAAGAAAGACACACATTTTATTTAGTGATATATATTCAATCTAATAATATGCCATGCCAGTTAATGTCTGATATGTAAATAATTTATTTTCTTGGTAATAACAATTGCATTCTTTTGGACTGCATTCCTATGTACTCAACTTATTTACTATTAATTCCTATTAATATCCAAACATGGCTGTATAAGCATGTTATATAAAATTTAAATCACTGATAGGCATAAAATAAACATGCCATTTTGCCATTTTATCTTTTAAGGAGTGTATAATACAAAACTTAGCTATTTCCAAGATATATGTCAAAGTGTAGATTTGTAAGCTTAATAAGTAGTTATTTGATTTTTAGAAGCTGTGATTCATCGAGATTCATGTCATACAATTGTTCATACTATTACAACTAATTCTTTAATTATTGGTTACCACTTTCACAATATAACTTTTTAAAGAGCACACTGAATATTCATTCACTATTTTTAATGTAATTGTCACTCAAATAACATGTCCCTATTTATCTTTGTTTTATTTAAAGGAATAGTACGGAGCCCTAGATCAAATCAGTAAAACAGCCATAGCTTAGGCACGAACCTGCGTACACATCCTGGCACACACCCTTTCCTCTGATGGTAATTCCTAAAAACTGAACAATCAGGTGCCTGGGTGGCTCAGTTGGTTAAGCGACTGCCTTCAGCTCAGGTCATGATCCTGGAGTCCCAGGATCCAGTCCTGCATCTGGCTCCCTGCTCAGTGGGGAGTCTGTTTCTCCCTCTGACCCTCCCCCCACTCATGCTCTGCCTCTCGCAAATAAATAAATAAAATCTTTAAAAAAATAAAATAAAAATAAAAAATAGAAACTGAAAAATGATCCTTCAGATTTCTGTCACTATGGATGGTCAAGTTAAAATAGAGTCAATATTGATGCAGTGCAGGGTAGTGATTTCTATATACTTTTTGTCTTAAAAGTAAAAAATAGGAAAGAAAAGTAGAACAATGAGAGTTAACAAAGCAAAGATAAAATTGAATCTTTGGCAAAAAAACAATAAAATGGGGAAACCTCTGGCAATACAATGGGGAAAAAAGCAAAAAAGAAAGAAAAGAGAAAAATTCTCTGAACTAAGGGATCTGCATATCTTGGATAAAAAAAATACTGAAAATGACTATTTTATGTGTGTGTGTGTGTGTGTGTGTGTCTACGAGTTAATGAATGCTTATATATGGTGAGACATCCAGCCCTCTCCTCAGACTATTTTCATAGCTGTTAACAGCCAGTTTTATATATTCTACAGGCAAAGGATTAGAAGAAAACACTCTTGGGAATCCATCAAGTTCAACAGGAAATAACTAAAGATAGTAACAACCAGCATCCACCAATGAAATGCCACTGGCTGATGAATTACAATAAATAATAGAACCAGCATGACAAAAGCATGGTACAGGGCCTTCTGTTAACATTTTAAAAACCCGCCCTTAGGGGCGCCTGGGTGGCTCAGTCGTTAAGCGTCTGCCTTCGGCTCAGGTCATGGTCCCAGGGTCCTGGGCTCCAGCCCTGCATCGGGCTCCCTGCTCTGCGGGAAGCCTGCTTCTCCCTCTCCCACTCCCCCTGCTTGTGTTCCTGCTCTCGCTGTGTCTCTCTCTGTCAAATAAATAAATAAAATCTTAAAAAAAAAACCCGCCCTTATATACATGCAAACAACAAGTATCAGCAGACATCTTTAGAATGCTACAAGCAAATAAGAGATCAAAAAAGGGAACAGAAAAACATCTTGAAGGAAAAGAAGTTCTGTTTGAAGACTTCCACAGTATATTATTTATGTCATCAGAGAAATGAGAAAAAATATATAATCAATGAAAATAATAATAAAATCAGTATGCTAGAAAATGGACAGGAGAACAAGTTCTTGGATGTTATAAACTTGACAGGCTACCACTCTTGGGCATTTATCCCAGACAAGTACAAACTTACATTCAAGCAAAAATATGTATGCACATGTTCATAGCAGCTCTCTCCTTCGTAAGTGAACACTGGAGAAAATCAATGTCCTTGAAAGGGTGAGTGGTAAAACAGTGGCACATGCATGCCCTGGAGTATTTCTCAGCAACATAAAAGGAATAATCTATTAATACATATAACAAATTGGGTAATCTCAAGAGAATCATGCTGAGTGAGAAAATCGTTTCTTCAAAGTTTACATATTGTATGATTCCATTTATATAACATTCATGAAATAACATTATAGAGACCGAAACTTATCAGTGGCTGTCAGGGGTTAATGATGGGAGGGATAGTGATAGGTGTTGTTATAAAGGGACAGAAAAGAGAATTCCTGTGGTAATGGAACAGTTCTGTATCTTGTCTGTGATGATAGTTACACAAAGGCATGCATGTGATAAAATTGCATAGAACTACATACTTGCACTTGCACATGCACGCGTGCGCACACACACACACACAAATGCTTACAAAACTGGTGTAACTGAAAAAACTGTGGATTGTGCATATGACAACTGACTGGTTTTGATAGTGTTCTATAAATATGCAAGATGTTACAACAGGGAGAAGCTAGGTAAAAGGTGATTGAAACATCTCTGTCCCTTTTGTTTTCTTTGGAAATCCCCATGAATTTATAAGTACTTCAAAATAAAAGTTTAAAAATGTGGTAGACTACAGAAAAATCAATACAAGTTTTTGGAAGATGCAGTTAAGTGTGTTTCCCACAAATTAGAGGAAAAAAGCACAAAAGATATGGAAAATAGAAGAGTGAAAATTTAAAAACCTATCTCAGAGGTTCAATAACTGACTAAAAAGATACTATAATTAGAAAAAAAAGAAAAAGGAGAGGAAGGTTATCAGAGTCACGTTTTCTGATCCCTAAGAATTTATATTTCACTTCCCTTCAAAATGGATTGCAAGCTTAATACATAATGGATACCCATAAATGGCTCACTCTCATCTATGTGGTGTTCAGCAAACGATGACTCAGTGGCCAAATCTGTAGCAATATCTTTTCTTGTACAGTCTACAAAAATAAAAGCACTTTTTCAAAAGTATTTTTAAATGCTTACAATATAAATGGCTATATAAGTACCTACATAATATATTGAATTTTTCCTCTAGGCTAAGAAGCCTAAACACTACCTGGCTCCTTAAAAAACATTTGCAGAAGACAAATGAATTTTCTAGAGGAATCAAGACAATGAATTTTCCACAGAGGTCATGTTTGGATACCAAAGAGTAACCTGCTTTTCAAAATTGAGAATTACGTTAGGTGTGAAATTTGTTCCACATTACGGAAATTGACAACTGTTTGAGATTAATAAACAAATCCAACAAATTAAGAAACATTCAGGAAATTCAGTGTAACTTCAAAACTAAATGCATACCAGTACACAGTTGAATTTAACTAACCAAGAACACAGCCACTAATAAGTCTCCATCTCTATAAAGTTATTCCATGAACGTTAAATAAATGGAGTCATATTATATGTAAACTTTTGAGATTCTTGGATTGGAAAGCAGTATATAGTAGTTTGAAATTACTCAATTTCACCAAATCTCCATAAAAATGGTTAATGTCTATATTAGTTTGTTTCACGGACTCACAGTAAATTTGGGATCATCCAAAAAATTCTATGGGGTCCTTAAAAACTTCTTTTTGAGCACATTTTAGCATCAAAAACATCCAAAGGAGGAAAAAAGATGTATATTAGCTTATTTTTTATAAGAGAAAATATTTTAAACATGTACGAATTTATTGAAGATGACAAAAGTTTTGCAGAGCTAACAAATTATTTTCAGTCAAATAAAAAGATTTCCTAGCATAATTAAGTGGACAAATGAGCTTACAGACAGCAGCTAACCACACTGGTACTTTAACAGGCGGTACTTGTATTTGTGATATACACTAAAAATGGAAATAAATATTTGCAGATAGAAAAATCTCTGAGATGTTACTTTTGCAGGATAATTTCATAGATCAGATTATCCAGACACAGATGGTAAACAGATTTGGGAGAACAGAATGTTTATATGGGTCAAGACAGAAAAGTGAAACGTGGAGGCAGGATTGGGCAAAGGAAGTTTAATGGCAATGAAGATGAAAAACATCTCTTGGCTAATTGTATTATGGTTTTAAAGAAAATTAGATACGAAATAGAAAATTCATAGTGGCTCTCAGAAACATTTATTTTTTTCTGAGTATGCTTTTAAATTCTAAGGAGAGATACAACTCTATATTTAAAAAAGAATATTTTGGGGCTGCCTGGGTGGCTCAGGTGGTTGAGCGGCTGCCTTCAGCTCAGGTCATGATCCTGGAGTCTGGGGATCGAGTCCCACATTGGGCTCCCTGCTCAGCGGGGAGTCTGCTTCTCCCTCTGACCCTCCCCGCTTTCATGCTCTCTCTCATTCTCTCTCTCTAATAAATAAATAAAATCTTTTAAAAAGAATAAATAAATAAAAGAGAATATTTTGGTATAAGAAAAATATTTTGGATACTAAATACATCATCAATTCATACATCACAGAATGACGTATGTGACATACGTCACAGAATCATTTTGGAAGGCAATTTTTCTCATAGAATTAACAATAAGTTCTATGTATAAACAATGTTTTGGACAGCTGAACAAAACTCATTGTTATTTCACCAAACTCTTCTGATTATAAACCTTCCAATATTGTACCTTTCCAGTATCAGAGATAAAGGAGTCTGCCTATTTTACCCAAACGTCTAATAATTATTATTCAAAAAGTATTCTAAATGTTCTTTAAATAATTTTCATTGAATTTAGTACAATGAGCCCGAAGAAAACCATAAAAATCATGTATTCTTTAATATCTTACCTCAAAAATGTCAAATACTATACATGCAATTAGAGAGTTTTCATTCACTAGCCAGAATTGAGGGCTATAATGCTATACTTCATTTTTAGATGGCAATATCATCCCAGCATTTTACTTAAAAAAAAGTTTGCTTCAGAACTTCAGTATTTCGTTTTGAAATATAAATATGCTTACTTTGAAATTACAAATTTAATGTGTTCAGTTGACGAAAGGGTCACACTAACACTTTCAAAACTTTCTTATTTTAAGATCTTAGTTTTTTAATTTAATTTCATTTTTTTCACATTTATGTATGAAAATTATTTAAAGAGTCAAATGACTCAACAAGGTTGGTTACAAAAACAACATGTTCCCCTCCTCATTTCATCCATTCTCTTATTTGTCAGAGAGAGAGAGAGAGCGAGAGCACAAGCAGGGGAGCCGCAGGCTCCTCGCTGAGCAAGGAGCCCAATGCAGGACTCGATCCCAGGACCCTGGAATCGTGACTTGAGCCAAAGGCAGATGCTTAACGGACTGAGCCACCCAGGCATCCTGGGACTTTTAACTTTTAACCAGTAACACTGACTTTCTTTAAATCTATTTTGTATCAAATCTATCAACTTCAAATACATGAAGAAGCATCTCTATTAGGTCTAACCCGAGCTGGTAGTTCACTGGGTCTTGTACATTACTGTCATTTTGGTGATTTCATTCACCCCTCTCCTGCATAGAATGTTCTGTTTCTTTTTTCCTTTATCCCATGCCTTCCTTATTTTGGTGGAACACTCCCAGGACTCTTGTGTAAACGCGCATCAGTGATAGTATTTCTTAGGTTGTGCAATCCTAACTTCTCATATTCGATTGTTGTCTCAGGTATTGAATTTTAACCCAAGCATTTTTTCTTTCTTTCTTTCATTCATTTATTTATCTATCTATCTATCTATCTATTTATTTATTTCATTCTGAAGGTTTCGATTCATTATTTTCTGGCCTTCAGAGTTTCTCATGAAAAGCCTGAGGTCATTCTGTTTTAAACAATTTGTACGTGTTTTCTCACTCTCCCTTTCCTTCTCTTTGTCGTTCTCTCTCTCTCCTATTCCCTCTCCCCCCATCTCTTCAATCCCCAGCCCCAGTCCCAGTCATATAGGACCATAGTCTCCCATGCTGTGAAATGTCATGACAATTTTATGTATAGGTCTATTTTTATCCATTTCTTTTAATAATCAATGATTTTTTTAATCTAGAAATTCAAAACTTTTTAGTATAAAATTTCAGATTCCATAGGTCTTTCCACTATACTATAAGTTACATCCCCCTAGGCTTCACTATTTTTATTTTTAAAAAGAGTGTTCTTATTTTTTAAAAAGAAAACTACATAAAATAATCAAAAAATCTATACTGATGGTAACAAAAGATAGAAGATATCTCATTTGTGATAAAAATAGCATAAAGGAAGAGTGAACCGAACTACATAGGAAGAGTGAACAGAACTATATAGAATTAAATGTTTAAATATTATTAAAATTACATTGCTATTAATTTGAACTAGATTGTTATAAATTATGATGTTAGTGGACATAACATATCCCTATAGTTTTAGAAAATCCCAAATCAGAGGGGCACCCGGGTGGTTCAGTCAGTTAAGGGTTATACTCTTGGTTTTGCTCAGGTCCTGATCTCAGGGAGCCCCACAATGGGTTCTGTGCTCAGCGAGTCTGCTGAAGATTCTTTCTCTCTCCCTCCATCCCTCCCCCTGCTCTCTCTCACTCTCTCAAATAAATATTTTTTAAAGAAAAAAAAAAACATTCTTTTGAAAGGATGTCAAGTAATCTTTTTTGCTTATTTGAAGGTTTAGTACCGAAATTAAAGCTCACCCTAAAATGCCCTGTGAGACATCATGAGTCCTAAAAACCTGTAAGCATGTTACCTGATAATGCCAAAGGTACTCTGCAGATGTGATTAAGGTTAAAGACGTTGAGAAGAGAAGATGACCTTAGATTAAATTGGTCAACTCAATCTAATCACCTGAGTCCTTGAAACTGGTCATCTTTCCTGGGGAAGTTAGAAAGACAAGATTGAAGAAGAAGTAAAAGAAGACTTTGGCCCTAAATGTGGCATACAGGTGTTTACTTTCTCTCAATTTGTGTGAGAGAAACTGGTTCCACAGTTGCTGGCTTTCAAGATGGAGGATGGAGGAAAGAAGACAGGAACCAAGGAATGTGGGTAGCCTCTAGAAGCTGGAAACTGTCCTCAGGCGGCAGCCAGCAAGGAAAGGGGAATTTAAGTACTATAACCGCAAGGAACTGAATTCTGTCAATGACCCGAATGGGCAAGGAAACGGTTCCTCTCCAGAAAGAAGCACAGCCATGAAGACACCTTGATTTTAGCTCCGTGAGACCTGTATCAGACTTCTGAGCTATGACACCGTGAGGTAATACATTTTGCTGTTAGAAGCCACTAAATGTGTGGTAGTTTGCTGAGGCATCAATAGGAAACTCATACGTACATTATTAAATTTTCCTTACAATATATGGTAAATATGTGAATGGATTAACTGCCGTAAACGGTGCGAGGGGGGTGATGGTGTCACTGCATTTTTCCTGAATAAGTGACATTTAGACTCAAGATTTAAACGTAGATTACCTTAAAGTGGTGAAGCACGGTTATAGAGAATACACTCCAGGAATAGTTTGAAAGGCCTTAGGTAAATGAGTGAACAATATACTTTCCCAGAACTAAAAAGCAACCAGTATGTCTGGACCCATCGATTACATTCAACGAATAATGGACTCAAAACTTAATCATATGTACTCAAGTCTTAAAAAACTCTGTACCTGCTGTCATAACTTCCTTACACACTGCATTACTGCCACTTTCCATTAAAATCAAAAGAGAATATTATGTTTAAGTATGTTTTCTGATTTCAGTCAGCTGTGTATATGGCTTTTTTTTTTTTCCTACTAGGAAGTACTTTAATCATTTTTCTTAGGGAAAAAGAAAAAAGAAAAAGAAAATCCAGACACTAACAGTTCACAACATTTCAACAACAACAAAGTACTGGTTGAGAGAGGTTTCCAGGAACTGGGTTCTCTGAAGTCTTAGGAAGAAAAGCTGGTGTCCTGCTTCATTATAGATGGATGGCATAGGTCATAAATGGGAGACTTCTGGCTACTGAGCCAATCAGAACCCAGTGGAATGACACTTCCTTCTGTGGAGTTTATTTTCCCTGTCTCTCCTAACCCTCAGAAATGCCACAATATAAAGCCCAGTAGCAGTGAGCTTGGGCTGCAATCTCTCCCTTGGAAAAGAAAGGGTGTGAAGAGAAAGGAAGGTCACTCCTGAGTCTCCACGCTTTCTTCTTCCTCTCCTTGAGGTTGTTCTGTATTCTCTTCTTCTTCCCCCCTTCCCTCTCTGGTGGCTTCTCATAAGCCTTTTCTGAAGGTGTCACTACCACTCCATCCCAGGTAGAGATTGCAGAAGCAAGATCTGTTGTTCCAGAGTCATGACTTTGTGTACTCTGAAGTTGCCACTCTCACAGGGGTCAGTGACACCCACTGACCCTGGCAGGAACAGTCCTGCAAGCCAGAATCTGTAAGCAACGCCTGTATGCCACATTTAAGGCCAAAGTCTTCTTTTACTTCCTTTTAGCGCGTATTAATATTTCTTATACACACATCTCCAGGTAACTGTCATTTTCTACTGCTAAAAATTATGAAAAAAATGTTTAACAGTCTCTACAACAGTGTTTCTTTGATCTTTTCTGATAACTTGAGGGCTAAAGGTATACATTTGGTCGATCTCCCCTATGAAGTCAATGATTTGGTGGTGCAGTTGTAGAACAGAATGAATGGTGCTCTAAACGGTGACTTGGCTGAAAAAAACTAATCTTCGTAATTGAACTGAATTTTTTTCAAAGAGTTCTCTTCCTTAGACCAAGGCTTCCTACTGCTAAAAAGTAAATTACTTTGGAGACATTTGGGGATCTGAAGTCTACTCTCAGACTCACTGGGACACATGGCTTTCCAGCACATGGCCCCAGGGACAGCTTCACTTCTGAACAGATGCTAAAGTTTCGTGCAATTTAGTGGTGGATATGGTAATGAAATGATCTTATTTAACTTCTGTCTAGAAGGGAGACACAACCTGCATGACTCGATAATGTTCGAATTGAAAGTGCCTTGAGGCTATGGAAATTGACACCATCTAAAGTTGTTTAAAATTTACAAAGTACTTAAAATGTCTTTTTGTGAATAAAAATGTTCTTTACTTTTATCTGCGTTTGCAGTGAAGTTTTAATCATTCTAATCACATTGTAATTGGTGTGGCAAAGACTAGAAATACTGTTTCATTGACCTTCTGTCTGTCTATATCAGATTTTTTTTTCGTAGTAGCGATGTCTGCTAAAAAGAATGCATATTTTTAAATGACAAGATATCATAACTGAGGAACTACAAAGTATCACATGAAGTGACCATTTCTATACAATTCTTTCTAAACTGGTTAAAAAAAGACCTATCTTGATGCATTTCTTGTTTTAAATGACTGATGTTCATATTTCCTCGACCACGATATGCTTAATAAACCACTCATATTTATAACCAGACATATCATTATGTTCTGCTAAATATTCAAATCTCTATTGTGTTTCTTAGTCATGGTGATGTCTAAATTTCTCAATGTTATAAGAATAATAAGAGGATTTTGAGAGGCCCTGGATGTCAGGATTTGACTGTATTATAATGTAGAGAACTGGGAACACACAGCCATTTTAATATAGTAACTGCCCCACTTCCCGCAAGCACTCTAACAGGCAATCATGGAAAGTTTAAAGAAGGGATTATCTACCTGAGTGGCCAGGGTTAGAGCAAACTATGAGAGATGTTATTACCTATAGGAAAGAAGGGTCCAAGGGTTTTAAAATTTGGTTTAATGCAGAGAAAGAACTGGAGCCGGGACGATAGAAAGGGCAACAGGTAAGGGTTTAGATTTCTGTAGAGAAATGAAGCCACCGGTCACCCTCACCTTACACCTGCCCTCCCAACTCCACCAATGTTTCCCATCAGCCCCACACACTGGGTCCAGTGTTCTAGAAATCTTGTTGATTGAGTCCATAAATTAAGCCTCCTGGAATTTTCATCAGGATGGAGAAAAATACAGAATGGATCTGGTGGGGGAAATAAAAATTATTCCCCATAAGAGGAACAATATTTTACCACTGTCACTGTTTCCTTCAACCTTCCTTTTTATCTATTCTGTCCCTTGTATGGTGGAAAGAAATATGTGATTTGGAAATTTGGAATGAATAACTGAGGGTTGTTTTTTCTCCCCTATGGATTGAGCTTGCCCCTGGGAAGTGTGTGTTTTCTGTTTGCTCTGCTGATTTCTAAGCCTCACCGATCTGTACCGGTACTAACTTTCACAGCCTGGCTCTCTCCCTAGTTCTGCATTAGAGGGCCCATTTTGTTTTTATGCTAATCTGTGTCCTCCTACCTGGTTCTATCTATTATAAACACAGTATTTTGACCTTGATATTTACTCCTTATTGTGTATCTCAACTTGTTCAGGACTTGGGGAGAAAACAGAAATGGCCTGTATTGGGCGACCCCGAGGAATCCTCAGCACTCAGCAGTTAGTCCATGTGGTACTTCACTGCCAGGAACAGAAAATAATATGGGACAACTCCTAACATATTTTTTAAAAAGTCAGAGAATGTATTCAGAAACATCTGGAAAATGCTATGGAGCCAGGTGATTCTTACTAATAAAGCAAATGAAGGCTTATATATTCCTAATTTGCCTCATATAATGATTTCTCTATTGGGTTAAGATCACTATATCTTCAAGCTCCGTCCTACCTTGCCCATCACAAAATCATCACTTTTAAAAACCACATTTATTTGTCTTAATTAATCTTCAATATTGGGGATAGTCTTACTCTTGTCATTTATGGAGGTTTAAATTACAGTGAGGCCATCTTAAGGGTATATGTCAATGAATTTTGTCAAACGTATGTAATACCACCACTATCAGAACACAGCATTTTCCATTACCCCAAATATGTCCTCGATCTTATTTCCAGTCAATACTTCCTACTCTGGGGCTTAGCAATCAGTGAGCACCTTTCCATCACTATAGATTGGTTTTGCCTGTTTTATAATTTCATATAAATAAAATTGTATGATTTTTTTTGTCATTGTCAGCAAAACACTTTTGATATTCATATTGATGTATCAGTAGTTTGCATCACATTATTGCTAAGAAGTATTTCCTTTAAAGAAACGCATTACAATTTATTCTTTTACTGATGGACACTTGTGTTATTTCCAGTTTTTGATCATTATGGATAACATTTTTATGAGCTTTCATGTACAAATCATTTTGTAGACATATATTTTCATTTCATTGTGGTAAATGCCTATAAGTGGAATTGCATTATCATATAATAAGGGTAGATTTAACTTTATAGAAACTGACAAGCAGTTTGCCAATGTGATTGCATCATTTCACTATCCCGCCAGCAGTGTGTGAGAGTTCTGGTGGATTCACAAACTCTCTGACACTTTATATTGGCAATGGTTAAAATTACGGTCCTATTACTTGGTGATTACTGGTATCTCATTGACTCCCATTTGTTTTAGTAACATTTAAGAAACTGTTCTTATATATTTATGCAAAACACTTTCTAAATTAATTTTTATTTGCTACCAATGAGTTGATGGTATCTTGATGATTTATGCAAATATATTACTGTGCGTGAATTAATGTTTCATTTTAATTATGGTAATTTTCAAAATTAAGCCCATCTTCTCATATTTCTTGATGTTAAACAATTGTTATCCCTGCTAAATAAGACTTACCACTTATTTAGCACTTACTATATCTCAGACACTCTTCTAAGTGAACACATATTAACTAATTATAAAAACACACTGAGTCATGAAGAAGTTAAGAAAATTGGCTAAAATTTTTCAGCCGGAAGTGTTAGAGCTGAGATTCTCAGTCAGTCTGGTTTTTAAAAACCCATTCCTACACACATATGGTCTTCTTATTTTTAGGGTTTTTTTTTTCTTTTTTCCTTTTTTTTAAGTCCTCTTTATGCGTATGCCAAACTTTAAGTTGCATAAGTGAGGACAAGGAGAGGAAGGGTAAAAATGGAAGGAAGAGGCAAGGAGGAATACACACAAGTGAGGAAAAATAAAATTTAAGTGAGAAGCAGCTGACTTCCTTTTTACCATGTATACATTTATAATAACTGAAGGAATAAATCTTACATCAATTCATACGTACTTTGAATTATAATGGACTTTCTTATTGGGGAAATACAAATGGCTCAATGGACTATTTTAAACCACCAGAGACATAAAAATAACAAGTCTATAATATAAAAAAATAAGCAAATAAAACTTTATAGATAAGATCAAATTTATAATCTTTTCCCAGTGTTTTCTCAAATTAAAAAAAAAATTAAACACACAGTATAGTGAAGGACACAAGTCGTGTCTTTATTCAATATTTCTGCTTATCAATAAACTTATCAAAAAGTTTTTAAAAGATTTTATTTATTTATTTAACAGAGAGAGAGAGAGAGAGAGAGAGAGCAAGTGAGCATAAGCAAGGTGAACTGCAAAGGCAGAGAGAAAAGCAGGCTCCCCACTGAGCAGGAAGTCTGATGTGGGGCTCAAACGCAGTTCCCTGGGATCATGACCTGAACCTAAGGCAGATGCTTAACCAACTGAGTCACCTAGGTACCCCTAAGCTTTTTTTAACTAGGCAATTTATGATAAACAGAGTTGATGAGCATTTTTAACATTTCAGAAAAATTAGATGAGAGTAAAGAGCTATCTAAAGAAATTTTCTCCATATGGAAACATGAAGTGTGATGAAAATGTTCCCATAACATTTATGATTTTATAATAATTATAAACTTGTGTATACCTTGTTATTATTGTCTCATAGTCAGAAGGGCCATCTAGAGTTTAAGCAAAATAAATTGACACTTTAAATAAAAAGACAAAGGGGGAAGCTTCAGCTATCTATGGATAAAGACTTAAAGGTTTTTGGGATATAAGCCCAAGTTCCTCTCTGGAGAGTTAAAGAAATTTTGCTTTACTTAGCCTTTTGCTTTGTGTTCCCATAGCATCACAGCATCACCCATGGTCAGCAGGAGCAGGTAGTTTAAGTGAATGTTGTCACCTCTTGGACACTAGAAGCTCTTTAGAGACAACAGAGCACGCAAACTATTTAAATTTCCATTTCTACAATGGCTTCTGCTACTAAGCTTGGATAAGGGGACCTACTCTGACATGAAATTGTCCTTTACAAAATTTAGCTCTCTGGGTCTACCAAGAATGATCTGAACTGTAATTGACCAAACTTCTACAAATTTATGAGAGCAGCTTTATGCGAGCAGCTTCAGTGTTCATGGTAGAATTTTCCCATTTCTCCAATCCTGAGACAAATCCCTCCCACTAAGGTTTGTCTCCTCACTTCTCTCCTCTGACTTCAGACACACACATGACCAGGAAAAGAAGGTAATCCTGTTAGCAGCAATTGCCTTATCTGGAAACGGGAAATTAAAATGATTAAAAACATTTAGCCTACATTTGCTAACCACTTACTAAAAATCTCAGACATTCTGCAGAATACTTTATGCACCTTATTTGCTCTTCCCAATAACCACTTCCACGGAGAAGAAATTGAAGTTCTAAGAAAGCAAGTTCATCTTTGACGATCACACAGATGACAAGTAGCAGAGGTAGACTCAGAATCCAAGTTTCCCTGACTTTAAAGCTTGTAATCACCAAGTTCTGCTTTCAAGGTGTCAGAGGATTTTTACTTTATGCCTCAGTTAGGTTTATCTATAAGATGTAAATAAGGACACATTTGATCATACACTCTTTTTTATCAAATGATCACAGTAGAACAATGTGCATATAATATCTTAGAATTTGTGTAAAAACGCAAATATATCACTGTTGCATATGTGTATATAAGATCTGTGATTTAATAACCCACCTTGCCTTCTAGAGTGGAGTGTCTTAGTAGTTCATGAGAACTGTTTTAATAAAACTAGGATCCAAGCTCCCTCAAGGTTCTTTTAGCTTTGGGAATGGGTACAGTGCCAGGCGCTCCAAGTCTCTACAGTTTTAACTCTACCTGTAAAAAAATCTCAGAAAACGGATCAGTGTTTGCTATGGACTGGGGTTGTAGGGAGAGACTGATTACAAGGGAGCATGAGGGAATGTTGGGGGAATAAGGGAGCTTAGGAACTATTCTGTATCTTGATTGAGCTGGTGGTTACATGACTATATGCATCTGTGAAAATTCACAGAACTATAAACACAAAAAGTCAATTTCACAGCATGTAAAATATATCTCAGTTTCAAAAATAAATTTAACTACTAGAATGTTTCTGTTTTCTCCTATAACTTTTGAAATTAATGTTGCTTCTGTGTTCTATGACTCAGAGATAATATAAATTATTATATTTTATTTAAGTTGTATCTGTTAACTTTACAAAGTGGCTTTCTTTTTTATATTTAATGATTTGTCTTATTTCATGCTTTTACCTTATCTGATAACAAAATTATGATTCATATTTTAGTACTGCTTAGACTTGCCTCCTATCACTGTGTCTATGACTTTATATACAACTTTACAGAATTACTTCTTTTTATGCAAGTCTCTTGTATTTGGCATTGAGTTGGGAATATTTACATACCCAATATGCAATTCTTATTCTTTTCATAGGTAAGCTTAATATCTTTCCCACACTGATTGTTACAAGATAAAAAATATGGAATCATATTTCTTCTTTGTGGCATATTGAAGTGGGAAAATGATGGACATACTACTTTAGGGCTTTCTCCACTACTAAAATAGCCTACAGTTGTTTTTTTTTTTTTTTCTAGCAGTTAAAAATATAGACAAAACTCTTTATGTTGCAGAAATTGTCTGTGCCCATTTGACTGTCTTCCTAAATGCATTTGACAGTGTTGATGATCTGTGAGAAATGTAGCAGCAGCTGTAGCTTCACAGAGATTTCTGAAAATAATACCCTGATAGTACGGAAAGGCCCATATTTAGTTATGTAGTCCCCAAACATGCATTTCATTTTGTGCATGTGGAAGGAGCCATATGCTTCACTGAATGTAATGATGAATTATAAACCACCCATGAAAACAAGCACCAGTGAGGAGGCATGAGGAACAGGGAAGTTAATACAAATCAAAGTGCAAGGCAGAAATAAATTGAACCAACTGTGCTTTTGTTTTCTATACTGTTTATATTTAATTTTCCATGGGAGTCTATAGTTAAGGAACTCGTTTTGTGTGTGTGTATGTGTTCTATTTTTGACTTGGTTTTTAGAAGAGCATGGATGGTTTCTGCCTTTATTCTAAGTATTCTAATTAATCCTATATTGTGTTGTTTCTAGAATTTATATATTTCATACTACTTAAAAGCTACTGGTTTTTAAATGTGTGACAAATAATTATTTTCATTGCACTGTGGGATTTTTCTCTGATGTGAAGTTACAAAGAAATTAAGGCCAGAAAGACTTGACATTTTGGGTCTGCTATAATGTATTAGCTAATATTGTTCTCCTGAAGCTATGGTCAGTATATAGTAATTTTGCCAATTCACTCTGTATACATGTTGCTTTACAAATAAGCAAGGTTTACATGACATTTGCATGGATTTCAGATCTACTTACTTAATAGTGATAAAATTCCTGAAGTCCAAGGACCACAGCAAGAAGAAGTTAAGGAGCAGAGAACAGGAAATCTGTCACCAAAAAAAAAAAAAAAAAAAAGCTGTATTGGCTTATCCCATTGTATTTTACTATTTATGCCTTCTTCTTTTTAGTATCTGGGTACATTGTAGCTCATAATACCTCTTATAATTATTGTCTAGAATAAATTCAATAATTAAGTTGACAGTGGTAAAAATTCCATTTGAAAAAAATATGCTATTCTTATGAATATCCTGTATCCCACTATCAACTTTATAAATCATCACAGCATCTAACACTAATAAACTGTCTATTCTTCCAAATATATCAAATATTTGTCATTATTGAATACAATCAGTTAAAAAAAGAAAAGGGACATTAATGGCAAAATATGATATTTATAAAATATTAAGATCTGGGAAAAAAAAAACAGATTGGAAGGGGGTTAGTGGATCTGTAGAGTCAGTACAAAGGGAAACCTCTAGCGCACTGACCCTGCCTTGCGTAACCTCTTAGTAACTGTTCCTACATTGTATCTTACAAATGATAGTGCTAAAGTTAGTTTTTCTCATTGTTAGATGTTGACTGAAGGCTGTGTATATAGGTAAAGCAATATAAACATTAAAGCATATATAACATTAAGCAGGGCACCTGGCTGTCTCAGTCAGTTAAGCAGCTGACTCTTGATTTTGGCTCAGGTCATGATCTCAGGGTTTTGGGATCGAGCCCCACGTCCAACTCTTCTCTCAGCAAGGAGTCTGCTTGAGATTTTCTCCCTCTTCCCCCTCCCCCGTTCTCTTTCTTTAAAAATAAATAAATAAATCTTTAAAAAAAGACAGCATAAGCAAAATATCCAGTCATATAAAATATTTTTAGCAATAGTTGTAATGGAACAGGGAGAGCTGCTTAATAGGCAGAGAAGTTAATTTAGATTTTTTCTTCCTTTTCCTTTCTTTCTTTTTTTTTTTTTTTTTTAATATGGGTTGCTGTAGTGAGAAGATAGTCTAAATTACTGGAGATGTTTTATGAAGAAATCTAATATTTATGATATGCATAAACACTTTCAAAGAAACTCCCTGCTCCTTAAAACCAGTTTGAGGTAGCATGTATCTTACTCCCATTAGGCCAGTAGACAATAGGAGTTTTCACAAAAGTCTGAAGTTTTTCTGATTCAGAGTGATGCAAGCCAGTCTCTGATTTCACTACTACTCCAAGACCCTGTGGCCTTTTGCCACCAATAAGAAAGTCCTGGAAAACAGTCCATGCCAGGCTCGGAGGCATAGAAGCACACTTTTGCATACTTCTTCCTGTAAAAAGCAGAGCTGGTCAAGAGGCCTGGCTTATCCCTTGGAAATCACTGCAACATCTGTGCTAAGGCCACAACTCCCATAATGGAGTGCGGTGGAGATCCTTGAAGCAGACCCACTCTGGGAGACTAAAGACTATGTTGTCAAATCAAATTTCTCTCAAGGATTTCTTCTTCTTTTTTTTTTTTTTTTTAGATTTTATTTATTTGACAGAGAGAGACACAGCAAGAGAGGGAACACAAGCAGGGGGAGTGGGAAAGGGAGAAGCAGACTCCCCACTGAGCAGGGAGCCCAATGCGAGGCTCGATCCCAGGATTCTGGGCTCATGACCTGAGCCGAAGGCAGGCGCTTAACGACTGAGCCACCCAGGTGCCCCTCTCAAGGATTTCCTAACTTTGAAGAATCTCTCCTAGACTAAAAGGTATTCAACAAAACTTTTTAAAAATATATTATTTATTTGACAGAAAGAGATCGAGCGAGCGCGAGTGGTAGTAGGGACTGTTTATCAACCTTTAAGTAACTTGTCTTGCGTCTCACATTAGGAACTATCAGATTCTTTTAATTCACATTTCACAGCCTAAGGCTTGAACAGTCTTTGTGTGATGGTCTTGCCTCCTCTCTAAGAGCCTCATTTAACTTTTTTTGTTTTTTAGATAATGCTCTTAAAACTCCTCATATCAAATGTACAGCCATTTTCCATCACTATTTGACTGGTTGTATCAACTTTCATTTAAATATATGTGGAAGTATAGATTGGTCCATCAAATAAATAGTGTCCCTTCTTTGCTGAACTTGAGCATGACATCAGCATGTTTATTAAGCAGCAAGCTCTGTTGTCATGCTTAAGTGAAAGCATGCATAAAATGATTACAAAATAATGATCTATTTATCTTACATTCTTGGAAACTCTTGAAATACACCGACAAAATACTAATTCTTAAGATATCAATGTGTTGGTATAGGTAAAAGTCATTTAGTGTTATACAATTCCCATTTTGAATGTGTTAATATGACCTATAGCATTACTATAACTCAATAAGATAAAACCTATTTTTTTTTTTAAATGGTATGGGCAAACATGCCGTCACTTGGCTGTCAAAACACACTGTGAATGTAACAGCTTGTCAATATTTGAGTACTCTACTTTTTAATCAAATCATTTTCATTTTAATCTTGCTCTATATGGTGTTACATAGACAGACATGAGACAGCAGCTGTGATTAGGAAGGTCCTTAATGACTACATGAGTTCTTAGTCCACAGTTTAGTCTTTCCCAAACCCTATCATTTAATGTATTAGCTGGCCTATCTTATAACCATGGACAGAAAAAACAAAACAAAACAAAACTCTTTAAAGTGTGGATATCACGGACAGCCATAGAAGAGCTGTTTACTCACAATATTGATCCTCAAATTTTAGACTTGTAGGTCACTCAGCAAATGTTATACAACTAGACCACACATGGTATAAATAAAGCTTCCCAGGACTCTACAATGAATCTGCAAAGACTGATAAAATGTAACAGGTAAAACCTAAACAGAACTCTGTGAGGCAGGAAATACCCTTGCAGCTTTTGTTTAGTGGAAAGAGAGTTGGAAGAAAGATGTGTGGAAGGGTATGTGCATTGGGCAAAATTTCCTGAATAGAATTAATGTGAGGCTCGTCACTGTGTGAGGTCTTTGACATGCTGGGAAGTACGAACCCAACAAGCTCAGTGTGCCTTACTCTTGCCCAGTTCTGCCTTCTTACGATTCATCAATGTTCTTATTGTGTAATCATTCAGACACAGGAGAACGTGCCATTTTATCTTTTTACCACATCTTAGAACCGCTATATATAAACGGTTGCTTGTTTTTATCTTCAAGCTATCCTCCTAGGTATAGATAGATAAATCATTTAAAAATAATAACACGGTGTGCCTGGGTGGTTCAGTCCATTAAGCATTTGACTCTTGGTTTCGGCTCAGGTTATGATCTCACTGGTCATGAGATTGAGCCCTAGTCTGGCTGTGTGCTCAGCGGGGAGTCTGCTTGAGGATTCTCTCCCTCTGCCCCTCCCTCAAGTGGTGCATGTGTGTGCTCTCTTTCAAATAAATAAATAAATCTTTAAAAAAAAAAAAACATGAAGAATAATACAAAATGAACAAAAAAGGAATTCTGCTAAGCCCTTTACAGACACCATCATATTCATTTCTTTATAACAAATTTATCAGGTCATTACATTAGCCCCATTTCACAGGCTCAGAACCTAAAACTGACGATACTTAGATAATTTCACTATAGATAGATATTAGTGAATGGTGAACCTAGAAATTACGGGATTCAAGAAAACATAACATAGGGAACATAGAATTTTTATCACTCCTACTTTGATGTAAAGTTAATGACATCAACAGACATGTTGTGATAACTTTAAGAAGCAGGTTCAGAATTGCAAAATCCTTCTTATGCAAGTTAGTCTAGATTTCCTCTTATATCACATATTTCAAGACCTTCTCACTCTTTGGGTATAAATAATAATGCAATAATCATATTGATATATTCAAGATTCTCCTTATGTCTCCATTAGAAGCTCCTTTTATCACAAAGCCCACTATTTCTAGAAAATGCTACAGAAAATGCTCCTTTGTTTTTGTATATGCTCTCTCTCATGTTATATCACCATATATTGCCTTTTTGCTTAAAATTCCTTAAAGTTTCAATGCCTGAGAAATCACATACTCAAAGCTAATAAGAGCCAATGTCCACAACAAAGGTATCAATCTCCTGAGAGTTCCATTCTTTAAATATCAACGCATTTCTCAATTTTATTCAGAATGTACTGTCTCTTCTCCTTAACGTGAACTTCAACCTGTATAGCTTTTGCCCATAGTTTCATGACTCTTCCTTATTGTATGATAAATTGCAAATACACACAATGATATCCCATTGGCAAGCTGAAATAATAATTTCTAATGTGGTATCATCAAAATCTGTGTGTATATATATGTATATATGTATATGTTTATAGATCAATATTTATCTGTTCCAAAAATGAATCATAATTTCAAGAGAAGTGTCTCACATTTCAGCATGAAAAATTATCTTCAATCTCATGAAAGCAGTTTTTACTCCTACAGGCTTTAGCTTATACAATAACTCCATTTCAGAAGAGAATATTTGCTTTATATTTGCATAGATAAAAAGCACATTTAGTGGCTTTACAAAGAGAAAAATTATCAAAGGTGATTTCAAGCCTTCACATCTTGAAAATAGAAAAAGGCTTACAGCCTTAACAGCAATGTTAAACATTTTTTCTGTCTCCTTTAGGTAAAGGAGTGAATTGTGCTAATGCTGATATTTACCAGAAAATAATGGGTCTCTACTTTTCTGAAGCATGAAAGTTAAGGAAACACAAATATGTATTAGAATCAAAGTGTCAAGTAGAATAACAAGCACTTTGATCCTAAATATACATTTGTATTTCCCCCAGCATAGATAAACTTGCAGTTGACAAAGTAAGTCTTCCAGTATTCTTAAAATGTTATTGATTTTTGTCTCATAGATTAGGAAAAAAACAAAAACAAAACTCTATTTTGATGCTTGTGGGAAAGCACTCTGTTTTGTCGTCTTCCTTCGATAAACAGAAATAAATGCTAGGTTATGTTGCTCTCTATGCAGCAATATCTGGTTTTCCTTCCCTAATCTTCCAATTAAATTATTTCTAAAGAAATGCACAAAATACTTAAGCAAACATTTCTTGCATTTAGTTAAATTCAAAAATTAATGAATTTTACTTAATGACATGAAAAATTAATGAATGAACTACAAGCCAGAAATAGCCCACCATCCTGAACCAGTCATGGCAAAAGTAAGCAATCAGTCCCAACCTTGGAGCTAATTTCAATTCCTCAAAATGTGCAGTTGCTATATATATAAGAATAGATATTGGGGGAGTCAATCATTAAATCTACTACATTGTTTTTATTGAAGCTCAAGAAACTTGAAATTATGCATTCGAACATAAAATATTTGATCTTAGGAAACAGATTGGGATGACAGTGTCGTCTGAATATCAGAGAGATGTTTTGTAATGTAAAATGAGCTCTAAACAATCTTCTACTCTGTTTCTACATAACTATTGTGCATCTTAATTTTGGGGGTTGGTGTTTATAAATGCCCCAGATAATCCCTCCATATTCTAACTTCATGGAAGTCATCAGACACCATTCGGTTTTTATACTCTACCTTGTAACAAAAGTCTACTGACCTTGTTTTAGGACAAGATCAGTTGCAGATCAATTAATGCCAACTTCGTTTTAAGATGACGCATAACCTTGATGATCTCTAGCATTGTGCAATCTTTGCTGCTCACTAATAAGATGCAACCTTCTCATTAAGGAAATTTAAATCCACTGAAATTCATTTGCAAATCTCCTTCACACATTTCTTTTTTTTAATTTAATTCCTTCACACATTTCTATCCATTATTTTAATATTTTAAATACTGGCTTGGAATTCATGCCCGCTTAGCTTTCCACACACCAAATAGATTTACTGGACATTTTATTAAAAAAATGACATTATCTTATTTATTTATGGGTCCTATCATGTGACTAAAATAAGAAATTACTACGTGGGTTATACCATAATATGTCTCAATTTATCTGTATAGTAAGACCTGATATCAGACTTGTAACTTATTCCATTCAGAAGAGATTGTCAAAAATCTGAAGATAAATACATTGGGGATAAATTTGGGGAGGGGAATAAAGATTTTGTGTTGCTTTGAAAACAAGGAGTCTCTTCACTTCAGCAGGAATCCCAAATAAAAATATCCAAAAGACTTAACTCTAAAGTACACTAACATTTCCTAAGGAGATAACTATTATGAAGAAAACCTCCCATGGTATGTGTGGGACACAGAAGGAGAGGTAACAGAGAATATAGTAAATGCCCTACTTGAATGTTATGTCAAAAAAGCACTAAAATTCTGGCCCCTGGGCTACCCCAAACTGCATATTCTGAGGATTCAAAGAGGCCTTGGAAAGCCATCAGTAAGTTCCAGAATATGAAAAAATAATGTGGCAATATTTGGATATAACTTACCAAAGAATAATCTCTAACAATCTCAAGGTGGCCATATGATGGCACTAGAGGATCTGAGATTGAAATCTTTACCCACACATGAATTTATCCATCACAGCAAGGTCCAACTGGCCACTCTACTCAGTCAACTCTAGTGGTAAATTCTTAACAAAGTTGGTGAAGGTGTCTCTGGAGCATGCCTCATCTGTCATCAGCACAATGCTAGTAAAACTATCAAGGCAATATCTGGACAAGAGCCCAAACAAGCCTCAAGGTTTTTGAAGACTTTAAAGAGATTTCATTAAGTACAGTCCACAGTGGTTTTAAATATGGTATGGTTAATACTTTTATCTTATTATGGGTTGAACGTCTTTTGTGCTAGAAGTCTCTGGCATAGATAGTTTGAGAAATTTCTTGATTTTTATGTGAGAAACTCTAACCTAACCATCCATCAATAGGAGCACACACTGTAGAGTTCACTAGGACTTGAGACTCACTCAGTAACTTCTCCATCTATATGTCCCCCCAATCTGGGAAAGGCAACATAAAACAAAACAAACAAAAAATAGAAATCTAAACTAAAATAAGTGAAATATCAAATAACTTCAAACCTCTTCTGGAATACAAAACATGTGAGAAAGACTGACCTCAGATCTCACCGAAGGAGTCCTAACAGGTGGTATTAATAACTAGCAAAACAGTGAATTCACAAGGTGCTGGTTCTCAGCTCCATGTCTTTGAATTAAAGAGGTATAGTCATCCTTAGATCACAGGATACTCTCTCAGCCAGTAAATGCAAGTTCATATTCTTAGAAATCTCCCAGAATGTTTTTTTTTTTTGTGTGTGTGTATGTGTTTGTGAAAGGTGACAGGCTTTCCTCAAGACCTTAAGATCATACAACTTTGTGAACCACAGATCTGTCCAAGACCCAAAAACCAAGTTGCATGGGACTGAAACTATAGAAGATCATGCTTTAATCTGTCTGTCCTTATTTTTTTGTTTTCTTAGATATTTTATTTTCTGCATGATTAAGATTCCAGATTTTTATTAAATCATGTTACCTCTTTACTATCATACACATAATGTCATTATTCTAATTATTGATATTTACTTCTTTAGTCACACCAAATATATGGTTAAATTATCCATTGATCTGTTCAAATTGTATAGTCAAGCCAACTTTTAGGTTTGTATGCTTTCCTTGGTGGGTGTCACAATGTTCCCATTATTACCACTTGCTTGTAATGAAACAGTTTCATGGGTAAATGCTGTAAACTGCTCAATTGTTTTTATATGGCAAACATCGTGATAGGTAAGACAGAAATGGATGTTACTATGTATGGTAGAAATGGATGGTAGAAATCCAGAAGTGGAGGTAATGCAGAAATGGATGTTACTATGATCATAAATGCAACCAATGTGAGCCTTTTACAGGGGCTAGCAAGTGTTATCATTTGGAAGCATTATCAGTTTTACAAACCTCCCAATGAAATCTCAGTGTAGATTTTTAGATTCAGAGCTATTACTACTAGATGATCTCTCTCCTCACAACTATCACTGCCTCACATCTAACTACACTTGTAAATTGGTGCCATACAATAAGACACAACAACTTCAGAGCAGTATTTTGCCTAAAATTATTGGGTGGCCAGCAAAGATTGTTTTTGGATTTGAGACACAAGTCCCTTTTGGCAATATCTGGTTCTGAAAAACTACCTCAAACTCATAATATCTGGAGACTTACTGATGCATGGGACTAACCTAAACTGCCATAACAAAGCCACAAAGAATTAAGCTAAGATTTGAACAACTTGTTATAAAAGCTAAGGCAGGGCACCTGGGTGGCTCAGTTGGTTAAGCGACTGCCTTCAGCCCAGGTCGTGATCCTGGAGTCCCAGGATCGAGTCCCACAACGGGCTCCCTGCTCAGCAGGGAGTCTGCTTCTCCCTCTGACCCTCTTCCTTCTCGCACTCTCTGTCTCTCATTCTCTCTCTCTCAAATAAATAAATAAAATCTTTAAAAAAATAAGTAAAAGCTAAGGCAAAATTTGCACTTTGAACTTAAGTGGAAAGATCATCTGCTAAATTAAAAACAAAAAACAAAAAACTCAATAATCCTCAGAGGATTATAACAAGATTTAGTGGTACATGAAATAACACTGATGTTTTTCCAGGAGGAAATGCAAAATTATTCAACATCAAAAAGCAGACAAACAGGAACTGTAACCAAGTTGCAAGAGAAAATACAATCAGGTGCCAACCCTGAGATGATGCAGATACTCAAATTATCAAAGACTTTAAATATGTTCTTTAACTACGATAACTCTGAGACAAAGTCAAATATACTTGAGATAAATATAAGGAGTTAAATTCAGAGAAGTACAAACTATAAAAAGAAACATGAGTATTTTGAAACCGAATACTATAATATCTGAAGTAAAATTTCGTTGGATGAGCTCAGTAGGAGAATAGATGTGATGGAGGAGTCAATGATATTAAAGACAGATCAATAAATATTGCCCAATATAAAGACTAGACAAGAAATTAAAAGGAAAAAGGACAAAGTTTCAAGGACATGTGAGAAAATATCAGAAAGTTTCACTGAACAGGTCATAGGAGTTTGGCAAAAAGAGAAGAAAGACTGAAGAAGAAAAAAATATTTAAAGCAATAATACCACAATGATTTGTTGGAAGACATAAATTTATAGATTGAAGTTGCTCAATGACCACAAAATTGATAAATTCAAATGATATTATACCTACGGACATCATAGCCAAGCTAATGAAATCAAAAGTTAAGAAAATATCTTAGAAGAAGCAAGTAAAAAGGCATGTTACATACAAGAGAACAACAATTTTAATTGCCACAAATTCATTTTCAAAACCATGGAGGACAGAAAATAATGGAGCAACATCTTCAAAGTGTAGACACAAATGAACTATATATCAATAATTTTACATCCAGTGGCATATTATTTAGGAATTAAAGTGAAATACAAAATATTCCCAAAGGAAGGAATCTAAAGAGAAAAAATGATCAATAGTAGAACTGCTCTACAAGAAATGTTAAAAGTGAATCTGTAGATTGAAAGGAGAGGACGCAAGAAGGGAACTTGGATGATGAAGAATGGGAAGCTATCAATAGAAATAGCAGATATCTGTGTTACTGCAAAATGTATTATATTATGGTAGATCTTCTGGCTTTTATGTAAAGTGGTAAAATGTAAACTCAAAGTAGACTGTGAAAAGTTAGGATCGTATATTATAATCCCTAATGCAACCCCAAAAATAAAATAATAAATGGCATGGTCGAAAGTCAGCTGGTAAATGCAGATTGGTATGTGTGGGTTTATGAACATATATGCACATATATGTATATATACAACATATGTTAATATATATTCAAATAATTTTTAAAAGGCAGGAAAGGGGAACAGAGGAACAAAAAACAACAACAGCAACAAAACAGAGGTGAAAACAAAAACAAAATGATATACTCAAATCTAACCAATTAGTTTATATTGGTTAGTAAATCTAACCAAATTAGCCTATTAAGCTATTAAATATAATAGCTTAGTCCAATTAAAATGCAGATGTTGACTGATTTGATTTTTAAGAAGCATGATTCAAATATATACTGAGCACAATAAATGTGCTTTAAAGACACAGGGAAGTAGAAACTAAGTAGATGTAAATAATGTGTCACATAAGGAGTCAGTTCAAGAAGGTTAGTGTATAAAATATAATATCTGATAAAATAAATTTCAAGATAAAGAATATTACCAGATAGGGAAAGAGATACTCTATAATGATGAAAAGGACAATTCATCAGTAAAATATAATCTTATAAATGTTGTCTGCCAACTAAGATAGCTTCAAAATACATAAAATAATAGATAATTCCATATTTTAAGAGCTCTTAATACCCCTCTCTTAGCAATTGTAAAAAAGTTGGACCCCCCAAAAAATCATTAACACAAAGGAGCTCTCTCTTCTATTCCAAAAGAGCAAAGTACATTAAAAAAAAAAAAAATACACGTGTTATATTTACTGTGGACCATATGCTGAACTATAAAAGATTGCAATAAATCTAATGAATCAGATTCATACAAAGTATTCTTTGACCATGTCAGAACTGAAGTGGAAAGCAATAAAAATAAAATATGTAGATAAATAACTCCAAATATGAAAAGAAAATGTGTACTTCACTTATGGATGAAAGATGAAATCACAAGGGAAACTAGAAAATATTTTGAAATAAATGACAGAAGATTTCAACATATAATAAAGTGTGCTTATATAAAAATCACATAAATTTTGTGAATTCACTTCCTACATTAACAAATAGAAAAAGCAAAATAATTCCAAAATAAGTAGAAGACACAAAATATAAAGATAAGAGCAGAAATCTGTGATTTTAAAAACAGAAAGACAACAGAGAAAATTA
Organism: Callorhinus ursinus; assembly: GCF_003265705.2. Classification (NCBI taxonomy): domain Eukaryota; kingdom Metazoa; phylum Chordata; class Mammalia; order Carnivora; family Otariidae; genus Callorhinus; species Callorhinus ursinus. The sequence continues at coordinate 13,886,425 of NW_027397063.1, read as the reverse complement.
AAGTCAAAACCAGTGCTTTAAAGTTTGGCTAACCTCTAAACTGATGAAAAGAAAAAGAGAAAGAGAGAGAGAACACAAATCACCATTCTTAGGAATGAAAATGGTTATTACAGATTATATAGACATTAAAAGATTAGCAAAAAAAACACCATGAAGAAATAAATGTATGCTGACAAATTCTGCAATTTAGATGAAGTGGACAAATGTCTGGAAATATACAATTTACATAATTAATATTAAATCTTTTTATTCGTTTCCAGTTTTTATTTAAATTCTAGTTAGTTAACATGTAGTATAATACTGGTTTTAGAAGTAGAATTTAGGGATTCATCACTTATATATAACAACCAGTGCTCATCACAAGTGCCCTCTTTAATCCCCATCACCAGTTTTAGCCCATCCAGCAACCCTCAGTTTGTTCTCTTCACATGATGTTATACTTTGTGGTGAAAAACTTGAATTTTTTCTCTTTGAAACTGGGGATAAGGCTCTCTTTCATCACTTTTATCAGTATTTTACTGGAGGTCCTCCCATCCATTTTACAAAGATAATACAAAGAAATAAAAGGCCTAGGGGATCCTGGGTGGATCAGTCAGTTGAGCCCCTGTCTCTTGATTTTGACTCAGGTCATGATCTCAGTGTTCTTCGATCAAGCCCTGAGATGGTCAGGTTTCATGCTCAGCAAGGATCTGCTTGAGGATGTTTCTCCCTCTGCCTCTTCCCCTCCCCACATACCCCCACACCCCCAATCCCACTCTCTCACTCTCTGGAATAAATAAATGAATCAAGAAAGAAAGAAAGATAGGAAGATGAAAGAAAAGACGAAAGAAAGAAAGAAAGAAAGAAGAAAGAAAGAAAGAAAGAAAGAAAGAAAGAAAGAAAGAAAGAAAG